>NC_044032.1:479650382-479964109 GCF_901765095.1 Microcaecilia unicolor | reverse complement strand
GTGCGTTAGAAGTTCAGCGCACATCGTTACAGAATATGCTTAGCGAGTTGTGCTCCTAAATTTTAATCAGTGCCAATTAGTGCTCATTATTGCTTGTTAAGTGCTGTTATCAGCACTCATTAGCTTGTTAAGCCAATTAAGTTACGCACAGTGTTATAGAATCTGTACCGATTTTGGTGCCTAAATCTAAGCGCATTATGTAGAATCTGGGGGCTAGTGCATATTATTGAAAGAAACAAGACCCAGGAGGACACATGCTGAGTGAGGCAGTTGGTTGAAGTCCTCACAAACACAGGCAAAGTGTAGTGTAAGTCAAAAAGAAAAACTTTATTATTGAACCAGCAGTCACAATAGCACAGTCTGTTCCTGTTGCAGACTCAGGCTTAAAGATGAGCAACAAGCATCTTTTTTTTGTTTTTTGTTACATTTGTACCCCTGCGCTTTCCCACTCATGGCAGGCTCAATGCGGCTTACATGGGGCAATGGAGGATTAAGTGACTTGCCCAGAGTCACAAGGAGCTGCCTATGCCTGAAGTGGAAATTGAACTCAGTTCCTCAGTTCCCCAGGACCAAAGTCCACCACCCTAACCACTAGGCCACTCCTCCAGGGGTGGCCCAACCATTAGGCCACCTGAGGCAGGGGCCTCAGGCGACACTCTTTAGGAGCGACATCTCGGAGGGCAGGTTTGCAGCATTTTACTGGCATTTTACCTGATCTCAGTGACTTTCCAAACCCAGCAGCAGCAGCGATTCCCATACATCAGTGGCATACCAAGGGGGGCGGTCCGCCCCGGGTGCAATGCTCGTTCCCTGCTCCCTCTGCCCCGGAACGGGTTACTTCCTGTTCCGGGGCAGAGGGAGCAGGGAACGAGCGAAGCCGACAGGCGCACAGCACCCCCCCCCCCCCCTCCCCAGCAGGTAAAAATGCACCCGGGGGGTGTCGTTTCGCCGGGTGGAGGTGTTCGTCGTTTCGCCGGGAGAGGTGTCCTTTCACCGGGGGTGGGGGGGGGTCGTGCTGCACCCGGGGGGGGGCGCATCGGTGATCCGCCCCGGGTGTCAGCCACCCTAGGAACACCACTGCCATACATTGCCCTGCTGCCACCGGCACCCGCCTCTTCCCTTTACTGTGGCTGCCAGAAGTAACTTCCTGTTTCACTCAGGCAGCCGCAGTAAAGGGAAGAGGCAGATGCCGGCAGCGGCAGGGCAGCGTATGGGAATCGCTGCGTCTGCTACGTTTAGAAAGTCACCGTGACCAGGTAAAAGGCCCAGGGGGGGCGGGGGAGCGGCATCTCAGCCCGGGGGAGGGGAACGG
Source organism: Microcaecilia unicolor (assembly GCF_901765095.1). Taxonomy (NCBI): domain Eukaryota; kingdom Metazoa; phylum Chordata; class Amphibia; order Gymnophiona; family Siphonopidae; genus Microcaecilia; species Microcaecilia unicolor. The sequence goes on along the minus strand of NC_044032.1, from coordinate 479,962,797 downwards.
CATGCAAGCTCCGCCTCAGGCGGCATCGTGCCTTAGGCCAGCCCCGTTGACAACTATTTCCTTATCTCAACAATTCTATTTTGACAGGCTTCCTCAGCACAGTTCAAGTTACTCACACATAAGTCCAGGTCTAGCTGCAGCTGGGACACTCAGGACCTGGGTCTTCATGGATAAATTAAGGCACTCTTTTACCTTTGCAGCTCTGTTTCTTCTCATGAAATCCCTGGGCATCTACTTCTTACCCTAGGGTGCAAACCTCTGAGCTAGGGCCACTCCTGACTTCCCCTGGACTTCCCCACAGGCACTGCTGCCCAGCCAACACTTTGGGAGGATTCCTTCTCATGGAGCCTCCCTCTAGGAGACCTCTGCACTTGAGGCCTGTCTCCTTGAAACCTCTTCCCTTAGGGCCTCCCTGATCTGTTCTGCCCCAGGGCATTTAACCACCACCCTGCCAGAGCCCTGCCCTTCTGACATAGCAGGTTAGTGCCATTTGTTTAACTTTAACACCAGTGTTGGAGTGTTCTTAGGAAAACCTGCAGTTATAGCACTTCCCTGTCAATCAGAGAAGCCAGGTTCAAACCCAACTGCTGTTTCTTGTAATTGTTAGCAAGTCACTTAAAAAACATTTTTTTTCTTTATTCATTGAAGCACATGTTTAGAAAAATACAACTCGGCCATGAGGATCTATCATCAAAAGTCAATAATTACAAAAACCAAATACAGAACATACTCTATAACGTAACATAAACTACAAGTACATCTATACTCCCTGGTGGAATTTTATCGAGGGGATAACAACCGACAAGAGGTAGTCCCAAACACATGCCACCATTTTCCCCTTCTCCTCCACCGCCCCCCCACCCAGTTTGCATCAATGACCCCCCCCCCATTCATCCTCACAATCTCACACACATCTCTCATGCAGACCTGAAACCAACTCCTTCCCCCCCCCCCCCCACACACATTGTTTCCCTAAAGACAAGATAAAGATGTTAAAAATTAGAGGTGTGCGCAGGGATGGGGCCAATAGGAAACCCATGGGAATTTGCAGGGTTGGGGACAAAAATGTCATTACTACTGTGAAGATGAGAGGAGATGGATCGAAAATGAATGGGGACAGGAGGGGATGGATTGGAAGTGAATGGGGACGGGTAGGATGGGGACCAGATTATGTCCCTGTGCACACCAACACTTCAGCTAAAAAAAATTTCTTTAATTGAAAGAGGAGCTCACCTTGATGAAAATTTGTGCATGTGTTCAGCAATTTTGTCGAGAGAGAGACCACTGATAAGCAAACAGGTGAGAATATTCATCTATTTGTTTCAAGCATCATGGCAGAGTATAATGTCCAAAAGCAAGGAGTGGGAACTAGATCAGGCTCTTCAAAAACAGACTTGGGACTCCAAAGTGAAATTATAGATGTCTATTTAAGCTGACTCGACATGGTACCATGTTTCGGCATACACGTTCCTTCCTCAGGAGTCTTGATGCGTATGCTTGACAGTCAAATTTGTCCTTAGCAATACGTCTGGCACTACAGCAGCATTTCACATGCTATTCGCGCATGCCTTGTAGCGCTATAGAAGTGATAAGTAGTAGTATTCATATTTTTTATTTCATCAACGGTCTTTTAAAGACCAGCTTATGTTTATTTCACCGGACGTATTGCTAAGGATAAATTTGACTGTCAAGTATATGCATCAAGACTCCTGAGGAAGGCATGTGTATGCTGAAACATGGTACCATGTCGAGTCAGCTTAAATAAACATTTATAATTTCACTTTGGAGTCCTGAGTCTGTTTTTGAAGAGCCTGATCCAGTTTCCATGCCTTGCTTTTTAACTTTGTCTATCGCATGGGACTTTTGTGTTCTTTCTACTTTTTGTGGTCTTTTTTTGCAGAGTATATTGTCCAGCAAGCTAGTCTCTTCTGTGAGACTGATAATGCAGCTAATTTGAAAGCAGCATTTCTAGATGAGGTCTGGATAGGTTGCATAGGTCATAATCTCATCTCGTTCTCTCTCATGGACTCCAGCTATCAAAAATTGAAGCTAATCTGAGTGGCTTTCCCAGTGTGATAAGTGAGCTTATAACATAGTGAGTGTAAAAATGAACAAAAGTCAACTGTTCACCAAAGAAAATGCTCAAGCAGTGCATGTCAGCTCAATGGAACAGCATTCTATTGACTTTGAAATCTGGAGAAGCTGCACACAATTGCCACTGAACCAGGTGCAAACAAGCAGTTCCTGACCAAATTGTGCACAATTGATGACACCTTGCTGGCAGAAGTTGTTATGGTATTGGAACCATTTGACAGAACTACAAAAGAAATTGCCAACAGACAGGGCCGCCGAGAGACTAAGCCAGGCCCGGGGCGAGGCCGCCCACCCTGCCAATGCCTCCCCCACCGCTGCAGTCCCCGGTCTCACCTGCCTGCCCTCGGCTCCGTCCGCCACCGGGCCCCCTGCATTAAAATCAGCAATGCCTCAGCTCCATTTGGAAAGGCAGATCGCTTCCCTTCGGGCCTTCCCTCACTGTGTCCCGCCCTGTTCTGATGTAACTTCCAGTTTCCACGAGGGCAGGACACAGGGAGGGCCCGAACTCGAAGTGAGACGATCTGCCTTTCCAAATGGAGCTGAGGCATGCGCTGCCGATTTTAATGCAGGGGGCCCGGTGGCGGATGGAGCCGAGGGCAGGCAGGTGAGACCGGGGACTACAGCACTGACAGCCTGACCCCGGCGCCAGGCCCCCCTTGGAGGCCCGGGGAATTTTGTCTTCCCTGCCCCCCCTCTCGGCGGCACTGCCAACAGATACAAAGCCTTTACTATATCTGGTGGGCCCAACAAAATATCAGTTAAAACTGCATCTGGAAATTGCAAGCTCATTCAGCCATGTGATAGCATCCTTAAAGAAGTGTCTTGCAGATCACCTGAGTCAATATTTTACAGGTACCAACACATGTTGCCTGTTCCCTGCTTGGAACTCTTGCCACCAGCACATCATCAGAACTTAGCAGTGGCAGGGCCGCCGAGAGACTGGGCCGGGCCCAGGGCAAGGCCACCCCTGGGGCCCCGCCCCCAAGGTTATCCTCGCCGTCCCCCCCCCCCCCCCCGCCGGGCCACAGTCCCCACCCGCCCCCCTCCGTCCACCACCGAGCCAGGCCCCCTGCATTGAAATCATCACAGCACCTCACCTGTCACCTCGCAGCAGCAGCAGATCAGATTTGCCTCCCTTCGGGCCTTCCCTCCCTGTGTCCCGCCCTCATGGAAGTTACATCAGATGAGGGCAGGACACAGGGAGGGAAGGCTTGAAGGGAGGCGAATCTGATCTGCCGCTGCTGCGCTTTCAGTCACGGAGGTGACAAGTGAGATGCTGTGATGATTGCAATGCAGGGGGCCTGGCCCAGTGGCGGATGGAGGGGGCGGGTGGGGACTGTAGTGCGGTGACCTCGGGGGCGGGGCCGAGGGCGGGTGAGATTGGGGACTGCGGTGCGGGGCCCCCCTTGGAGGCCCAAGCTCAGGGAATTTTGTCCCCCCTGCCCCCCCTCTCGGCGGACCTGAGCAGTGGCGTCATCTTAGAATGCAAATAGATTGCAATGGGAGTTGAATGTAATGGATTTAGCAGTAAGGGTATGTTATGGAGTATTTGATATTGAACAGTTATATTAGTGTAAGATATTACAGATAAAATATTTTTGTTTTTTAGGACTTGCCCTGATGCAGCTTATACTGCAAAATATGGTGCATGTCGGCATTATTGGCAAATGGTTCTAAAGGTAAGTTATTTTATTCTAAAATATGTTAATTAAATACACAAAGAGTAAATGAGAGATGTTAAGAAAGAGAGAGGGAAAGCCGATGAACAGTTGGGTGAATCACGGTAGTGAGTTTCCCGTGTGAAAAGAGTTGCCAGCTGAGGCTCTGGGTTTAATTCATACCCTAATAAAATCAATGTACTATTGTGATAAATCTGAATGCAGCATTGGGATATGGTAAATGGGTATTACTTTAAGTGACAGGTTAACAATAAAACTCTGCTCATTTTTGATTTGAAATTAGTCTGTGCGATAGACTTACTTAAAAGAGATGTGCCCTACATTCATTATCTCATACTCTCTGTGAAATGTGATCTATGTGTCCTGCATCTTCCTGGGCTGGAGCTGTCTGAGAAACATCTGTTGCATCCCCCAGCTGTTGGAGCACTTCCTTGCTCTAATATTTTTTTCATGACATTTGCAGCAGGCATTGATAGTATTACATCTCTCACAGCTCCCGTTCAAGTCAATCCCGCTCATCAACTGTTGAGTTTCTTATATGACACAAACTGAGCTTCAGTTTTGTAGTCCATTGTTATGCTCCAGTTACCTTCAGCGCTACATGGATGATGTAATAGGAAGACCTGATCGAGGGGCCCTTCTCATGACGTTTGCACTGGAACATGATAAGATATGGATGTTGCAATTGTTCTTTAAATATAGAAATGAATTTGGGGGTGGGGGTTATGATTTTTGTTTTTCCAAACATTTACAGGGCCTCTCAAGAAGACGGAAGTCTTTCTTGGCAATGAGACAGAGAGTTGTAGCTTCTGGGTTTTCTTTTTTGCTCCAGTTTCCATGTTTGTGTGTGATTAACTTTGCTAATGTGAAATATATTTTCTATGACCCTCGACATTTGAAGAATTTCCTTAATCATAACTTTCCTGATCCTGTTACTTCTGTGGTTTTGGGAGGGGAGGTGGGTTAAAGGATAAAGATTATTATGCACGCTGCCATTGCCAGACTTACAAACTTCCTGTTAAAAAGTATTCCTTTGTTGTGATTTAAAGAGCTAGTCCAATTGCCATGGTTTTTCCTCCTTATATGATTGGTTTCTTATTTTGCCTTGTGATTGGATTTAAGTTTTGTTGTATTTCTTTTTCAAAAAGGCTGTTTTCTTGAGTTGTATTATTAAATTTGCATAAATATAAAATAAAATAAAATAGGAGGGCCTCCTCCACGCCAACCAAGGAGAAACCTCAACAGACGGCAGTTGTTTCTCACAGTGAAATAATCACACTTCATCTCATGTTGCAGAGCAGTAGAAAATTCCCTAAATAAATATTTGCACAATCAACAAAGATTGAGATTCAAATACATTCAAATCCAGAAAAATAGAAAAATGCACATTATGAAATTTGTTGAAGTCACCACATTAAAAAAATATATATATTGCATTAAAAAACAAAACATGATTCATAAGCTCTGCCTATCTCAGGATAATCACATTACCTCCTTTTACATATGTTTTCAGGCCAACACCTGCTCAAAATTGCATAATACCTTATTGGCTCCATTACAGTGCACATGACTCTTTGTATCCCTTTTTGGCTATATGAGGCTGTTCTCCTGATTTTATTTGTACCCCACGCTTTCCCACTCATAGCAGGTTCAATGCTGCTTACATATTATATACAGGTACTGATTTGTACCTGGGGCAATGGAGGGTTAAGTGACTTGCCCAGAGTCACAAGGAGCTGCCTGTGCGTGCAGTGGGAATTGAACCCAGTTCCCCAGGACCAAAGTCCACCACTCTAACCACTAGGCCACTCCTCCACATGTCACCAGCATCTGGAACTGGATAGATGAAGTATGCTGCATATGTTGCTGCTATGATGTCAGCTTTATCTAAGGGTAAGAAGCCAAAAATGTTTGCTCACGCTTCAGTTATCACACTATCTCATCTTTTTTTAATATATTTTATATGCTCCCAGCCATTTACATACAATACTCCACCAGAATCGATGAGAAAGGAACAAATGAAGAAATTTAAAGCAATTTCTGGTAGGGAAACCCTATTGTATTCAGAAGGAAGAAAAAGGGTTGTTATATTGGAGGGGAGAGGGGGTTAGGGAAGTCTCATGATTGGTAGAGTTTGAGAAAAAGAACAAAAAGAAGGTCTCTTTCACATTAACCCCCTGATTCTAGATCGGTCACCAAAAATTACACGTGCAAATTTAGGGACAGCCCCCGATATGTGTGCACAATTTAATAGAATGAGCCAATTAGTGCCAAAACTGGCTTTTTAATAAGCAATTATTGGCCCTAATTAGATTTAATTGGGACTAACCCCAGGATTCTATATATAGCACCAAGATTTCTGTGTGGAAATTGATGTGTATTTCATAATAATGTGCATAACTTATTTAGTTAACAAGCTAATCAGCAGACAGGAAGACCGGGTGGAGGTGGTAGAAAATCGGCTAGGAGCGGCAGAGGCACAGACAAGGCAGCTCCTACAATTAGCGGGTGACCTGGAAAACAGAAGCAGGCGCAATAATATTCGGATAATAGGCCTGCCAGAGACGGTGCACGACAAAGAACTCCGTGACTTTCTGACAAATTGACTCCCTGGTCACCTGGATATACAGACAACGGGCAGATCGCTCACTGTGGAGCATATACACCGAGTGGGAGCCGTTCGGGAAGGAGCCCAGAGACCCAGACTGGTCTTGGCGAAAATACTGAACTGCACTGACAAAGAACGGGTGATGCAAGCGTATAGAGCCAAGCGAACAGTGGAATACAGAGGACAAAAAATCTTGCTATTCCAAGACTATTCAGCCCGGGTATCTGAGCAACGGAGAAAAATGGGAACACTTTGCAAGCCCTTGATTGACAAGGGCATCCGTTTTGCAGTTCTCTATCCGGCAAAGGTCCAGGTGGTACATAACAACAATACTTTCTTTTTCAGTGACCCAGCGGATCTGAAGTCCTTCATGGATAAATTATGAACACGTGAATGAAACGGCAAATTCCTGGAGGAGGATGACCTGAATGTCCACACGGAAAATATTTGCCACATGAAAACCCGCAAACAGTGTGAGAACTCACCTAAGACTGATACAGAAATGCTGCTTATCAAACAGTATGATATCCAATAGCAATACTGTTCTTTTCAATGACTATTGGATGTGCAGTGGATTATGGACAACAGGTGAATGCGTGCATGGAATGGTGAAGCACACAGAGAAGAATGACCTGAAGGCCCATATGGAAAATATAAGTACCCTGGATACCCTCAAACAGCGTGAGAACTCATCAAAGCCTGATGGAGAAGTGCTGTGAGTAGAGGGGACAGAGAATGCGAATGAAGGGCGAAGCGAGTTAAATACTTAGGACACGAGACAGTTGGTTCGAGTTGGTTATGACTGTTATGTTCTTGTACTACCTTGGAAGTTCACTAAAATGTATGTTTTAGGATACAAAGTTAAAGGGAGCAGCAGAGGGGAAGGAGGAAAGTAGTGGGGCGGGGGAGGGGGGAGGAAGGGAGTTGTGGACAAATGAGGTGGGAAGAACTGTGAGGGTGGTTGTGTATGGTATGGGGGTATGTGTGGGGTGTAAGGGGAGGGGATACTTGTAATAAGGGGAGGGGTACGGGGGGGAAATTAGAGTGGGGAGAATTGGAAGGGTGGGAGGGGAGGGAGGAAGGATGGTATAGGGGACAACATGACGGGGATAGAGGTAGACCTCCAGGCATAGATAGTTACATTAAGAGGGGAGGATGGCAAAGGATGGGGTTGATGAGGCAGCTGACGGGGGGGGGGGGGGGGGGGGCTTGACTGGGGAGCCTACCCGTCCCTAAAAGAGCTGGTCGAACTGAAAGTTCAAATATATGTAACAAGATGACATCAGAAACATTATGGGTAGTAACTCTTAATGTGGATGGAATTCACTCTCCTATTAAAAGGAAGAGGCTTCTGCAGTATCTAAAAAGACTGAAAGCAGATGTGGCGCTATTGCAGGAGACCCACATGAATAGGATAGAACTTACGAAATTGCGGAGGGATTGGGTAGGGGAAGTATACTACGCATCATACATTGACCGGCAGAGGGGAGTGGCAGTGCTAATAAACAAAGCTTTGGCATTCACTCTACACAAAGTCATACAAGACCCAGAGGGCAGATGGGTGATAGTCACAGGCAACCTACAGGGGGTTAAAACAGCAATGTGCAGTTTGTATGCCCCTAACATATATTCACACCAGTTTTTTACTAAAGTACACTCTAAGCTAACAATATTAGATGACTACCCCCTAATCGTGGGAGGCGATTTTAATATTACTAGTGACCTATCCATTGACTGCCAGCCCCCAAGGCCACCGTTAAAAGATCACCACTCAAAGGGAGTCAACCATTTGAGTTCGGAATTGGCATTGATAGATATTTGGCGCTTACTTCATGAAGAGGAACGGGATTTTACCTTCTTCTCACACCCGCATAGGACCCATGTGCGCCTAGACTACATATTGGTATCAAGTGTCCTGTTAAATAAGACACATGCAGCAAAAATCAGTGAAGCCAAAATATCGGATCACGCGCCTACATGGGTGGACATCAACTGGATAGGTAAAACTCGCCCAGCACGGTGGCATATGAATCCAGCTTTATACCAGAATATAGAGTTCAAAAAATATTTTAAAACATCCTGGGTGGACTATGTAGCTGAGAATAAGGTAGAGGACGTAGGACCCCAAATATACTAGGAGGCAGCAAAGGCGGTTCTTAGGGGAAAGATAATAGCGTACACAACAGCCACGCGCAAAAAAAAAGGAGTCAAGACATAATATTAGCAGGGCAACGGTTAGGAGAGGCCCGCCACAGATACATATCACATCAAATAGAAGAGAATAGGCGCCTATATATAGAAAGCCAGAAAGAGATGCAGAAATTGTTCAATGAATGAGCTTTGTACAGTATTAAACTGTACAAGTATGGACTCCATAGATGGGGAAATAAGACGGGGAAGCTGTTGGCCTCCCTAGTGCGGCAAAGACCCGGAAAAAATTAGCAAAACTGAAAGGAGCAGGGAGAGAAAACATTACCTCATAAAAGAATATACAAGGAGAGTTGTCACAGTTTTATGCATCATTATATGATTCTGGCACATTTTGCCAGCAGAGCTGTGAGGAATTTTTTCGACATGTACATCTACCGCTCTTCTCAATAGAACATGTAGCACAGATCAGTGCTCCTATAACAGGGAAGGAAGTGCAGGTGGTGATTAAAAAACTAAAACCCGCCAAAGCCCCCGGGCCGGATGGACTGTGGCCAGAAGTTTATAAAATAATACAAGAACATTGTATACCTACCTTTATAGATATGTGCGATGCTATACGCGAGTCACAGATAATGGGGCCCACATTGAATCACGCTTTTATCACTATATTGCCTAAGCCAGGGAAGGATAAGGAATTAGTAGGCTCATATAGACCTATATCTTTGATAAACCAAGATCTCAAGATCCTGGCAGGCGTACTGGCTACACGACTAGGAGACCTGCTCCCCCTATTAGTCCACACTGACCAAGTAGGTTTTGTGAAAGGAAGATATGCATCTGCAAATATATTAAAAGTCTGCCGTATTCTACGGGAAGGGAGACACAGAGGAGGAGACTCAATAATAGCAAGTTTAGATGCCGAGAAGGCTTTTGATTGGGTAGTGTGGCCTTATCTTTTTTGGATACTGCAGCGCTTTGGCATTAAGGGGGCTTTCTTGGATTGGGTAAGAGTACTATACAGAAATCCCACGGCCCAATTGTTGGTAAATGAGATCCTTACACCAATTATAGCATTGGGATGGGGAACGAGGCAGGGGTGTCCACTGACCCCCCCCCCCCCCAGCGACAGGGGGGGGGCAGGAGGTCTGCCGGACCTCCGGTCCCCACGACACCCCCCCTACACAGTTCAGGGAGGGCTGGAGATCCAGTGGGTCTTCAGCCCCCTCTAACCCTCTAGCATTGACAAGGGGACCCTGGTGGTCCAGTGTCAATGCTCCTACCCCCACCACTCCCTACCTTGAGTTGGAGGAGGGAGGTAGCCTGCCTCCCTCCTCTTCCTTCGACGATGACGCCTGCAAAATGGCGGTGCCCAGCCCTGCCCAGTGTATCCTGGGATATACGGTGTAAAGCCCCGCCCAGTGCATTCCAGGATACACTGAGCAGGGCTGGACGCCGCCATTTTGCAGGTGGCAGCGTCGAAGGAAGAGGAGAGAGGAAGGCTACGTCCCTCCTCCAACTCAAGGTAGGGGGTGGTGCGGGTAGGGGCATTGACACTGGACCACCAGGGACCCCTTGTCAATGCTAGGGGGGTTATGGGGGGCTGGAGACCCACCGAATCTCCAGCCCTCCATGAACTGTGTCACAGGGGTGTCAGAGGGACCAGAGGTCCGGCGGATCTCCAGCCCCCCTGTTGCTGGGGGGGGGGGGGTCAGTCACCCACTGGGCCACCAGGGACCTTTTAGAAATGCTGAGGGGAGTTGGGGGGGATGGAGACCCACTGGATCTCCACCCCTCCTTGAACCTGGGGAGGGGGTCGTCAGGGGAACCGGAGGTCCACCGGACCTCCAGCCCCTGTTTTGCCTTGCTTGGGACAGGGGTAGTTGGGGTCTGGTTGGACCTCCAGCCCCTGTGTTAGACCTCCAGCCCCTGAGTTTGAGAGGTCTGGGCTTTTGACAGCCCAGACCTGTCAAACAAGTGCAGGAGGATTGTGCTGAGCACATGCTCAGGCACAATTCTCCTGCACTTCTACCCCATGATCAGAGATAATTGCGTGCTTAAATTTGCATGTCATTATCTCTGATCATATGTCTAATAACGCCCTGCGGGGCATTTGATCATCTGCCTGTCAGGAGCTTCCTTTTAATTTCTCTGTCTCTGCTCCTCCCCTCAATGGACTATTTTTCTTTCCATGTGGATTTTTCTCCCTTGAGCATGAAAAATTCAAGAGCTTTTCATCTTCCTCCTTTTTCTTCTATGGGTTCACCCCAGTAGCTTACTTCTATGCTTAAATATAAAATAAAATATATTTCTGCATGAAAGGCTTCTTTGGGTTGGTAGAAAACAGCTCAAGAAACGGGAAATGTGCAAGAGTTGGTTGTTTTTCTAACAGGAATATATCTTTCAAGCGGTGGAGCATGAGACCTCCAATTGCTATAAAGCAGGGTTGTCCAACCTCAGTCCTCGAGGGCCACAATCCAGTTGGGTTTTTAGGATTTCCCCAATGAATATGCATGAGATCTATTTGCATGCACTGTCTCCCTTGTAGGCAAATAGATCTTGTGCATATTTATTGGGAAAATCCTGAAAACCCGACCTAATGAGGGCCATGGTTGGACACCCCTGGTATAAAGTTTTGCCGACAATCAATAAGAGCAAGACGTTTTGCAGTCCTAGGGGCATATGGTCAGAGAATACAGATGCACATGTTACAGAGGCTGACAAGTGTTATTGGTGGAGAAAAGAGATCTGCTGCATGAAATCAGCATTTATCACACAGTCCTTTTATTTTTTTGGACACAGAGTGCTTTGGGCACCAGCTAAGCTACATAAAATTTGTGCCACTCAGTCAAATTTATGCTGAACATGTCAATTAACTCATGGGACTCTATGACACATGTTATTTGATTGTGTGGTGCTTCAAGAGTACTGGAGCGAGGTTTGGAATTATATACAACAGATTCTTATATTTCATGCTCCTTTAACTTATAAGGGAATAATATTTAATGTGACATGACTCTGAACTTCAACTGTTGCATATTTTGACAGCCATTGTATTTGCAGCATGTTTTAAAAGCCTGGAAATCAATTAACTTGCTGAATATGCACTTCTGGTAGAATACGGTTCTCCTTGTCTACAGATATGAAACAAATATAGCACAGGTCACAGGTCATATGCCCAGAAGATTAAAGATCTGGGCACCCATTAAGAAGTTTTTGGACAATGCACCCTCATGTTAGGTTAGCTAACTAGTCTAGATGATTCATGTTTAGAGCACTGGATCCTAGTATGTGGGAAAGGGGAAGGAGAAGAGTGGGAGGGAGGGAGGGAGGGAAGGAAGGATATTGTTGGATTGTTTTGTATACTACTCTGAACTCAACCATACTGCTGATGTTTTGGGTTGTTGATATACTGCTTTAGTATTGCATGATTAATGAATAAATAAATAAATAAAATTTGTGAACAAAAAAGGAGTATGTCTTTCAAAGCAGGATAAATATTTAACTTATTTAAAAAAACTAAAAACTATATAAAATGTTTATAAAACTACAAAAATTATATAATTGGTAAAAACCTTTTGACATAAAGCATAAAGCTTTTAAATACATTTAAAATCTAGAAAATTGCTCTGAACGTCTTTGTGGTCCTTTTAATAAAGCACTTAGGGGGGATGCACTAAAGTCGTCGTTAGAACCATTCCGTACCGAATTCCATAGCAAATCGGTAGGAAATGGCTATGCATCAAGGAAAGGGAATGCAAATGAGCTGCTCATTGCAGCTCACTTGCATTCTCTAATCCTTCGTAAAACCGTTGGATAATCGGCCGGTAGAGCATGCGCAGAACAGCCAAGCGTTATGTTGGCTGCACTGCGCATGCCAAGGACATAAAAAAAAACCACGTCCTTTATGGACATCCTTTATGGATGGCCTTGCCCCCCCCGCCCGAGGTCGCCGCCACCGCTCCCCATTCCCCCTCCTCCCTGCACTGAAATCGGAACTTTACGCAGCCCCGCCCCCCCTTCCTTCCTTCCTTCCTTGAAATGACAGCTTCTCCGCCATCCTCCGCCCCCCTGTGGCCCCACCCCGCCCCCCGAGGTCATCGCCGCCGCTACTCCCCCCTCTACCTGCCCCCCTCCTTCTGCCACCGGGCCCTTACAGCGCCTCTCACCTCCGTGTGAAGATGCTGCACCGGCAACAACAGCTGATCGCCTCTCCGGACTTCCCTCCTTTCCTCCCTGGCCCGCCCATGTATATGCCCACTTACAAACTACACACTATCAGAGATATAGCCGTAGCTACTGTTAGCACCCACTATGTAGAATTACTCCCTAACTGGATAACTATCTGGATAAAGCAGTCCTAAATTATTCAGGTAGCCACTGTTCTTTCTAAGCTCAGTGGGAGTCCTCCACCTACAGTCCTGCCAGTGGGTGGTGCTGTTTCACTATCACATTTTCAATAGTGAGGGTTAAGCAAGCTCTGCAGGATTCCAGAGGGCATGCCTGTCCCTAGCGAATGAAAACACAATATTGAAGCACCACTCCCCACGGGCAGCAATGCAGTTGGAGGACTCCCGCTCAGTTTAGAGGGAACAGTGCAGGTAGCTATCCAAATACTCTATCATTCTTTATAGTGTGCCAAAATTTAGGCACAAATTCAGCTCATAACACATAAAAACAGGGGTGAAACAGGATCATACGGATTGAGCCCTGGATATTTAGCTGGTATGATTACTACGTATAGACCATCGGGCTGTTTGCGGTTTTCCCAGGAACCGTTATTAGCCCCTCCTTCGCATATGTGCTGCCAGCTGGTTAGTACAAAAAACAGTACATTATTTGGAAGAGCTGCTGAACTTTGGAACAGTCTACCATCTGATTTAAGGAATATTTCAAACTATATGTGCTTTAGGAAAGCTGTAAAAAAAACATAGCTGTTCCAGCAATATTTGTAGATGGACTATTTACTGATGGTGTAATAATTCAGCAGTACTATACTATAATTTTTGTACTGTATTGTAATTATTGTCCTGTTGTAACCTGCTTTGAAGCTGACTGTTAGTGGGATATAAATGCTGAAATTAAATTAGGTATACTTGTAAGTACAAATGGAGGGGCATAATCGAATGGCGTCGGCTATCTATATGAGCAGCCATCTAAACAGTGGTCCCGAACTGTATTATCGAAAAAGATGGCCAGCCATCTTTTGTTTCGATAATACGGTTGGGGACGGTCAAATGTCAGAGATGGCCGGGTTTGAGATAGCCGGCATCGGTTTTCGCCGATAATGGAAACCGATGCCAGTCATCTGAAACCCGGCCAAATCCAAGGCATTTGGTCATGGGAGGAGCCAGCATTTGTAGTGCACTGGTCCCCCTCACATGCCAGGACACCAACCGGGCACCATAGGGGGCACTGCAGTGGACTTCAAAAATTGCTCCCAGGTGCATACTTCCCTTACCTTGTGTGCTGAGCCCCCAAATCCCCTCCCAAAACCCACTACCCACAACTGTACAACACTACCATAGCCCTAAGGGGTGAAGCGGGGCACCTACATGTGGGTACAGTGGGTTTTGGGGGGGGGGGTTGGAGGGCTCACATTTACCACCACAAGTGTAACAGGTAGGGGGGATGGGCCTGGGTCCACCTGCCTGAAGTGCACTGCACCCACTAAAAACTGCTCCAGGGACCTGCATACTGCTGTCATGGAGCTGGGTATGACATTTGAGGCTGGCATAGAGGCTGGCAAAAGAATGATTAAAAATTTTTTTGGGTGGGAGGGGGTTGGTGACCACTGGGGGAGTAAGGGGAGGTGATCCCCAATTCCCTCCGGTGGTCATCTACTCAGTTGGGGCATTTTTTTGAAGCTTGGTCCTAAAAATAAATCGACCAAGTGAAACCAGCGAAGTGCTCGTCAGAGCTGGCCTTCTTTTTTCCATTATCGGCCAAAGCTGGCCATCTCATAACCACGCCCCCATCCCGCCTTCCATACCCTGCGGAAACGCCCCCTTTAACTTTGGCCGGCTCTGCGACGGAAATCAGTTGAAGCCGGCCAAAATCGGCTTTCGATTATACCGATTTGGCCGGGTTCAGGAGATGGCCGGCCATCTCCCGATTTGTGTGAGAAGATGGCCGGCGATCTCCTTCGAAAATAAGCAGGTTAGGTGCTATTCTATAATGGGCAGGTCATGGGCATGAATCCCATCAGTAGCATACGCAGAATGCTACATTTAGGCATGCGCATTTCTGCCTGCTATTAATATGACATACGTGGGTATACCTAAATGTTGATGTGTAACTGATGGATTTGGCGCAAATTTGCCGTTATAGAATACTAGCTCAGTGCTCATATATTTTTGCGCCTAATTTTTAGCGTCCTTTATAGAATTGCTTAATTAGTCATCAGCACAGCATCCTATTTAGCATAAGCCACTATCCAGATACTGGTGCTGAGTATTCAGAGCAGTGATATAGCCAGACCTGACATTTTAGGGAGCCCAGATTTAATATGGGGGTACACTAGGCATATAGGTGTGAATAGTGCTTGGTGTGCTCCTAAATAATGCCTTAGAGTGTACTTGATGATGGATTTCTAAGTAAACAGTCTATCCTGCATCAGCATAAACCACATGCAGCCTTATGGGAGCTTGGAAGTTCACTGTCATTTTTAAATAAAGTTACATTATCCCATAACTTCAACTTTGCCATTATAGTAGACTTGTGTATTCAGATGTTGACCAGACTCATCACAGTATCCAGCAAAATAATTATAGCAATGGCACATATCCTTCAACTTTGCTTTATAACAAATATAAACACCTAATTCCCGAGGAACTCACCATACAAAGAGAGTTCTGATTTTGGTGTAATCGCTGTAAAAAAAAAAGAAAAAAACTTTCTCCAGTCCCAAGCATATTGTGAAGTACCTGTAATATAAAACCTGCAAGAATCTGTAATTATCAGCACTAATTGGCACTGAGATTTATGCGCACAACTCGCTAAGTGTATTCTGTACCATGGTGTGCCTAAATTCTAAGTCACAGAGGTGAAAAAGGGGTGTGGCCATAGGTGGGATATGGATGTTTCTACAATCTATGCACATTATTAGAGAATGCGCCTACTCTGTGCCTAATTTAGGCCGTGGGATTTATGACAAGTAAAACATGGCCTAAATGGGTGTGACAAAATTTGGTTGTGTATCGAGCTGCTCAGAGTATTTTATAAACCGCGTAGAAATTTAAGCCGATTCTATAAAAATTAGGCATATTTCTTTTCCGTACAGATTTTTGAGGTAACATATATAGAATCTAGCCCTAAGTGTACCATTACCCGTGTGTTAGCATTCTATGTTAGCAGACAAGTGGTGTTTTCATTTAGGCACTATGGGACGGATATTCAGCCGGTGGCACTCAGCATTTTGTTGACCACCACCAGCGCTATGCCCAGAAATTTAATGTCGCACTATGTCCGAGCTTCAGCAGAATTTCCGGGTTTCTGGAGCCATCTGATTAAATGCAATATTCAGCACTTAACTGGCTATGGGACACTGCATAAAGATAGGGTTGACTTTTATATGGTCCTTTTTATGTGGTTAACTTGGCCGATTAAGTGCTGAATGGGCCTCCCGGAACGCCCCCAAAATAGCCAGTTTTGCTTTAAGTGCTAACTGGTCATTTTCAGCAGCACTAACCAGTTAATGCCACTGAAAATGACCAGTTAGCCTGAACAAGCAATTTAACTGGGCAGGAGCCACTTCTGGCTGGTTTAATCACTTTCAATACTGACCTGTAAAGCATATGAAATACAAAACAACTTACGCAGCCGGCTTCTCCTACATAAGCGCACAGCTATGGACTGGGCTCCCAAAAGCTGTGAAAACAATCCACAACCACTTGAACTTCAGGAAATCATTAAAAACCAACCTCTTCAAAAAGGCCTACCCCAACGACCCCACGTAATCCTCTTCACCTACCAACACAGCATGACTATGATCGCACAGGACAACACGCAATCTTCATCCATTCCGACCCTCCACTTATACCTCATACGATCACTGTACAACTTTGTATTTGTTATCCACCGACTGGGCAAACGCCTCTGACGGTACTATGTAAGCCACATTGAGCCTGCAAATAGGTGAGAAAATGTGGGGTACAAATGCAACAAATAAATAAATAAAAATATGTATAAAGGCCCACAGGTATTTGGAAAAGCATGAAAGCTTCTATTGTTAATCCTTACAAATTAAGGGCCCTGTTTACTAAGGTGCATTAGTGTTTTTAGCGTGCCTACACTTAGCACGCATGCTAACCAAATAGGCGCCTATAAGGATATTGTAGGCACGTACATGGTTAACGCACATACACGGTTAATGTGCGTTAAAAACGTTAACACGCCTATAACACTGCTTAGTAAACAGGGCCCTAAGAATTTAAGGGGTCCTTTTACTAAAACACATAGGTGCCTACACGTGTGTAACATGCATCAAATTAGAACTACTACCCGGCTACCGCATGTGCCCCTGGCGGTAATTCTAATTTCTACACGCGTCCAATACGCACAGCAGAAAATAATTTCTATTTTCTACCACGTGGCACTAACCGGGCAGTGTGCATTTGCTGATGATTTCCACCCGGTTAACGCGTGAGACCTTACCACTAAGTCAATGGATGGCGGTAAGGTCTCAGGCCCAAAATGGATCCACGCTGATTTTTATTTTGCTGCATGTCCATTTTCAGCAAAAAAAAGGCTTTTTTTGCAGGGGCGCTGAAAAATGGACCTGGGCGCGTCCAATAAACACGTCTACACCAGCGTAGGCCATTTTTCAGCACACCTTAGTAAAAGGACTCCCCAAAAAGCTGTCATATGTTTAGCATGGCACAAAACGTATAACTGCTATTTGAATATTGACCACATATCTATATATATATGTAAATGTGTGTGTGCAGGGAGAGAGAGAGAGCGAGAGAGAAAGAGAGAATAAGACACAAGAATTAAAATTAAAATGACTTTATCTGCCTGATTTGGGTAGAGTGCATGACACTCAGCACCAATCCCTATCTCCCAGATTTATCAGAATTTCATCCCAAAGCCAGATTAAACTTTGCCAAACAGGATAGCAAATGAAGCAATAAGGATAATGACCTGGTTTCCATGGTTTACCTCATTTTATGTGAAAATGGGTTCATAACTGTAATGTCAACATAATTTTCATGGTGTCTTAGTTAGAGTTGATTCAGCCTTTTCCAGACTAGAGCTGTCTGGTTTTCAGACATGATGGAGCCTAAAGATTTGTAACCACCTGTTCCATATTTTTTTTGCTGTCCGTTTTTATCTTTTCTTCTATATTTGTCTATTGCTATAAATTGAATCAACCATATCAGCTTCATAGATCTCTCTTAGGTGCAGATCTAAAACTCTGCAGCTCTGCCTTCAACATCAACATGTGGAATTCCACTGTAACTCTATTTCACATTTTCCATTTTACTGGTCAGGGAGATCAGTTTTGTTCTTTGGTACAGCTGAGAGGAGAGATTCTGTATTTTGTCATTGGAATAGTGGGGGCACCTTGATATTGCCGTCAAGTGAGTGAGTATGGGGGAATTTAATTGAGGTAAAAGTTTTTTTTTTCAGGAGATAAGAAAAAAACAATTGCCATATGGGGTGAGACCAAAGGTCCATTGTGGGCAGTATCCAGGTCACAAGCACCCTGCAGGTTTGTTAAGATCTTATGCTCACTATCCCCAAGTATAAGCAGTGGTTTCCTCCAGGCCCACTAGCTAGGAAGGGTTATGCATAGAAGACCCCAGGGACTTTTTTTTGTTTGTCTTATATAGATAATTTAAAGGCAAGTGGGGGGAGTGGGCTGTGATGTGGTGGTGGTAGGGGGGAGCATTGAGGAAATGTCCCTTTGGCTTGCCCCCTTTCAAACCTTGCTTGATCCCTATAGTTATTTATTTATTTATTGCATTTGTATCCCACATTTTCCCTGCAGGCTCAATGTGGCTTACAGTACAACATGGATGGTGAAAATATATTAGAAAATATACATTTAGTGTAACAGAAGGATCTTAAACAGCATTTCTGTCTAGAGACACCACTGCTGGGATGCACTGGGCGGGGCTTCAATACCATATAAGGGACATCCGTTTCACCAAGTATTTCAGAACAGACTCTGTCAGCAGATCCTGTTCTAAAACCAGGGCTTATTTTGAGGTGGTACTTGGGGGTACTGAGTACTGGCACCATTTCTATTGTCTGCTAAAATTGACCCAAGGTCCCCAAGTTTTAATGAAAAAGCTCAGGCTCTACATACAAATTCTGCCTTGTCATAGATTCTGTGACTGGTTGCAGGGGGCCTGGCTGTTGTGGGGTGGGTTCCTCAGTGATCACCTCACCCCTGAAGAGTGGCCTGGCATTTGAGTACCGGAATCTTTTTCGCTAGAAAAAAAATGGAATGTCTAAAACACTAGCGGAGCTTGAGACATCCTAATCTGGACATCTCAGTTCCACTTTGTACATCCTTTCTAAAATGCCACACCACACTTTTAGAAGTGTAGATAACATTCTCAAAATAATGCAGCTTGCCAAGGTTACCTCTTATTGTCATTTCACTTGCATTGGGGTTGTTTTTTGGTGAGGTAATCAGCATTACCTTAGCTTGTGTTATCAGAAAATAGTGTGTGATAATCAAGTAATGCTGTGTATCATTGCTGTAATGCAGCTTAGTAATGAAGCTCCTCTATTTCTTGAGTGAGGTCTATATTATTATATACCATGGCATTCCTTCTGGTTAACACGTGGTTCATTTTGTGACATTCAAAGTATAAGGGTCAGATCTACTCAAATTTTTTTTTTTTTTTTTTTTTACAAAACCCTCCATTTTTGGAAGTGTTAGAATGTTAATAAGCATAATTTGTCCATCCGTCTCTGGAACACCTTTCCGTTGGCTGGTTTCAATTCACTGCTTGACCTGTACATCCCATCAAGCGGAGCTGAAGTTCACAAAGAGGGGCATTTTCGATGTGATGTCTAAGTCTTAATTTGGACGTAAATTCAGAATAGAAAAGAAGGTCATTTTCAAGAACAAAAAAAACCCCATCTATGTTTCCTTTTTGAAATACTGTTTAGAAAAACGTTTTGTGAGTTGGACGTTTTATTTTTTTGGTCCATTTTCAAACAAAAAACGTCCAAGTGCGAAACATCCAAATTAAGAGTGGCATAATGGATAGTGCAGTGGGCTTTGATCCTGGCAACATGGGTTTGATTCCCACTGCAGTTCCTTGTGACCTTGGGCAAGTCAAGTTTACAAGGGGCATATTTTGGATATGACTTCTAAACTGAATTTGGACGTTTTTTGTAAATCGTCCAAAATCAGAACAGGAAAGAAGATAATTTTCTACAAAAAAAAATGTCTCTCTTTTCCCTTTGAAAATGCTGTTTGGAAAAATGTTTTGTGATTTGGACATTTTATTTTTTGGTACATTTCCAAACAAAAAACATCCAAATGCAAAACGTACAAAATACGCAAGAAAATCCACAACAGAGTGAAACCATTCACATGTTCTAAGTGTGGTAAAAGCTTTGGTTGTAATGTAAATCTCAAAGTGCATCAGAGAGTCCACATGGGAGAGAAACCATTTGCATTTATAGAGTGTGGTAAAATTTTTGGTCAGAAGGTTAACCTCACAATGCACCAGAGAATACACACAGCAGTGAAACCATTTACATGTCCTGAGTGTGGTAAAAGCTTTGGTTGGAAAGAAAGCCTCACACGGCATCAGAGAATCCACACAGGGATGAAACCATTTACATGCACTGAGGAGTTAAAAACTTCAGTTGCATTAGGGAATGTACACTTGCTATGAAATATGGAAAAATAGCACTCTGGTATTTAGATATATGTAATGAGACCTCCTTTTTATCTATAGATCTGAATTCAAAGCCCTAATCTACTGATAAACAGTAGACACAAGGCTCAGATGTTATTAAAAAAAATAGGAAGCTTGGCAACAGGTAGAATAGTGGAAATGTGACATCCCAGGAACACAATAGGGCATCCTTTGGGGCACTGCAGTGGACTTTATAAAATGCTCCCAGGTACCTATATCACCATTGCTCCCTTACCTTGTCTGCTGAACCCTCCAAAACCCACCCAAAACCCACTACCCCCAATTATGCACCACTACCATAGCTCTTACAGGTGAAGGGAGCACCAATATGTGGGTATAGTGTGTTTCTGGTGGGTTTTGGAGGACTCACAGTTTCCTCCACAAGTGTAACAGGTAGGGGGCGGTAGAAGCCTGGGTCCACCTATATGCAGTGCACTGCACCACTACTACACCACTCCAGGGACCTGCATGCTATTCTAATGGACCTGAGTATATCATCAGAGGCTGGCAAGTAATATTTTTAATCACATTTGGGGGGGGGGGGGGGGGTGGGAGGGGGGTTAGAGACCATTGGGGAAGTAAAGGCACCTTTTTGTGTGGAGTGGAGGAGTAGCCTAGTGGTTAGTGCAGCGGACTTTGATCCTGGGGCAGCTCAGTGACAGGTTCGCTAATCCAGGTCACGGGGAGGGGGGAGAAAAGATTTAAAAACTACTTGATGAGGACAAGAATTTCAGTGTTGAATCAGATGTTAATGTTACGCTATGTTTACAAGGCAATGTAAAACGATTTTATGTGAGGTTGTCAAGATGTGGAATCATCAATAAAAAAGTTGAAATATCCAGGTCACGGAAAATATTCAGCTAAGACCCAGACAAGTGTCTTATCTGGGACCTGACTGAATATCAGTTAGGGCTCAGACAATTGTCAGTGACTGACACGTTCCGGGATATGCCCAAATATTCAATGCCGGTGCCCTGACATGGTGCAGCATTGAATATTCATGTTTAACTTAGCTGGCATTGGTTGCCACCACCATGGCTGGTGTTAGACATTCAGGGGTCCAGGGCAGAAACTGGGGAGTGGGCCCCAAAGCTGGTCTTCAGCCTATGCCTTCTTCAGCTTGAGGAAAGTTTGGGGGGCCCCTGTAGTATTGGAATCCAGGGCAATTGCCCTTTGTGCCACCCCTTAACGCTGGCCCTGACCACTACTGACTGAATATTGACCAGAATAGCAACAGAATTGCAGAATTTAGGAAGAGGAAATGTGGTATATCAGAAAAGAGAAAATGGAACTTCAGCTTACATTGATGTGATAGACAGATCTCCTCCACAGGCAGAAGAATCTGACAGAGATTCAACTAAAGATATTCATAGTGGGATCAATGTTCAGCTATCGGCAGTGAACGTTTTGCTCACCGCGAACAGCATTATTCCCGGATATTCAAAGCCAGGACCTGTGCGGACTTCAATTTTTAATATCTGGTTATTTTTAAGCTAACACATACCCACTTAAGTCAATATTAATCACTTAAGCAGCCACGGGTTACCACATAAAAATAGGACAGACTTTTATGTGGTCCCATTTTTGTGGTAAACTTAGCTGCTTATGGCCTGAATACCAGCCCTGAACTGGCCAAGTGCTGACTCCACTCCCAGAACACCCCCAACATACTTGGCTTTGTGTTCAGTGGTAAACAGATATTCAGCGGCACTTAACTGGCTAAGTGCCACTGAATATTAGTGGCTAGCCCCAACCAAGCTGGCTAAATTGCTTTGAAAATCGGGCCCAGCAGGGCTGCTGAGATGGGGGGCGGGGGGGGGGGGGGGGAAATTCCCTGGGCCTGGGCCTACAAGGGGGGACAGGCGCTGGGGTCTCTCTCCTGCTCTAGATGGGACCTGGGTGATCGCATCCCAACAGGAGCAGGAGAGAGAAAACTCCGGCGCCGGGCCCCCCCTTGGAGGCTGGGAAGGACCCAGAGGAGAAGACACAGTGGGACCTCTGGTTTGCCTGGTGGGGGTCCCCCCCTGGCCCCACCAGCAGAAGAGGTCTTCCTCCAGTGCTGCTCTTTCCTCTGCCACATTGCCTGCCAAGCAGCTGCTTTTCCCCTCAATGCATGCTCAGTTTTGAAACCGAGCATGCACGATGTGAGAGAAAAAGCAGCCGCAGAGGCAGGCCATGCGGCAGAGGAAAGAGCAGCGCTGGAGGAAGACTTCTTCTGCTGGCGGGGCCCCAGGATCCCTGACAGCCAAGGTATTTGCAGTTCTAGCGGGTGGGCAGGGGTGGCAGCAGCTGCAGTGATCCTGGAGGGGAGGCAGTGGCGGCTATCCTGGGGGGGGGGGGGGGGGGGGTGGCAGCGGCGGCCTTGCCCCAGGCCCGGCTCAGTCTCTCGGCGGCCCTGGGGCCCAGTATTGCTATGAAAGGAAAAGTACTAATGAAAAGTGGTTTCAATTTGTCAGCTGCTGACTAGGACTGCTGTGGTGGTGTTTAAAACTAGAGTGATCTTGGATTCTCTACAGGGAAAACTTCCAGAAACTGGAACCCATGCAGAAGGGGGCCATACTGGACCTGGTACTTACAAGTGGCATCCAGTGATCAGATGGTGTGGTTCAATGTTAGGACAAATGTGAAGAGGTTTCATTCCAAAGTCTAGACTAGACTTCAGGAATACTATCTTTGTCAAGATGGAGGAATAACTCAGGAAGTTGCTAGCAGAGTAGGGGAAGTAGAAAAAGCATTGGGCAAAGCTGAAAGGAGATATTTTAAGGGCAACACATTTTTTTCTATTATGGAATTCAATAAGAGGAAAAGGAGGCCTATATGGTTCTCAAAGGAAGTTGATGAAAAAGTAAGTAAAAAGAGGTTAGCTTTCATAAACTACACGAGATTGCAGAAAGAGGAAGATAACCAACAACACCTGGAAAAGCTAAGGGAAGTTAGTATAGTAATTAGAAAAGCAAAAATGCATATGGATGAAAAATACAGAAATAGGCAGCCAACAAATGTTCAGTATTTTTCCCTTCTTTTGTGTGTTTCAAAACAAATGTCATTAATAGTGTGCACTTTTCTTAAAGTGCACATTATATGCACATAGTGCAAGATTGTATAAATGACACCGAAAATTAAGCACCAGAAAAAAATCCACGCTCACTGCTATTCAAAAAAGGGCACTCTGGGATGAGCACCCTTTATTGAATAATGCTTAGTGTGGATTTTCGCACCCAACTTTGGGCACAAGGACTTAAGCCTGCTGAAACCTGGTGTAAGTCCTGGCACGCAAGTTAGGCACGGAGCTGTGTTATTCTCTAAGACTGCACCTACTGCCCCTAACCTGCCCATATTACTCTCATGGAGGAGTGGCCTAGTGGTTAGAGCACCAGTCTTGAAATCCAGAGGTGGCCAGTTCAAATCCCACTGCTGGTCCGTGTGATCTTGGGCAAATCACAACCCTCCATTGCCTCAGGTACAAACTTATTGTGAGCCCTCCTGGGACAGAGAAATATCCAGAGTACCTGAATAAAACTCACCTTGAGCTACTACTGAAAAAGGTGTGAGCAAAATCCAAATAAACAAACCCCTTTTGAGTCACAAGTGATCCAATTTAGATGCCCATTGTTGTAGAATAGCGTATAGCCAGATCTGTGTGCAAATCATAATTACTGCCAACTAAGTGCTTGTTAACTCCAATAATTAAATAACTGGAGCTCATTAACTAATTATTTTGTGTGTAGATCTGGGATCTGCACCCAGGCACTCTTTATAGAATCCGGGGGTTATTGTGCATTGTTTCCCAATAGTGTGCACTCCTTTTGGAAAGTGACATTCATTTCAAGTGACAGCCCATCCCTAATAATAAAATGAGAGCACGAGACTTTATTGTTAGACACTGCTAGATACGGTATCCCTCAGAAAGTATCAAAAGCGATAGGAAGAAGTGCCTAGTGGCATTTGGTCAGTCTCAAAGGTGAAGGGGAACATATGTAAAAGGTGATGATGAGGATAAAGCAGAATGACTTAACAAATATTTCTCTTCTGTGTTCACAGAAGATGGGTTGGAAATAGGGCAGTAGAAAGCAAACACATATAAGAATGGAAGTGAGGGAGACCTTGAATGATAGCTAAGCTCAAAGTAGGCAAAGCGATGGGGCCAGATGGTATATATCCAAGCATATATCTGAAAGTATTGAAGAACTTAGCAAAGTTCTGGGAGTTACGCTGTCTGCCCTTTCAAATGCTTCATTAGAGTCGGGAGTGGTCCCAGAAGACTGGAGAAGGGCAGATGTGGTTCCTCTCCACAAAAGTGAAAGTAAGAAAGAGGTTGGGAACTACAGGCCTCTTAGTCCGATTTCTGTGATAAATAAATTCATGGAAATGCTGCTAAAACAATTTCTGGAATCCAGTGGACTGCAGGATCCCAGGCATTATAGTTTTACGAGAGGTAGGTCTTGTTAGATGAATCTGATTATTTTCTTTGTCTGGGTGACCAAAGAGTATGACTGAGGGAGAGCACTGAATGTGATATACTTAGATGTTATCAAAGCCTTTGATACGGCTCCACATTGGTGAATGGAAAAGTAAAAAAGCTGAGTGCTCTTGGTATGGTCCCTAAAAAACTGACTTGGAAATGGAAGTGACAAAAGGTGGTAAATGGCATTCACTCTGAAGATAAGGGCATTACCAGGAGTTTTCCTCAGGGCTTGGTCCTTGATCCTGTTCTTTTTAACATTTTTGAGAATGATACTGTGGAAAGATTGTAGTGTAAGGTTAACTTCCTCATTTAACTTCCAGCCATGCTCTCTTGCCCCTACTCACCAGCATATCCACTATATTGATCCTGTCTTTTTCTCCAACTTTTTCTCACTCTCCAGTTTATCTACCTCAGTTCTTCCTATAACTGACCATCATCTGATAACTTTAACTTTCACACTTAATCCCCCCCTCCACCCAGGGCTGCCGCACCTTTGGCTAAAATGGTACACCATGCTGATTTCATACATTTCAGGTTCTTGATGACCTCCTTCCAGCCTACTATTGCACTTGCACTTGCTCGTTTGACAAACTCTCATGCCTCCAAACCTTCCCATCTCTTTGCAATACTGAGCTCTCTCCTCAAAGTGGTTCAACCTCCACCTCCTCCTCTTCACTTAATGCTCAAACTATAGTTGTTGTCATGTCCCCTACGTCAGCGCAAGCGGTGTCCTCGGGCTGCGCAGGGTCCTGTCAACACACACACTTGACTGGCACAGCCCTGAGCCATGTGTTTGTAGTTCTTCTCTGGCTTCAGGCTCCTTGATTGCTTTGCTTCCATACACCTGGGTCTGCTCTTCCTCTGCCTGGCTTCCCTTGCTTCTCTCCTATTGGTCTTCTGGTTTCTCCTTCCCCTGCTCCTGTCCTATGGCTGTGCCCCTTCTCCCTGCTGATGTCAGACGCCAGCACTTTATCAGCTGAGCTCTCCCTAGACTCCTTGCTTCGGCTTCTACTTTGGTAGGTGTTACTTGCTCAGTAGTGTGCTTCTCCTCTACTTTGTTCTTCGTTGCTGATTCTGCCTGTACCTGGATTACTCTTGTGTCTGCTGCCTGCCTCCTGACCTTGCCTGTACCTGGATTACTCTCGTGTCTACTGCCTGCCTACTGAATCTGCATGTACCTGGATTACTCTTGTGTCTGCTGCCTGCCGCCTGACCTTGCCTGTACCTAGATTACTCTCGTGTCTGCTGCCTGCCTACTGACTCTGCCTTTACCTGGATTACTCTCTTGACCTGCTGCTTGCCTACTGACTCTGCCTGTACCTGGATCACCCCGCCTGCTGCCTGTCTGGCCATCATGTTCATCATCCCGCTTCCTGATCCATCTCGTAAGCCCTGCAGGCCACCTGCACCTAGGGGCTCAACCTCTGGGGAATGGCGGTCAGCGCAGGTGAAACCTGGGGTTGTCCAGCCCCCAAGCAGAACCTGGTCTAAGTTCCTCCACGTCATTCTAGCATTCTTCCTGCAACCTTTGCCACCCTTTTATCCTTTTCTAAAATCACAGAAAACTGCATATTTTCTCTCCTCCTCCAAACTCACCACTTGTTCTTCTGATCACATTCCCACCCTGTATTTCCCATACTCTCATCCCTTCCATCTATCCAATTATCAGCTTATCGCTTTCCACTGCAACTATTTCTGATGCCTTCAAATATGCTAAACAAACAAAAAGGAGGAACAAACCTCACGTAACCGTGAGTTAACAAATAAAACTGTGACGTAGATCCAAGGAGGATATAAAATAGTTTCCAATAAAGACTATTTTATATCCTCCTTGGATCTACCTCACTGTTTTATTTGTTAGCCTTCAAATATGCTGTAATTAAACAAAAAAAAACTTCACTGGACCCTATCTGCCTTTCCGACTATGGTCCCATCTCCATCTTCCATTTTGAACCTAAGCTGCTTGAACATGCTGTTCAGTGCCTTTCTTCCAGCACAAGCTATGCTTGACCCACCCCATCTAGCTTTCATCCATTACATTTTTCAGAAATAGCCCTTGCCAGAGTCTCCAGTGACCTGTTCCTGGCTAGAGCCAAGGATCTTTACTCAATCCTCAACCTTTGTAACCTATCCAATGCTTTTGATGCTGTTGATCACCACCTTTTCCTTGATACACTGTCCTTACTTACATAAGAACATAAGAGTTGCCCTACACAGTCAGACCAAGGGTGCAACTAGGCTAGTATCCTGTTTTCAACAGTGCTCAGTCCAGGTTAGAAATAACTGGAAGAGTTCCAAAAAGTGGCTACTTTATCACTAGGATAAGCAATGGCTTTCCTCAGGTCTACCTTAATAACAATTAGTGGTCTTTTCCTCCAGGAATTTGTCCAAACCTTTTTTAAACCCAGCTACATTAACTACTTTTACCATTTAGAACATAAGAATAGTCATACTGGGTCAGACCAGTGGTCCATCTAGTGTCCTGCTTCTAACAGTGACCATTCAGGTCACAAGTACCTGACAGAATCTCAGACAGAAGCAAGATTCATCCTACCAATCCCAGGTACAAGCAGTAGCTTTCCTCATGTCTATCTCAATAGCAGACTACGGACCATTCCTCCAGGAACTTGTCAAAACCTTTTTAAAATCCAGATATCCTAACTGCTGATACCATTCTTAATATTTCCTAGCATTCTGTTTGTTTTTTTGCCGACAACCACATACTGGGCAGAAGATCACAGCGTATTGTCCACAATGGCACTTAGATCTTTTTTCTTCTGTGCTGACTCCTAGGCTGGAACCTAGCATCAAATAACTATGATTTGGATTATTCTTCCCAATGTGCATCACTTTGCACTTGCCCACATTAAATCTCATCTGACATTTGGATGCCCAGTCTTCCAACTTCCTAAGGTCTTCCTGCAATTTCACAATTCACATGCATTTTAACAATAGTTATCTGCAAATTTAATCAATCACCTCACTTGGTATTTCGATTTCCAGATCATTAATAAATGTGTTAAATAGCACTGTCCCAGTATAGATCCCTAGGGTACTCCACTATTCACCCAACTCCACTGAGAGAATTGGCCATTAAACCCTACCCTACTTGCTCCAGCAAAGATTTCCAGAGATTAACTGACAATGGCCATTACCCTCCTGCACAAAAAGTGTGACATTCTATGTAGGATTGATCCTTTATTTTCCATCTAAATCATATTTTAAAGGAGAGGCTGGTGATAGTGTATTTAGTCCACTTTGACAATATTAGCATCACTGGTATAAGATGTCAAGTCATTAACCTCCTGCACAAAAAGTGTGACATTCTAAAAAGGACCGATCCTTTATTGTCCATCTAAATCATATTTTGAATGGGAGGCCAGTGATAGCACATTTGGCATGCTTTGATGATGTCAGCACTACCGGTATAAGAAGAGGCTGACCTCTGAGGAATTGCACCTCAGGGGGCGTGCCAAAAGGGCATGCCTTGCCCCTTCATGCTCAATTTTGTAGCTACTCCAAGATCAATTGAATCTATTATTCTTTCTCTTTGACATTGAACTGATGCTCCCAAGAGTCAATTTCTGAGGTTTAAATTAGTGTTAGCATGTGCTAATTTTTAGCACTTGCTAAAAATGCTAGTGTACCTTAGTAAACAGAATCCTTTATTTTTATTTTAATTGATTGATTCCATTAACTTTTAAACCATTTTATTTTGATAATGGATCGGTTATTGTTAATGTTCCTCATACAACTGCTATTGGGTGGGCAGGACTCATTACAAGTTGAAGCTTTGGCTAATAGCTACATTCCTTCCATACTGACTTTAAACCAAAATCCAAAGCTTATATAAATTTTGGGTGTCAGCACAGAATTTTGATTGGTTGTGAGGCAGCAATGCCACATCATATAAATAGAACAAAATCCTCATGTGTAAAGAGATTATCTCATGGTTTAGGGCCTTCAACCTTTTCTAATTTGATTTCTCTACAATGTGGAGAAGACATTCTATCCCAATTCCCTGCTATTATCTAAATATAAGATCAGTGTGTAATAAAGTCCAACTAGTTCAAGATTGGCTTGAGGAACGTCATCTGGGTTGTTTATTTTTATTGGAGACTTGTACTTTCTCTGTTGATGATCCTGTTTTGAAGGAAATATGTCCTCCAGGCTACAAGATTACCATCTTTGTCAAGGCAGGGAAAAAAGAGGGGGGGGGGGGGGGGGGGAATTGCTTTGATAGTAAAAGATTTCATGGAACTTAGGGCCCTGTTTACTAAGCAGAATTATAGGCACGTTAACATTTTTAACACGCGTTAACCATGTACATGCCTATAGGCACCTACATGGTTGGCACACGCGCTAAGTGTAGGCCCGCTAAAAACACCAACGCACCTTAGTAAATAGGGCACAAAGAGGTGCATAATCGAAAGGGACACCCAAGTTTTGTTGAGGACGTCTTCGCAAAACATCCCGATGGAGGGGCGGGGAAACCCGAATTATTGAAACAAGATGGACGTCCATCTTTCGTTTTGATAATACAGTCGGGGACGCCCAAATCTTGAAATTTTGGTCGTCCTTAGAGATGGTCGTCTCTAGACTTGGTCATTTCTGATTTTCAGCGATAATGGAAACAAAGGATGCCCATCTCAGAAATGACCAAATGCAAGTCCTTTGGACATGGGAGGAGCCAACATTTGTAGTGCACTGGTCCCCATGACATGTCAGGACACCAACTGGGCACCCTAGGGGGCACTGCAGTGGACTTCATAAAATGCTCCCAGGAACATAGCTCCCTTACCTTGTCTGCTGAGCCCCCCAAACCCCCTCTAAAATCCAGTACCCACAACTGTACACCACTACCATAGCCCTTATGGGTGAAGGGGTCACCTAGATGTGGGTACAGTGGGTTTCTGGTGGGTTTTGGAGGGCTCGCTGTTTCCTCCACAAACATAAGAGTTAGGGGGGATGGGCCTGGGTCCGCCTGTCTGAAGTGTACTGCACCCACTAAAACTGCTTCAGGGACCTGCATACTGCTGTGATGGACCTGAGTATGACATCTGAGGCTGGCAAAAAATATTTTGAAAGATGTTTTTTGAGGGTGGGAGAGGGTTAGTGACCACTGGAGGAGTAAGGAGAGTTCATCCCCGATTCTCTGCAGTGGTCATTTTGGCCACCTTTTTGTGCCTTGGTTGTAAGAAAAACAGGACTAGGTAAAGTCGTCCAAGTGCTCGTCAGGGATGCCCTTTTTTTTCCATTATGGTCGAGGACGTCCATGTGTTAGGCACGCCCAAGTCCTGCCTTCGCTACGCCTCCGATACACCCCCTTGAACTTTGGCCATCCCTACGATGGAAAGAAGTTGGGGATGACCAAAATTGGCTTTTGATTATACTGATTTGGACGACTCTGGGAGAAGGACGCCCATCTTCTGATTTGTGTCGAAAGATGGGCGTCCTTCTCTTTTGAAAATGAACCTGTTAGTGTCATAGAATCCGTAAACAATACTGATTTGGAAATAGCAGTTTATCAACTAAGAGATGATTCATTTGAGGGAGATTTAATATCAGTTCTTTTTATTGCCCTCCTGGCAAATGGTCCTCTATTAAACAAATATTTTATGAATTTATTTTTAGAAATATGCTTCATTCTGATAGTATTTTTGCAACTTGGAGATATTAACCTTCATTTAGAAAATCTTTTGGATTTGAAAGTAGCTGATTCATTCACTTTATCTAATCTTTATTTTCAGTTACCCTCTATTCAAACAACTCATGAAAAAGGACTCGATTTATTTCTTTTTCAACTAAGTCCAGTACTAGTATTAGTATTTCAGATTCTGTTTGGTCAAGTTCCTGGGGAGGAATGTAGGGAGAGATGATAGTGGAGAGGTACTGAGGAGCTGCAGAGTGAATGCACTTATAGGTCAATAAGAGGAGTTTGAACTGTATGTGGAAACGGATAGGAAGCCAGTGAAGTGACTTGAGGAGAGGGCTAATATAAGCATAACGACAGTGGCGGAATAGTAGTACAGCAGAATTTTGAACAGATTGAAGAGGAGAGAGATGGGTAAGTGGGAGACCTGTGAGAAGCAAGTTGCAATAGTCTAAGCAAGAGGTGATAAGAGTGTGGATGAGGGTCCTGGTAGTGTGCTCAGAAAGGAAAGGGCGAATTTTGCTGATATTATAGAGAAAGAAACGACAGGTTTTAGCAGTCTGCTGAATATGTGCAGAGAAGGAGATGGAGGAGTCGAAGATGACCCCAAGGTTACGAGCTGATGAGACAGGGAGGATGAGAGTGTTATCCACAGAAATAGAGAATGGGGGAGGAGGAGAGGTTGGTTTAGGGGGAAAGATAAGAAGCTCAGTCTTGGTCATATTTAGTTTCAGATGGCACTGAGACATCCAGGCAGCAATGTCAGACTGGCAGGCTGATACTTTGGCCTGGGTTTCGGCTGAGATTTCTGGTGTGGAGAGGTAGATCTGGCAGTCATCAGCGTAAAGATGATACTGAAAACCATGGGATGAGATCAGAGTACCAAGGGAAGAAGTATAGATGGAGAAAAGAAGAGGTCCCAGGATAGATCCCTGAGGTACACCAACTGACAGTGGGATAGAAGTAGAGGAGGATCCACTACACTATACACTAAAAGTACGCTGGGAGAGAAAAGAAGAAATCCAGGAAAGAACAGAGCCCTGAAATCCAAGTGAGGACAGCGTATCAAGGAGTAGGCTGTGATCAACAGTGTCAAAAGCAGCCGATAGATCGCGAAGGATGAGGATAGAATAGAGACCTTTGCATCTGGCCAGGAACAGATCATTGGAGACTTTAGCAAGTGCTGTTTCAGTTGAATGAAGGGGGTGAAAGCCAGATTGAAGTGGATCAAGAATAGCTAGAGATGAAAGAAAGTCAAGGCAATGGCGGTGAACTGCACGTTCAAGTATTTTGGATAGGAAAGGGAGGAGGGAGATGGGGCGATAGTTGGAAGGACAGGTAGGGTCCAATGAAGGTTTTTTAAGGAGTGGTGTGACTATGGCATGTTTGAAGGCATCAGGAACAGTCACAGTGGAAAGTGAAAGATTGAGGATATGACAGATAAAAGGGATTAACAGTAGGAGAGATAGTGTTAAGTAGATGAGTGGGAATAGGATCAGAGGAACAGGTAGTTAATTTCGAGGAGGAAATAAGATGTGTAGTTTCCTCTTCAGTGATTTCAGAAAATGAAGAAAAGGAGGCAGGGGTTGGAAGGTTGAGAGAATGGACTAAGGGAAGGAGAGATGGAGGTGACCTGGTTGAGAATTCAAGTTCAATTTTGTGAACCTTATCATGAAAGTACTCAGCCAGAGTCTGGGGGGAAAGTGAAGGGGGAGTTGAAGGTGAAGGCACTTTGAGGACAGAGTTCAGTGTGGCAAAGAGACGCCGAGGGTTTGAGCTAAGAGAATTTGTCAACTGGATGTAATAGTCCTGTTTGGCAAGTAAAAGAGCAGACTGGAAGGAGATCAGGAAGAATTTGAAATGTATGAAGTCAGCATGGGCACGGGATTTCAGCCAAAGGCGTTCGGCAGAGCGGGCACAGGAACTTAGGTAGCAGATTCTAGAGGTCAGCCAAGGCTGGGGTTTGGTATGTTTTACAGAACAGGGAATGGAAAGCAGTTGAGGGCGCCCAAAATCGGCTTTCGATTATGCCGATTTGGGCGACCCTCAGAGAAGGACGCCCATCTCCCGATTTGTGTCGGAAGGTGGGAGCCCTTCTCTTTCGAAAATAAGCCTGTTATTCATATATCTCAATGTGGATTTGTTCTTCTTAAAATTGAAGCCATCATTTT
Organism: Microcaecilia unicolor; assembly: GCF_901765095.1. Lineage (NCBI taxonomy): Eukaryota > Metazoa > Chordata > Amphibia > Gymnophiona > Siphonopidae > Microcaecilia > Microcaecilia unicolor. The sequence goes on along the minus strand of NC_044032.1, from coordinate 479,930,088 downwards.
GACTCAAAATTCTAGACAGCAATATTTAACGACACCAAGGTATTTAAAAAAATGTCCTACATACAGATGGAAATGGGAAATAAAGCAAGAGTCCAAGCCAGCTGTCATTTAACTTTCTCACAAATTATTTTGAGTGGAATGGATTTCTAATTTATTAGTGGGAAACTTAAATGAGGAATACCACACAATACAACCAAAATGATTTTGGTTTAGCTTGTAGGGTCAAGTGCTGTATGAAGGTGCATGGGGGTCTCTCCTAGCCATTTATTTACTAGAAAATGGCACGTTCAGCTGTCCTGGAATCCTTCTCACTTATCCACACCCAGTTTCTGCTTTTCTTATATAGATTATTTTTGGGGCACAGTCCTGATTCTTGCACCTTTACCCTTTGCTAACTGAAGGGCATAACTCCAACTGGTTCATCCACACATACACCATGCCTCCTATTTTGCCAGATTCAAATCCAGTCTGAAAATGTAGCTCCTTAAGGTGATTTTTAAAACTTAAAGCTAGTCATCTCATACATGGCCTCCCTTTTATTGCCCATGGGCTACTCCCTGGATGCCCCATTGTTTTATCTTAAAGGCTCTATGTCTCGTCCATTTCCCATTTTCTGTCAGTCTTATTAAATTGTAAGCTTTAAGAAGCAGGGACTGTCTGTAAAGTGCTGCATTCATCTGAAAACACACTTTAATAAAGAAGAGTTGGAGATGGCATTTCTGCCTCTTGTGCTACTGAGACACTCTCCACCACAGCACTGGCCTGCATAATGTATATCATAGATACTACTAATAAAACACATAAAACGCTAATGTACGTTGCATGAATGTTTATTTTCTCAACAAGAAAGTAGCAAGTTGATCTAACATCTTTGCCAAGTGATTGTCTGCACAGCGAGGAAGTGTGACCAGATTAACTCAAACAATATTAACCTATTGTTTTAGTCACGTTTTTATTTTCCAGTAGATGACTTCTAGGGGGGGAAAAAAACTGTTATCAAAATCATTACCAAGCAAAACAATGATGGAATAAAATGCAGCAAAAGGAAATTTAGATTCTTGGCGGACTGTGCAAGAGCTACATGTGTTCTTAGTTGGGAAATAAGCCAGTAGCAATAGAAACATTATATAATCTGTCAAAATGACTGATAGCCACCAACTCCTGTTTTCATTCATTAACAACGCTCAAAAAGCTATTGCAGAAATGCATTTTTTAACATTAACTTTGGTGAAAATTTATCATCGGCTCAAAGTGCGTTTGAAGATCAGCTTTCAAAAACACCACTTGCATATTACTACACTGATAAATTGGATCTGCAAAGCCAAACATCTTATAAACTGTTTGAACCATTTGAAAGGAACTGGTCTTTTGTGTGGAAATAGTCGCTAGAGTAATACAGGGAAGACCTAGTGGCTCAGATGGCAAGTGCTGTGCACCACCACCCAGAAACTCTGGGCTGATTCCCGTGTTGGGTCCTGTGCTTTCTGAGGGGCTGATGCAGAAAAATGTGCATCAGAGCGCACAGCTTCTAATGTGAACTGAATGAGAATGTTTTGCCCGCTGATGCAGTAAGCTATTCATATGCAAATTCACAGCGCGCAGAACTTGTACGGTAATCAGGTTAAATCTGCTGGACGCATGTACATAAGGTTCTGCGTCGAGGGTAGCTAGCATTGTGCACGTGTCTGAGTTAAACGAAAGTGTCAGCACACATCTGTGAATGTGCCGGTATGCTATTCTGAAGATCAATATCAACCTTGCAAACATTGCTTGTATATAAAAAGTTTTGCTATGCTGAAATTTATGCAGAAAACAATATTCCAGTTCATGCATGAATACAATTTTTTTTCTGCTCAGACCTGTGTGCAGAACTGTCACTATCCACTAGTCGCAGTACTGTTATGCTTAACGCTCGCTAAACATGAAGTACCGGCGGTTCTTCCCACCCCTAGTGTGCCGTCATATCCAGCGCTACAAAAATAAATATATTTTTGTAGCGCTGGATATGACGGCACAATAGGGGTGGGAAGAACCACCGGTACTTCATGTTTAGCGAGCGTTAAGCATAACACTGTATACCCGGCGGTAATCGGGCAGTGCTGGGTGCTGCCCAGTTACCGCTAGGTTAGCGCGGGAGCCCCAACTGCCATGGCAGTAAGGGCTTCCCCCTCCCAAATAGCCACATGACCATTTCCTGTAGGAAAGAAAGACTTCTCTTTTACCCGCTGCAGTAAAAGGGGGTCTCGGCGCTTGTGAAAAAGCCCCCTTTTGCCACAGCTTGGTAAAAGGGGCCCTATAAGATCTCAATCAATGGAAATCATTTACAGTAATTTGGAAGTATTATAGGGCCTGTTTTACAAAGCTTTTTTAGCGCGCGCAAAACGTTAGAGATACCCATATATTCCTATGGGCGTTGCTAGCTTTTAGCGTGTACTAAAAACTCTAGCACACCTTTGTAAAAGACCCCCATAGTTAGTTTAGTCCACAACAGATTTTGAAGATTCTGACAAGAGAAAGATCAGAGCAAAAAAAATGAATGTTAACAGGGTTGGCACACATCAGTACTTAAGGTGTGAAGGCTCTTCTGTTTTAAATATGTGACCATCTCTGGGAAAAGGTGACTAAAGTAGCAGGTCCAAAAATGCTGAGAATGAACACTTTTTCATGTGATGGGCCCATAAGTAGTCTGCAGACTTCACTGTTTGAACTTCTGTAATTTTTTATTTTTTTCCACATACAAGGATGGGGTTTGGAGAATTCATTAAAACCTCATTTTTTTGTTTCTGGTGACATTGGTCACTTTTTCTCAGAAAAGATCACATATGCTAAAATATTGTGATTACTTATTATTTCATGATGCATACTTCATTCGCCATTTGTGAAATGAATTATAATTTCTGAAATTACAGCTTTAAAATACCACTCTAAACGAAGCTTTTCAGAACAAGTTTAGATAAACCTCCTTTCTTTAAGTATTTCATGGTTTTGATTCCCAGTGACAGTGTATACATTGCATGAATGAGAAATCTGGTCTCTTGATAAGGAAGGGATCAGGGATTTCTTTTCATCATTTTTGGGAGAGCTCTTTACTACCCTATTTTCTACATCACAAAGCAGTTCCAAAAATGTACTGCAGCTCACATCCGTCAACATCTATGCTTTACTTTATTGGTTGGAAGTATGTGACTTTATAGCTTTGTTGACATTTGTGTGTGAAAGGGCATGAAACAGGCTTTATTTCTTATCCTAAACAGGCAGAAAACTGCAAGCACGCAAAAATGCCAAACCTAGAATTGACAGGGAAAGAAGCTGAAGAGCCATGTACAACTAAAAGCTAAATTCACCGCTTTTTTTTTTATACACACCTTTCAATTCAAAGAAAAAAATTAGAATATGCAGTTTTATATAATTGAAAGCACACATGTTGCAGTTAAAGTGAAAGCTTTATCAAGCATTTGTGTCATTAGATGATCAAAAAAAGATTTTTTAATCTTTAATAAAGTTGGGACTCGAGTCTGAAAATGAATCGACTCTCCAGGTAATACTACTATATATATATATATATATATATATATATATATATATATATATATATATATATGCAGAATATGTGCAAAAAGTTTAATGGCAGCTGTTTCTCATGCTAATGCTATTTTTAATACGAATTTTGTCAGTAAGGCATCCCAGAAATGCTCAGTCGTTACAGGATCAAAATATTCCTGGTTCAGAAAGTTGAGCTGTGACAGTCTGTATCTGAATATTTACCAGGATCACTCTGGTGGGCAGACAGTAGGGCTGTTTTCACATATTTGTAATTGAGTAGGAAGATGAATATATAAAAAATATATAGCTAGGCATTTATCTTACACACTCACACACATATACGGATACACATATACATACACATGTGTAAAATTATCTACAGATGGCTATACCACATGAATACACAAATGCATAAACATAACTGTGACATATACATGTGAACATTCATGCGTACTCACGAACAACCATTTTTTCTTCTTTCACTATTCTTAACCATGGACCAAACTTTGAAGGCCTTCTACTAGAGGATGTTAAGCCCGTAAGGTAACGTTAGTGTGCCAGAACAGGCTACCATGGAAACGTGATAAAGCATTTTGTGGTATTTTGTCTGTCTGCACGCACTAAGGGGTCCTTTTACTAAGTTGTGGTAAAAAGGGCCCTGCGCTAGCGGGGGGTGGGGGGGGGGGGGGCATTTTTGCCATATGCTGCAGCCCTTTTTACCGCAGCAAGCAAAATAGGCTGAAAATAGCCATGTTCATGCAGTACGATTGCTCTTACCGCGTGGCCATGCGGGGAGGAGCACTTACTGTCACTCACTGAGGTGGCGGTAAGGGCTCCCATGCCAACCCAGCTGTACCCGGATAGTACACGGCACTGCCCGATTACTTCTGGGTAGCTGCCGCGCTAGAAAACAGTGCCCTATTTTCCCTAGTGCAGGAAATGGCGTGTGCTAGGGTTGGAACTACCCCCAGTGCCCGTACTGGGCCGGTGATAGCTCCATATTGGCATGCGGTAAAAGGGCCCCTCACTGTGTATACAGGATTATTTTTTTTAAATTAGTTTCCAGAGGGGGCATTCCTGCGTTTTCCAGCTAGCACTTTATGATTAGCATAAGCCAACTAGATAATTCAGAATTAACACAGGAGCACCTACCACCTCCTAAATAGGAGACGGCAAGAGCTCCCAAATTAATTTTTTAACAGATCTCATGCGCTATTGAGAACATTAGTACACGACTTACAAATTTTAAAAAAAAAAGTGAAAAACCCTTAAAAAATGCCATACTAAATCTGGGCTTAGCAGGCAGGAAAGTCCCACGATAAAACGCGTTAAAGCCCATAATTTACAGTACTTTTGTCGAAGGGCCCCTTTGTTTTTTCAATGTTTGATAAAGCTTTCACCTTAACAGCACGGTTCAACTGTACAAGATTGTCGGCACAATGATTATAATATTAGACACGTCTAATTTAACTACGTATATACAAGCACATGACTTTCCTGTTGATGAAGCAAAGAACTGCATATGCTACATTGCTTTACATCTGGAGAATGGCATATTCTGTAGAAGAACCGGACAATCTTTCTGCTTTGATCAAATATATGTCTAGAAATGCCTGTTTTGAGGAAAATATTATACACTTTCTCTTTAACAAAATAAATTAAATATACATGACTTCTGTTTAAAATCTATATAGAATTACAAATGTATTTTCATGATTGAATTCATTCTAGTCCACAGAGGCACTTATAAGGTCCTGTCTTGTTTAAACAACTTTGCTTTGTATCAACAGCAAAAACTGAGTCTGTGAAAATACATGACTCAAGTGCATACGCCACAATGTTTTCGTGTTATTGCTTTTTCCGTTTTTCATATTGCGATGGTAGCTTGTTACATCATCTAATCAAAGGCATCTGGGGAAATCAAAACTGTCCACATTGGAAAAGGACATCTGGGATCACTCTTTGGAAGTATTTTTTTTAATAGAAACTGTAGAGGTAAGACGTACAATTTCTTCTTTTCTTCATGGCAGATATTCAGGGACGGTACACACTTTTCTACCTTTCAGAAATAAAGTTCAGATTCTTAAAAACAGACTTAAACTCAAAAAATATTTGTGCATCTAGAAAACCGGCAGAAACTTTGTATGTAAAAATATATCCCAGCTTTCCACAAAGCTCCCACTCCTTTGGACCAGGCCAGTCAAACCTTTCAGTCTGTATTTTCTCACTTTTTGGCACTATCCCTCAGGTATGTTACACCTTCATTAAGGCTGAGGTAAGGGATTCTTAATCAGATTCCTAAAGACTGGAGACCGAGGGAACCAGCACCCAATCACATGATGAACAGCAGAGGAATAAAAGAGCGATATTCATGGAATAAAACCACATTTAAATTATTTTGGCCTTGGCATGGCATACATTTCTGATCATCGCCTTCTGTCTTAACTATTACCATCCCATCCTAAAAATATTATTAATAATCATCATCTTGTTTCTTGAAGAAATGCCTTGGCTCCCTCAATTATTTCCTTCAAAATCCCACGCCTATGCCCTAAACCTGAAACCAAAAACATTAACTTTTGTCCATGTTAATTTTTTAACATTTTTTCCTGGCAGTGTAAGCTGACTGAAGTCTTTCCGAGGTACCGCTGTGGTAAACCAATACAAGTATTTGGGTGGTCAGTTAACACTGATAATGAATGTGCTGATGCTGGTGGACCTTCCCATCCACATGTGAGTGAGTATGCGTATGGATGTCCGTGTAAATCTTTGGGTACATTTTTGATGCCACCCCAGGTGCCACTGTAGCTCCTGGAGACAGTAAATGCTGCTGCTGAACTACATATTCCTCATAGTTTAGTGAGGACATACAGTCTTTGTCCACGGCTTGGGGCACACTGACCCTGTCTCTCTGCTGTTGCCTGTGTACAACAGCTGCAGATGGAGGGGAGCAAGGTTTCTTCTTCGTCTGGCAGAGCCACAAGAGGATTGTCCCAAAGATGAAAATGGCCCCTGCAGGAATCCCGATGATCACCGGCCATGGCAGGCTGCTGGTTGAAGAAGCTACAGGAGCAATCGGGGGCTTGGGATCTGAACAACAGGGAGAAGGAGAAAAAGAAAAAGTGGAAGGTTAAGGAAAGTTATGCAATGCAGATTTAAAACACTTGTTAAGCATAAGGAGGTTCTGCACAGTGTTTCTGATAGCCAAGTTTTGCCAAGTATTCACAAAGGAAGCCAATAATGTTCTGTTCCTGATGTTTTAACTTCCAAGTTCTTAAGGACAAACAAGCTCCTTTCTTTTTTGTTGAAGGGCGAACCCAAATGTTCATTTGTATTTTCTTTTCCATTTGTAAGAGTATGAACAAATTCAAGGCACGTATGTTGCAAAGCTGTCAACACAGCCTTGAGCTTGGCTTCCTCATAAAAACTGGAAGGTGAAATGTGGTAAATGTCAACAAACAGTAATCTCTAATATCAATAACTTAGTGATGTGGCCTGGGTGTTCCTGGAACTAAGGGTTCCATTCTAATTTCTGTGAGGTAACGTACTGATTTATTAAACGGCAGCCATTTTCTTGGGATATAAGCAGTATGACTAGTTCATAGAAATGTGCTATCAGTGGAAAGAGATTTGGGCTCACACATACTTTGAAACTTGGGGTTCTTTTTTATACTTGAGTGCTATGAAAGTGGCATCCCATGTTAAGAGTTCAAGCATTTTAGAACATGTTATGCTTAAAGAAGGTTCAATGGCCCTACTCATTCTAAGCTGAGATCCTGAGTATTTCTATTGAAATGTGTAACATGCTGGATAACATGTCACTATTTATAAGGCAATCTTGCACCAGGGGACACTCCATAAAACATAAGAGTACCCTGAAAAGCAGCGAGTTCACGGGAATGCTGGGAGTTGTAGCCCCAAGGAGTTCTGAATTCACAGAAAGTAAACTCATGAGGGAAACAGGCAGACTATGAACTTTAGTAGGAAAGCAGCTTGGGCTCAAAGCCCAAGTAAACAAAATTAAGCACCTGTGACCAAGCAGCCTGCTACTGAATGGAAGAAAAAGCCTAAGCTGTTTGTGAGGCACACAGGAGGCAAATCTGCATGCCACAAATGAGTTCAGGAGAATTTAATACCAAGGTAGAATTCTGGCTTACTGGGGAGATCCTGAAATAAGGTAGTTGCAATAGTGTAGCAGATTGTGAAGGAATTAAGGAACTACCATGGTTTTGGGCAGTGACAGATGAGTACTGTGTTTTGTGAGGGGTTCTAATTAGAAGCCAAAGGTCAGCAGTCACATGATGTTCAAAGTTCCTGGGCACACAGTCTTTGCTGGGGAGCAGCCAGACAAGCTGATAGGAGTAACCACGATGCTCTTAGGAATACATTCTGACTCAGGAGGAGTGGCCTAGTGGTTAGGGTGGTGGACTTTGGTCCTGAGGAACTGAGTTCAATTCCCACTTCAGGCGCAGGCAGCTCCTTGTGTCTCTGGGCAAGTCACTTAACCCTCCATTGCCCCATGTAAGCCGCATTGAGCCTGCCATGAGTGGGAAAGCGCAGGGTACAAATGTAACAAAAATAAAATACCAGAGAGTTGTATATTGGCTGGGTGTGTAACTGATGAGGGGCCATAGGTAAGATAATCTAAGACTAAATGGTGTTTGTAGTGCCTAGAGACAGACAAGTCAGGAGTGGCAGCTAAAATGCTGGGATTAGGAAGGTCTGCAAATGCATTTTGGTAGCAATATGTCTGAGGTAGAAGTTGACTGGAAGTGTGCTGGTTAAGGTCACAGGCTGGAATTAGGACCAAGAAGAGTCATAACCACTGAAAATAAGGAATGTTGTTGTTTTCATTTGTGCAATGGTTTAAAATACATATTATTTACATAGAAAGTTGCAAAAAGGACTTCCCTAAACTTACAAATAATGGTTGTAAACAGTATGTACTCTAAAATCTTGCCTCCTACATGAGAAGAGAGTTAGTGCTGAATTTCTGACCCAAAGAGCTAACCTAGAGGGACCTTCCTACTTCAAATGCTGAAAGTCTGTTTGGCAAGTGGCTAATGCTGGGCCTGTGTAAACCAAGAAAAGTCTATTTTGGACACCTCAGAAATATTTATTTCATGTAAGCAGGAAACCAGGGTACTCCATGCCGAAGAAACTCTTGAATAATCACCAATTTCAGTGAATGTAAAGTATTTCTGCAATACAATAGTGCAGTGATCCCACTCCCTCTCAGCTTCCTAAAAGTTGCTCAGTCTACTTTTCTCTAAATTGACAAAGGAGATCAGGTCAAGTGTCAAACTACAAAATACATTTCTGGGTATCTACTGGCTGGCATAATTTATATTTGTGATTCACAGATCAAATCTCTGGGGGTTTATTTCCTCTGAATCATGATCTTCTGAAAACCATGTAACGCAGGGTTTGGATTATTAAAATAAAATCTATCACAGACATTTTTGATCAAAACTTTCACTTTTTGAAACAACCCTAACACCAGATAATGCATTAATACAGGCCACATTGCAAAAATCAGTGCTCACCTGGCAACACAGTTAGAAAAGCACTTCTGAAGCTATAGCCCATGGTGTTTGCTCCAAGGCAGATGTACATGCCAGCATCTTCTTCTCTTGCTCGGGTTATCATCAGCTTATTTAAGTAGGATCCATCAGGCCGAGACCAAACTTCCCCAGTGGGCAGTACAACAAACTTCTGGCCTCCAACGTCAATTGTAGAATTGTACTTATTTTCTGTGCCGTACTCCACCCTCTTTAACCACTGGATAACAGGCCTAACATCACTGCGCACTTTACACTGGAAGGAAGTAGTTCCACCATAATCAACTGTTGTATTCACAGGGTGGTTTCCTGTCAGGATTGGTTTAGATCTTGTCCTCTCTAAAACAAATTGCACAGACAAATCTTCTTTATTAACAAGAACAGTAAGGATAACACACTATCACAGTTAACGCACACTGGGGACAATGCTACAAACTGGCACCTCATCTAGGTGCCCCAATGACATGCATTTAGTGCCAATTCTATAACGGCATCTTGGCATCAACATTCCATTATAGAATACTAATGTAAGGTCAGCATTGGTGTGCCCATGTATAAGTGCATGCTCTTATGCTATGTCAATAGCAGGCGTAAGGTGGGGTGTGCACACCTGGGAGACACGCTCATGGACCGCTTACGCTCTACCCTGCTTGCAGTTAGGCACTACCTTATAGAATAGTGCCTACTGCACATAGAGGCCTTACTTTCAATTAATGGTGCATTTGATATGCCTAAGTGATGCCTAACTCTAGATGTCACTTAAAAGAATTGCCCCCCCATGACTTACCACAGGGCCTATTTTATGAAGTGGAACCTGTGGTAAATGTGTGTTAATCACATTTTTATTTTATTTATAAATCTTTATATACCCTCTTCTTGGCTATCACCACTTAAAATACTGTACAAAACAAAAAAACTAACAATAAAATAAAAACATCCCCTTAATTACAATTTAGTACATCTTGTTAATAAATAACCCCTTGAGAGTGACAAAAAGTTCCAGAAACAAAGATGTTACAATATCAACAATTCTATATCTGTGACAGTTACACATTGTTCATTTTCACGTTCTCCTCCCACCCCCAGGACCCTCCCCAAACTTGCAGTTACCTCAGATTCTCAAATGCTCGGTTTGCATTGTCTCTTAAAACAAACTATATAAATACATAGATAAAATCATGGTCCCAAAAATGCAGCCATATGTGTATGTGACTGTATTCTTTTTGTTTTTCTTTATGTGACTTGGAATCAACTTTGATAAGCTGGAACCACCACTGCATGAGCCAGATTGAACTTATTATTTATTTATGGCATTTCCACCCCGCACTATCACAAACAAATTCGGGTTCAATGTAGCTTACATCAAACTTTTAAAGCAAATTACAATAACGAAAATATGAAACAATAGGTAAAAACATCCAAGCAGTAAGATGACTCATTTTGCAATAACAAATTAACTAAAATAATAACAATAACCAACAGTGACGAGGAATCCACTAAATAATAAGAATGTTTTCAACAATTTATAAAATTTCAAGTAGCCAGTAACATATCTGAGTGACTGTGGTAAGGAATTCCATTTCCTAGTAGCTTGGTATGTGAATTTTTTCATCATTTTTACTACATGGAAAGTGGAGAAGATAGTCTCTTGACGTCAGATGAGCATCAGGCAAAGGTAATTTTAACAAGTATTGCATATAGTCAGGTAAAAGACCAAATAAAACTGTGTACGCCTTGTAGCGCTATAGAAATGCTAAATAGTAGTAGTAGTAATAAACAAGTACACATAGTTTAAAGATAACTCTTGCATTTGGTGGAAGCCAATGCAGTTTAATTAAAGGAAGAGCTGACGTGGTGAATCGAAGAGCTTTATATACGAGACAAGCCGCAATATTCTGATGTTTTTTTAATGAGAGAGACTTTTAGGCCTGAGTAAACAGCATTACAGTAATCAAATCTGGATAGCACTAAAGACTGAACTAAAGTGAATTTGAAAAGACTGAGGCCTTTCTTTTCTTTCTCCAAAGAGAATTAAAGACAGTAGAAATCACCATAGACTCTTGAGGTTCAAATGATAGGTATCGGTCGATAGTTATTCCCAAGATTTTCATGGTGGTAGAAAAAGGATAGGATACATTATCAGTAGTGAAGTTTTTATTAGACATTGAATGGGCAGAATTGCTTAGGATTAGGAACTTGGGAGGGATCCAAGATGGCTGCCACACCTTGAAACGCTGAGAACCTCTTTTTTCTGCACGCAAAATTATGCCAAAAAGACGGGGAAAAGCAGCAGCCTGAGCTTCACTGCTACCTTCCCCCTTACCTTTAGGTCCAATGGATCAGTTTGTGAGGTCCTCAGGGCAGTGCAAAGTGACCGGAAGTGGACCCATGAGAGACGCCGGCGTGTTGGAGGAATCAGTGACCTCAGGGCACAGTGTATCGTTGAGCCCCGATCAGAGAACTCCGCCCCCGCAGCCGTGGTTTACCAGCTCTCCCTCTACAGGATCAATGGGGCCACCGACGTTGAGCGGAGGGGCAAGCCCCGAGAATGAAGCTGTGTTTCAACATGAGGGAGAGAGAGGGGCAGCTAGTGATCCCCGAGATGACCAATGCTGGGGCCTCAGCTACGGGACACGGAGGAGATGAAGCAGTGAGGACTCTGAAATATTTTCTTACACCTTCACTTAAAGTCCTTGAGAAACCATCTGAGGTAACACTTGACTCCTTATGGGATTTAATTTCCCAAGCAGTTCAGACCTTTACCAATCAATCCAATGTTATAAACGAGAAAGTAAATTTGGTTGAACAGATGGTGGTTAAGAATGAGTTGGATATTAAAGTATTAAATGAAAAAGAAGAAAAAATGGATAAAAAAATTTTAGAAGTTGAGAAAGTGCAACAAATAATGGTGAAAGATGTTGTAAATTTGAGAAGAAGGATGGAAACCTATGATAATTATATGAGGTATAACAACCTCAGATTTATACATTTTCCAAAGGTTAAAATGGTAAAGCCACTAGACATGTTAAAAAGATATCTTCAAGAAATTTTACAAATTCCTCAAGAAAGTCTACCACCTTTTAACCAAGTATATTACGTTCCACAAAAAGAAATATCTCAGCAAGAACAAAATGTACCTTTAGATGTGTCAGCACTTTTGGAGACCTCTGAAACAGAGCAAGCTATACCAGTGACTTTGATAGCCACTTTAGTATTATCACCAGACAAAGCATGGCTATTTAGACTGTTTTTTAAAAACAGAGATAAATTGTTTCTTGGATTAAAAGTAAATTTATTCCCAGATGTGTCGAAAGAGACTCAAAAGAGAAGAAGACAATTTCTTTTGTTAAAATCAGCAGTTCTTTAATTAGGTGCTGTATTTTACTTAAGATTTCCCTGCAAATGTGTGATTCGACATAATTTGATAAAATATGTTTTTTTTCAGAACCCTCACAATTAACATCTTTCATAGCCTCTAAAAATACAACAGGCATAAAATAAGATAATTCACTGTCTTTTCTAGGTGTTAATCAAATTGTTTAATAATAGTTTTTCTTTGGATACCTCCTGAGATATGTTTCTTGGATCCTCACTCTAGTGGACTTGGGTAATATATTTCTTATTATTTCTTCTTCTTTCATATTATATTGTAAAATGTTTTTTTTCTTTTGAAATACTGACTTTTCTTATTCAAGTGTATAATCCTGAAATATCTTGTAAATTGCATATAAAAATAATAATAATAATAATAAAAAAAAGATTAGTAACTTGGTTTTATCCTTTCCAGTTTTAATTTAAAGTTGGCAGCCCAAGATTCCATCAGATCCAAGATTTCATCTAAGTTTTCTTTAAATGGTATGTAAATAGTGACATCATCAGTGTAAAGAAAGGTATTAAACCTAGTGGGACCATCATTATATTAAACAGAATGGGAGAAAGGAGGGAACTCTCTCTATATATCTTCCTAATGAGACAGTGCACTTTCCAGTCACCCAGCTCCGAGCTATTTCTACCTGTTCAACTATTTTCTCACCTCTGCAATAAAGCTGCCTCTCTTCAGATTTCTACCTCCAACACTAATACAGCTCTCAAAATAACGGAGTCTCTGTGCCCTGGAGCAACACTTCTGAACATCTGACTGTGAGTAAATTATCTGTGTTTATTCAATAAAGGAAACTTCAGAAAATAAAGAGACTTCAGGTGTGTGCTGGTGTACCACGGTTATACTTCAAGATATTGAGACTTTACAGTTAACAAGTCTTAAGAGGCTTGATTCAAGGGCTAAATTCAATTTATATTCAAGGGCTAAATATATATACAGGGCTAAATTTAAAACTCTATGTCTGATCTTCAAGGCCCTGAAAGGAAATGGCCCAGAGTATCTGAAGAATAGGATGATCCTCCACACACCGCCAAGGACACTAAGGTCCTCCCAAGGACTTTCACTAACTACTCCCTCTCCAAAAGACATTACACGATGTGATACCCACAAGCGAGCCTTCTCCGGAGTAGCCCCCACACTCTGGAATGCATTGTCTGAAAAGCTCCACTTAACACAAGACTACCTGTACTTCAGGAAGCAGGTGAAAGCTTGGCTCTTCAACCAAGCCTTTAACGGAAGAAGTAACTAACTTGTTAGTCTTACTCAAACACACAAGGATTGACTCGGGCTGCATATACTGCAGCGGGACATGTTTATCCACTCCTACCCTAGCTGAGATAATATTTAACCATCTCTCTGACCTCACGTGCAACTTTCTTCAAATCAATCACCTTACTTTCTAATTCTTCCTACATTCTTACTCATCTATATGTTACAACTTTGCCTTACCTCTCACTACCAATTATAATGTTCTAGTACATATGTGTTGTCATTGCAAGTAGTATACCATACCATACTTTGTATTGTTGTTCGAATATTTTTACTGCTCTAATTGCCTACTGCTCATGTTTGATCTATTCTTACTGTACACCGCCTTGAGTGAATTCCTTCAAAAAGGCGGTAAATAAATCCTAATAATAAATAAATAAAATAATAAACTCTGGGGCACCCCACTTGATATTGTCTTGACTTTAAGAAACCATTGAACCATTGCAGGACTTCACCACAAATGCCAAACTGATCCATCAGGATTGGATACAAAAGCCATTTATCTAAGAAAGAAAACTGTTATGGCCACTGAGGGGACATTTTGATTATGTCATTTTCCTATTCAATACATTGATTCACCTTGAGCATGATCCACTACATCATCGATTCAACCATCTTTATTTATTTACAGGCACTTGGTATACTGCAATTCATGCAACAGGCACAGCAAAGTGAAACAGTCTAAAAGTAAAAAGATAAGAAAGGAGGACATAAGGGAAGCAGGATGGAAGAAAAACAGGGGAAACTGTCAATTGTACTAACTCAACATAGGGGAGTGGCAGAGAAAAGGGATGGGAAGCGGAGATACTTCCACAACCTCACAGGTCAGGAAAGGGCAGTTGAAAAAGCAAAGACATAAACTCTTGCTTAAATTTAGAGAGGGAGGGCTGTTGCCAAGTGGTCAATGGGAGGGAGTTCCACAGAGAGACATGGGAAGGCAGAATCTAAGAGATGTTGAGGTGAAGATAAGATCGAAAGGGAAGAGACTGTAAGGAAGCCTGGGGGAGGAACAAAGACTGCTGCCAGAAGCATAAAGGGCGAGAAGGTCTGCAAGATAGGAAGGGGTTATCTGAGCAAAGCATAAGATGAACCATAACATGAATCTTCAGTTCCATATGAGTGGGGGAGGGAAGCAAACAAGTTCAACAATGGGACAATGTGGTCAAAATCCCAGTAACCAGGAATGGGATTGCAGTCCACTGTCAGCAAATGATCCCCAATAACCCAAGAAACCCCTATGTGTGGCAGCAGTACAATGTAAAGGGCCCAGATGACCCATGTTGGAAAACCTCTGGACCCCTCCTGGAGGTCTCCAATTCCTGGTGGTTTATACTGACACCACCACTCTCCCTAGCCCCAACTTCGGACATATATATTTATAAAACAGATTCCCCTGAACCCCCTTCAGAGGATGCTCTGATCCCTGGCACTCTAGTGTGCCACCAACCCCTCCAATCCTGATGTACAGCATAAATCTCCTAAAAACACTCCTTTCTGCCAAAGACAAAAATACACAATGGCTGGCTCCCCAAGAGGCCTAGGAAGCAATGGAGCTATCTTTACTCACTCCTGCCCAGCCAGATGCCTGTTCTAAAATATAAAATCCCTTTTGGGAAGTACAAACTCCCCCTCAAATCACTGAAGTTCACATCTGCATGTAAAAGCGGATCGCCTTGTCGGGCCTTCCCTGTGTCCCGCCCTTGTGGAAATAGAAAGTTACATCAGAGGAGGGCGGGACATAGTGAGGGAAGGCCCGACCAGGCAATCCGCTTCTTTTACACGCAGACGTGAGGCACTGTGCCGCCGCTTCAGAGATTTCTTTTTAAAGGCAGGGTGCCGGGTGGCAGAGAGAAGAGGGCTGTTGATGGAGCTGAGGGTAGGCAGGTGGGGACTGGGTCGGGGAGGTGGGGCTCAGATGGGAGAAGGGGACTGGGTCGGGGGGGGGGGGGCTCAGATGGGAGAAGGGGCCTAGATCTGGAACTGGGATCTGAGAAGGGGGCAAGAGGGAGAATGGGGCCATGCCAGGGGCAGGTGGGAGAATGGGTCTGGGCTGAAAAGGAGGGCAGGTGAGAGAATGGGGCTGGAACTGAAAAGGGGGGCCCTAATGTAAGGCATGTGGATGAAGGGGACTGGAACTGGGGGCTGAAAAGGAGGGTAGGTGGGTTAAGGGGGCTAATACTGGAACTGGGGGCTGAAAAGGCGACAGGGAGAAGTGGCTGTGGCTGAAACTAGGGGCAGGTGGGATAATGGGGCTGGGGCTGGAACTGGGGGACGAAAAGAGGAGGCAGAGAGAGAGAGAGAGAGAGAGGGGACAGATCCTGGATGGAAGGGGGAGCGAGAGGGAGGGCAGACCCTGGATGGATGGGAGAGGGAGGGCATATGGTGGATCAAAGGGGCAGAGAGAAAGGGCAGACAGTGGATGGAAGGCAGAGAAAAAGCAGAATGGATGGAAGGGAGAGAGAGAGAGAGAGAGAGGGGGCAGACAGGGGCAGATGGTGGATGGAAGGGACAGAGATAGAGGGCAGACGCCAGATGGAAGGGAGAGAGAGGGCAGATGTGGATGGAAGGGAGAGAGAGGGCAGACAGTGGATGAAAGGGGCAGAGGGAGAGGGCAGACAATGGATGAAGGGGAGAGAGGGCAGACTGGATGGCAGGGAGAGAGAAAATGCAGACACTGGATGGCAGGGAGAGAGAGACGGCAGACACTGGATGGCAGGGAGAGAGCGAAGACAGATGTTGGATGGAAGGAAGACAGTGAAAAGAAGATGAAAAAAGCAGAAACCAGAGACAACAAACTGTAAATAAAATATATTTTTTTAATTATTTTGCTTTAGGATAAAGTAGTATTGTAGCTGTGTTAATAAATGTTTATAAATAGAACATGAAAATAAGGTAATCTTTTTATTGGACTAATTTTAATACATTTGGACTAACTTTCGGAGAACAAAACCTTTCTATATTTATTTTATTTCTATTTGTTAATTTGTAAAGTGGTGATTGGTATTTGTTAGGTTTTTCAAATTTACATCTGCTGTCTCTATATTTTTGCACAGTACTAGGGGACATTTTCTGTTTCTGTGGTGTTGCATTGTATGCAGAGTCTGGCATCTTGGGGGTTCAGTTTAATTTTTGTCTAAATAGAAAGTTTATGATTACTTATTCTATAGTGGATTAGGGTGCATCTGTGTTTGTGAAAAAGACATGGCTTTCAGTTGGCATTGACTGTGCAAGATCGACGATCTGTACTATTCTGTCTGGTTTCGTTTTACAATAGGTGAATTGATGTTCTAGTCTCACTATAGTGTTTAAGATGCTTTCCTTTTCCTTGTGTGACTCGTAGAAATGACTGCTTATGGTATGGTAGAATTGCTCTATAGGTCCTGAGTGTTTTGTATTCTAGGTATGCCTAGTACTGGATTTTGGAGGGGGGTGTTAAAAAATGACCAGCCCCAGATGTCAACTACCCTAGGTATGCCACTGCATATATGGATTCTTTTCTTCTTTTAATTACTTGATTTTATATATTTGCACACTGCTTAGACAGTCTTCTGCAAGGCAGGATACCAAATTGGAATAAACTTGAAACTATTCTGAAAAGGTGAACCACTGCTGTGGCAAACTCACACTCTCCAGAAGCTGGAGGTAGCTGTACCACACACTGGAGCCAGAAGCAAAAGCTAGAGGGATCTGGATTCAGATAAGTAGTCAAGGATGAAGTCTGAAGGGTTAGGCCAGTAGCTCAACCAAAGATTTAATGGAGGAAATTGATCAAAACCAGAAACTATTATAGCATACTGCTGACAGAAGGCAGCCTTAGACAACCTTTCATATCCACATCTTTATTTTGCCTGCTAATAGCCACTCTTTCAATGGACTCTTTTAAGACATAGACAGAGATTGCTAAAAGAAACAAATGTTACGCACAACCTTAAGATGAGAAAAGCTAAATTAACTGTGATCTATTTTCCTCAGACAGACAAGGGCTTGTTCTCTGTGCTCTAGTTTTGAAGATGTGAAAATGCCACATCTGACTTTAGGATGACTCTGGATTCATTTTCCAGTTTCTGCTTCTGGTTTTACTGTAAACACATGTTATTAGGATCTCCACACAGCTGCATCATTATCACTACCAGATGTCCAACAAGTTTTGAGCACTCTAACCACAAGCAAACGTGCCGCATGTGCTTTTAATTCTTCTCATTCAGGAATCACACAGTTATCTGTGCGCAGATTACCCTTAACATCCCGTTTTAAAGGCAAGGCTTGCACTTACGGATCACTTCCACTTTGTACGTTGCATTGATTTCTCCAACCTTGTTAAATACCCGGCATGTGTACTTCCCGCTGTCCTCGGGTTTCAAATTCTTCAGGTTCAAAGTCCATTTCTTCTTCTTGTTCTCTCCAACCTCTTGAGCGGTGAGAGGCACGTTGTCTTTCAGCCACGTGATGTCAGGTCGAGGATTCCCATTAGCTGCACATTTCAAACGGACTGAGCTCCCCACAGGCCTTGCTATCACTCTTCGCCTCATCTTAGCTGGCTGTGTAAACCTTGGTCGCACTAAAAAAAAAAAAAAAAAATTAAATTAAATTAAAAAGCATGGCAGATGGGTTATGCTTTAATAGTACAGCACTCTCATTGTATCAGCTTCTTATCAAAGACAAAGTAATACACTGAAAAGGTTACAATATATTATATTAATATTTAAGTATCGATGTATCTCTTTCTTATTAATCACAGTCCTCATGATACCACTCAGAAGTCAGCAAAACACTGACTGAATGAGTGGGGGTTTTATATTTATTGCACAGATGTGTCTCTGGTCTGTTCTGCAAGGAAAGGGGAATGTGTCTTGATATAGTGCCTTTCTGTGGTTTACAATCAAGTGGTTTCAATATTATATACAGGTACTTATTTTGTACCTAATGCAATGGAGAGTTAAGTGACTTGCTCAGAGTCACAAGGAACTGCAGTGGGAACTGAACCCAGTTCCTTAGATTCTGAGGTCACTGCACTAACCACTAGGCTACTCCTCCAGTGTATTTCAGTAATCCCTGAGTTCTCTGCCACTGCTGTCATTTAAGGAGTCAGGACTGATGTGATGATGCCCCTAGAACTGTGGATGCCTGTCAGTCAAGGTCTGAAATGACAATACCACTCTCAGAAAATCAAATTTGCAACAGGAGGACTTTAGGGTTTTCAGCCCAGACAGTTTTGCTGCCCTAACTGGATTATTGTAATTTGTTATATCTTCAGATTACAAGAAATTTACAAAACTGTTTGCAGCTGATGCAGAATACTGCTGTTAGGCTGGTTTGTGGGCTGAGTTGTTTTGATAGTGTGTCTTCATCCATGCGTGATCTTCACTGGTTATCAATACGTTAACATATTAATTTTAAAATAAGTTGTTTCATTTTAAAATCAGTTAATGGTTTAAATTCAGAGGGGCTAGGAGAATTCCTTGCTGTTCCATCTGCCAGTAGAAAATTGGGCTTTGTAAGAACTTTGACAGTAGCTTTTTCCTTCTTTAAAAAATATTTATTTTAAAACTATTATTGAGAATCCCTTTCCTTTTTTTTAGGACAAGATTATGGAATACGTCACCATCAGTTTTAAGACATATACCCTCTTATTTTTCTTTTAGGGATGGTTTAAAGACTTATCTTTTTTATCAATAATTGGAATATGCCAGTTACTGTTTGTTTATTGTGACGTTTTCTCTGTGATGCTATCTCTTTCTATTGTAGAGTTCTCTTTATAAGTAAACCACAGTGAATCCTTTTTTGGAAAACAGGTGGTAGATCAGACTCCAGTACAATAGAATCTGAAATATGGTAATGAATGGGTATCACATGCTGATGACTTTCAGACGCCACTTTCCAAAATCAGATTTAAAATGGTGATCTATATGTAAGAATATGTTGTGCCAGTCCAGTGAGTCATTTCTCTGATTGTTTTGGGTTTTCTCAAAACCTCAACTATATTTGTGAATGTGCGCTACTGCTAAAAACAGCCTAAACTTTCAGACAAAAAGTCAATAATCTATAGCAAAGGGCAAACATTCAGCTGATGGCACAGGCCTTGAATATCCAGGCATATGCGGCCAGCTACTGCTTATGTGGTTAACTGTATAAGGGGACACACATAGAGATAGGACTGTGTTTTATGCAGTCCTATTTATGTGGTCAAGCACTGAATATTGCCACTTAACCACATAAGTGGTAACTCTGCCCCCACACCACCCACAAATCAGCCTTTTTCAGCTAGGTGCTAACCGCGGATATTCAGTGAAACTAACCGGTTAAGTGCCGCTGAATATCTGCAGTTAGACCTGGACAAGCAACTTAAGGCTCCCTTTGAGTATCGACCCCTAAATTTTCATTTTCTTCTCCTACCCAGTTTTCTCATGTATACTGACTGCTTTGCAACAGGGCTGGTGTTAAACATTCAGGGGCCTAGGGCAGAAACTGGGGAAGGGGCCCAAAAGCTGGCCTTTAGCCTGTGCCTCCTGTGGTATGGGGGGCTCAGGGCAATCGACCTGGTTGCCACCGCCTAATGCCGGCCCTGCTTTGCAATTATATTCCAAGGCCTTTTAATGCCTGGTTCTACTTAGAGAGCACACAGTCTCAGATCAGAAGAAAACATAGATATGGAGAAGTATTTATTTATTTATTGCATTTGTACCCCACATTATCCCACCTTTTTGCAGGCTCAATGTGGCTTACAGAGTAGGTTATGATAAAGACAGTGCCTAATTTAAATACAATTGATCAAAAGCAGAGGTAAGAGAGGTGGTAGTTGGGTGGAAGCTTGGGTAGATTATGTGATAGGTGTTTAGGTGTGTTTGGGTGAATTGGGGGAACAGTTGTATCATTGATGGAGACTTTTGTAAGCTTTGTTAAAGAGATGCGTTTTCAAAGCTTTGCGGAAGCTGGTTAGATTGTTCGTGGTTTTCAGGGTTTTGGGTAGTGCATTCCAGCACTGTGTACTTTTGTATGCAAAGGTCGTGGCATATGCTTGTTTGTACTTCACTCCTTTGCAACTGGGAAGGTTCAGGTTTAAGAATTTGCGGGCCGATTTTTTGGCGTTTCTGGGTGGCAGGTCTACTAGGTTTAGCATGTAGAGTGGGGCATCTGCGTATTGTTTAGTTTAGCTTATTAAAATTTGATATACCGCCCTTCACAATTACATTAGAGTGATGTACAATAATCAATTAAAACCAGTAGGAAAGGAACTACCAAATTCAAAGAAAGGGAGGAGAGAGAAAAAAAAACCCAAATCTTCCTTTTTATTTCTTAATTTTCAACTAAATAAAACTAAGTAGGCTGCGGCTGTAAAACAAGGGCCACCAGACTGGGTAACAAAAGGAAAAGATAATTTGAATAGTATTGCTGTCTCTGAGAAGGGCCATATACACGAACCCCTTATAAATTTGACATGTCTTCTGTCTAGACTAAGAGGGTTTTTTTACTAAGCTGCGGCAGCGTTTTTAGCTTGCGGTAGAAATCAGCTGGCAGTACAGGCCGAAACTTCCATAGGAATATAATGGGCGTCTTGGCGTTTATCGCCGGCTGATTTCTACCGAAAGCTAAAAACGCTACCATAGCTTAGTAAAAGACCCCCTAAGGTTGTAGATTCCAACCCAGAACTAAGAGCATCAGGTCCAACTGATGGAGAACTAGATTTTCATCCATCTTTGGAAGAACTCAAGGGGTCAATGCAGTAAAGCATTTCAGGCTTTGCACACCAGTTAGCATTAGTGCACGATTTTTGTAGGTGCAGAATGCAAAAATAAATTTGCACGAGCTAAACGTGTGAAAAGCCTTGTGCAGACACCAGCGCACAGCACATTTAAATTCATGCTAATGAAGATATTAGCTATTCAGCACAGATGAAGAGAAGTGTGCAGAAGACCAAAAGGCTTAACGCTAGGGCTTTAACACAAGCTCTGAGGAGGCGTAAAAGGTTAGCTCATTCCTCTGTGGCTAGTGTTGGTGAGAATTTCATTCCTGATTCCCTTCTTTACAGAGAGCATTTAAGACCCGTAACTTGGTTCCATGAAGAGCATGGGTAATTAAAAAAAAAAAAGAAAGAAACAAAGAGAGAACTGAGAAGCTGGTGGGTTAGAACAAAATGCAAAGTCCAAGTGCATAGTCCAAGTGTTGGACTATGGAGAGATGCATGAATGCACAACAAATTTCGGACCCCCATCGCCAATTGTGGGATTGTACTTATTTTCTGTGCCGTTCTTCCCCTCTTCAACAACTGGATAACAGCTGGATTTGCATGTGCATATCCAATTTTGCACACAAATATTGGTATTGCAAAAATTTTATGCATACAATTCTGGGTGCTGATTTACGCGCAAGATTTAGCTGCTGCTAGTACTAACCTGTGTGCTTGTCCAGGTTAGTGAAAAACGCATGGCTATAAAGCAAGGTTTCTGCATCAGTCCCTCAGTGGGAAAGATTAGCTAAGGCACAGGAGATTGAAGCTGGGATCCGAATTACATCATGATAGGGGCCACTTTTTTTGGGTCCATATCACTTTACAGGGCAGGGAGGTGATTCTGATAGGGATCTATGGCCTGGTTCCCTATGACGACTCCTTCTATCATCATTTACTCCAGGCGTACATCCATTATGTAGAGTCCACCTTGATTGTGGTGGGAGCCATGAATTTGGTGCTGGATTCCTCTTTGGATTGCTCTGCGGGAGCTGTGTCGGGACCCTCTGGAGGGATAGGGATGTTGAATACATTTTGTACTGCTTTTAACCTGCTGGATCCCTGGCAGCTCTTATATCCTGAGGAGCGGGATTACACCCACAAGTCTTGTGCACATCGTATGCTTTCATGTCTGGACTACATCTTTGTTAGTAAGGCTTTATTTCCACATATTTCTTCTGCTTCCATAGGTCCTGAGGAGATTTCCGGCCATGTGATGGTCTGGATTGACCTTGATGGAGACCCTTATTTTCAACAACGCTTGGGCTGGCGTGTTCCGTCTTATTTGTTTTCCTGTACGAAGTTCACTACCTTTTTACACAAGCAGTGGGATGATTTCTTGTCTCATAATCAGCGTCATGCTGATGACCCTGAGCTTTTTTGGCCCACAGTGAAGGTGGTGATGTGTGGTGCCACTATCGCCTAAGTTACTGCTCGTAACAAGTGGATAGCGTGAAGTATCCATAATCTGGAATGTAAAAAGCTGCCAAACGCACCTATATTGTATGCCCTACCGCATGACCTATGATATAGTGATGCCACTAGAGTGGCTCTCAATGCTCTCCTGAATAAGTGTACCTCGCGCATGGTTTTGTACCAGAAGTACAAATACTTTAAATATGGTAATAAAGCTTGTAAACGGATGGCTCAAGTTATTAAATCGTGGAGTGGAGCCCACCATATTTCTTCTCTTAGGACGCCAGCGGGTGGGGTGACCTCAAGGGTGGAGGAGATTGCAGGGGTGTTCCTCTCCCATTTTCCCCACCTTTATGGAGCTGATGGGAATCCTACTGCAGCCTCGTCATGGATTAAAGATTTTCTTCAGTCCTTGGGAATGCCTTGTCTTGCCGCAGAGGTTTTACAGGATCTTAATAAGTTCATCTCTGCTAAAGAGGTCCAGATAGCTATTCAGGCACTTAAATTGCATTTTGCGCCTAGGCCAGATGGCTTAAACAGGGAAAATTATAAACCTCCAAATGAAGGTCATAGGTCACCTGAAGGGGCATAATTGAACATCACAGGTGAAATAGATTGCCGGCGATCTATTTTGGCGGCGGCGCAACAGCTGGCCAGAACAGTATTATGGAAAAAAATGGCCAGACATCTTTTTTTCCGATAATACGGTTTAGGCTGGCCAAATGCCAGAGTTCGCCGGGTTTGAGATCGCCAGTTTTGTTTTTCAGCGATAATGGAAAAAAATGCCGGCCATCCAGAACCCGGCGAAATCCAAGGCATTTGGTCGTGGGAGGAGCCAGCATTTGTAGTGCACTGGTCCCCCTAACATGCCAGGACACCAACTGGGCATCCTAGGGGTCAGTGCGGTGGACTTCAGAAAAGGCTCCCACATGCATAGCTCCCTTACTTTGGGTGCTGAGCCCCCCCAACCCCCACAAATGTACAACACTAACGTAGCTCTTAGGGGTGAAGGGGGCAACTACATGTGGGTACAGTGGGTTTTGGAGGGCTGCCATTTACTAGCACAAGTGTTACAGGTAGGGGGGAGGATGGGCCTGGGTCCGCCTGCCTGAAATGCACTGCGGTACCCACTAAAAGTGCTCCAGGGACCTGCATACACGTAGGTCTCTAGGACTTGTTGCTGCTGTATAACCTTGGCACACCAGTTGACACCTGAAGACTAATCTCTTTGAAAAAGTCCTTTATTTGAATAAGCACGTTTACTCACAGTTAACTGCAGATCAGAGGTTGTGCCCCACTGGCAAAGAGCCCCCTGGTACTAAGATTAGCAGTAGGTCAGAGCTGGCAGAATGGTGTACAATGCCCTCTTTCAGCAACATTCAAGGTAATAACTAAGTTCTCTAACATGGGTAACACATGAAAGGGATCTAAAACTGGCTTACAAAAATGGCCACTACCTCATGGACTACCGGAAACAAAATTGGACACATTCTGACCCAGTTAGCAGGGGGAAAAGCACCATGGGAGTAGAGCCTGCTACCCTACACCCACCACAATGCATTGCTGATGTGACTCTGCAGTGCACCTAACAGAAAAGGTGTCACACTCACCCGAGAGCCACATCACAACCAGGGAAAGGCTGTCAGAGGATAGAACACATTCTGCTGTCATGGAGGTGGGTACGGCATTTGAGGCTGGCAAAATATGTTTATAATTGTGTTTTTTAGTGTGGGAGGGGGTTGGTGACCACTGGGAGAGTACGGGGAGGTCATCCCCGATTCCTTCCGGTGGTCATCTGGTCATTTGGGGCACCTTTTTGAGGCTTGGTCGTGAAAATAAAACGTCCAAGTAAACCCGGCGAAATACTGATGAATGCCGCTTTTTTTTCCCCATTATCCGCGAAAGCCGGCCATCTGGTAGCCACGCCCATGCCCACCCATGTCCCGCCTTCGCTATGCCGCCGACACGCCCCCTTGAACTTTCACCGGCTCAACGACGGGAAAGCGGCGATGGTGTCAAAAAAGGGGATTTCGATTATACCAATTTGGCCGCTTTTGAGAGATCGCCGGCCATCTCCCGATTTATATCGGAAGATGGCCGGCGATCACTTTCGAAAATAAGCCTGCTGGTGGTATATTTTGATGACATTGTTGATGCTCCGAGGCTTTCTTCATATGAAAATACTGCTTTTATTAGCCTTTTATCTAAACCAGGCAAGCTCAGAGTTCAGCCTGCGGCATATCATCCTATCTCTCTTATTAACATTGATCTTAAGATGCTACTGAGAATTCTAGCAGACCGTTTGGTGCTGGGCTTGCCCGGGGTCATACAGGATGATCAGGTTGATTTTGCTAGTGGGCGTCAATCCGTCCTCAATGTTCGGAAGTTGCTTACAGCTTTTTTTTTTTTTTTACAGTGGCAGGTCACTAGCCTGGATGCTGAACGTGCCTTTGACAGCATGCAGTGGCCTTTTCATCTTGCTACTCTAAGCCATGTGTGGATTGAAGGATGCTATTATAAGGCCATATCTGCTCTCTATATTGATCCTTGTGTTGCTCTGCTGGATAATGGGGTCCAGACGGCCTCCTTTCCAATTGGCTGTGGAACTCGGCAGGGGTGCCCCCTCTCTCCCCTGCTCATTCTTCTTTCTCTAGAGCACCTTTTGTGTTTGATTAGGAGTTCAGAAGAGGACAAGGGGGTAGTGGTTGACAAACCGATTGTCCAGGTTCTTAAGGTGTCTGCCTTTGCGGATGACTTGCTTTTGACTTTGACGGAGCCCCACACTTCTTTGCCAGCACTGTTGCGCTTGGTTTCTCATTATAGTGAGATCTCAGGTTTTAGACTCAATTTGACTAAATCTTAAGCACTTCCCTCTACCCTGGAGCTCCATATGCTCTGGCCTGGAAACTTTCCTTTGAGCTTGGCTGAGGGTCAGTTTAAATATTTAGGGGTCATGATTCCCAATGACCTTTCTCTCCTCTATGACTGCAATGTTACTGTAAACTTTAGCTTCACTGCACAGTATTTTTACTGTCTGAAACTGTCCTTGCCTCTTAAATCCTACACTAATGTACTGCAGTCATAAACAAAGAATGGCTTCCCTTCAGTGTTTACACTGACAAGAAGCAGGCTTTCTCAAATTTGTTAATGCTTTTCCACCCAGCAGTATTCACTAGTTTTAGGCTTGCCTACCTTCCAGTCTACAGGTCACATGTACACACAGATTTCCCTGTGTATCACAACTGAAATAATCAGCTCCCTGAGGTGTGGTGAAAGGAATGTGTTTTTCCTTCACAGTAGGGAGGCCATTTTGGTGAAGGGCTCCCTGGGCTGACATTTTGGGCCTTGCTTGACTCCTGTTATTTCAAACTCTTTGGGAGCAATGCTTTGCTCTGTGTGAATGCTTTCATGTGTAACCTAATGAAACAGAGCAAGCCCAGCACTGAATATACTTACTGCAACAGCTGAGGCAGCACGTGTGGCTGCCTGGCCATTCCACTGAGTTTGGTGTGGAGCTTTTGCTTGGTATTCCCCTGATCTTTTTCCAGAACAGGCTATTGCTTTTCTCCTTTCAGATAAGCTTGTATATCCCTTTGGATCTACTTAACAGAGTTTTTATGTTGCACTTATAGGGGATACATTTACAAAGCCCTTTCTGCTTGTAAAGCCTGTTGTACATGAATAAAAAGGCTTTTATAAAATTGAGTGACCACATATGCATTTAAAAAGTATGAACATGGAAAGTATGCATCTACTTTTATGTGATCTGCATGCAGACATTCACAGGGGTATAGTTAAGGGCAAAGGCATATGTGTCTGGTATAAGAGGCTTGGGGAGGCTACGCCTCCTCAACCACAAGCAGACCTGCCAAGCCTCCTCATGGTACACTCAGCCCAGCGATTCTTCCTGTTCCCTGACATGGCAGCTCCAGAGTACAGAATGATACGGGAGTGGGTAAATGCTGTAAACCATGGTAAAACTGTGGGAACGCTAAAAAGTTCCAGATTTTTAATGTGGGTGCAAACAGCAGCTACTTTCTCACCCCACGGGAGCGGTAATAAGCCCTGCACCTGCGATAAATTGAATGTCTACCTTTTTACCAGAAGTACATAAGTATTACCACTGGGACAAACCAAAGGTCCATCAAGCCCACCATCCTGTTTCCAACAGTGGCCAATCCAGGTCACAAATAACTGGCAAGATCCCAAAAACGTTCAATACATTTTATGTTGCTTATCCCAGAAATAAGCAGTGGATTTTCCCCAAGTCATTTTAATAATGGTCTATGGACTTTTCCTTTAGGAAGCTGGCCAACCATTTTTAAAACCCTGATAAGCTAACCACCTTTACCACATTCTCTGGCAACGAATTCCAGAGTTTAATTATACGTTGAGTGAAGAAATATTTTCTCCGACTTGTTTTAAATTTACTACTTTGCAGTGGTGTTCCTAGGGGGGGCTGACACCTGGGGCGGATCGCCGATGCGCCCCCCCCCCCCCCCCCGGCGAAAGAACCCCCGATCCCCCGGTGAAAGAACCCCCTCCCCGGGTGCACGCCGCTGGGGGGGGGGGGGGTGCCGCGCGCCTGCCGGCTCTTCGTTTTCATGCTCCTTCTGCCTCGGAACAGGAAGTAACCTGTTCCGGGGCAGAGGGAGCATGAAAACGAAGAGCCGACAGGCGCGCGGCACCCCCCCCAGCGGCGTGCACCCGGGGCGGACCGCCCCCACCGCCCCCCCTTGGTACGCCACTGCTACTTTGTAGCTTTATCGCCTGCCCCCCTAGTCCTAGTATCTATGCTATGCTATTTGAATGTTCTAATGTGTGCCTATTCTGATGTGTCATTTGTATTATGCTGACATTGTGTTTATCATACTTGTGATTGTTTTAATGTGTGCCTATTGAAGTATTACATTTGTATTATGCTAACATCATAAGTATCAAATCTGTTATATGAATGCTCTTTCCATGCTGACTAAAGTGTCAACAGAGTACAAATGATACATTAATCATTTTTCTATATATGAGCACTCTACTGTGCTATTTAACTGTGTATATTTCTGATATCACATCATATTACTCCTATTTCTAGGACTCAATTTCCATCTCTAAGTTTACCTCATTGATTATATTTACACTTATCTTTGATTATTTCACTATTGTTACACTGTTTAACAAAACTGTAAGCTTTATGTTAAGCTGTTCCTGCTGTACACCACCCTGGTGAATCTTTTCATGAAGGTGGTCAATAAAACTCAATAAATAAATAAATGTATACATAAATAAATCTGTGCCATTAGGCGCAAGAAGCCTGGTTTATCAAACTTTTCTTCCATACGGAATGTATGTGAAAAATCTTTGACTGACCAGGCCCAAAGTCTTTCTCAATAATTTGATAAAGAAGAGAGCAGTTCCAGTACAAAGGCAAAAGTGAAAGATACCCTGGTTGCACCCCACTAATTCCATCCTGTCAGATGCTTTTTTTTTTTTTAATGAAGTATACCATTGGCTTACTTTTAGCTACCTTTAATTTTGTAACTCCAATGCCTGAACACCAGACATCTCTAAGAACAAGGTAACTTTTTTAGGCGTTGTGGTGATGTCTCTGAATAGCAGCCTCACCCCCTCCAGAATAGAGTGAAATCTCAATTAGGGTTAACTGGACCCTGGAAGTGGCAGATAATGCTGAACTTGGAAGAAAAAAGTAAAATAATAATTCTTACCCCACTGCTTTCCTGATAGATCCTCAAATTCTCCATTGTTGGTTTCTGGAATATGTCTGTCCTTTCCCAAGCTGGAGTCATCTGCAGAGACAGTGAAGGAGAATATTCTGTTTACTACATTTCTGCGTGCTTATGCGGTGGGAGAGCAGGAGAGACATGCTGTATCAAATTTCTGGAGCACATTGGGCAAATATTCAGTAAGATGTCTAACTGGCAATGAATGTCTACATACTTTTCAGTCTTCACACCCCAACCTGATAAAACACAAAATACCAGCACAGACTGGTAGATTAAAGAAAGGGCGCCAAAAGTTAGGCGCAATAAAACTGAGCACCAAGCAAGTTTTCTATAAAGGCGCAATAAAACTGAGCACCAAGCAAGTTTTCTATAAAGGCAAAGTTGGGCACTGAAGGAATTAAAGAACACTAGTAGAAGTTAGTACTTGAATGCTAAACTTTACGCAAAAGCATTTATGTCGTGTCACCGGCTTGCGTAAATGCTTGCTCCTGAATACTGTCAGTTGTGTGGGTAACTGTCATTAATCTAGAAACTTAAGGCTAGATTCTATATATGGCACAAAAAAGGCACTATTCTATAAACTGGCTTAAGGTTAGGTGCAATTTATAGAATAGCACTTACACATGGGAATTGCACCTAACTTTAGGCGCAGCCATTTGCACCAACTGAAATGTGACGCAAATGTACATGCCTACATTAGGTGCTTATCCCCGTTATTCTATAACAATGCGCATTAATTTTAGGAATGCCCCCATTATATCCATGACGCTCCCATTTCCACGTCTACTTTTTCAGATCGCATGTAAATTTTAGGTGCAGATTCTATGCCTAAATTTACACACGTAAATGCCAACTAAATCTAATTAGTGTCAATAATTGCTTGTTAAAAAGCCAATTATTGGCGCTAATTAGCTTGTTATTCAATGAAATTGAACAAATGCAAACTGGCCCAATTTTTGGTGACTTTTATAGAATACAGAGTTAGTGTTTAAGTACCTGACACATCCCTGACCCTCCCATGGTAACGCCCCCTTTGCAGTTACACGCTATAGATCTTAGGTGCTAGGTGTATTTGTGTGCTAGTCACAAAATTGTGCACCCAAATTTATACAATGAGGAGGAATGTGTCTGTGTGCTAAGTATCAAAGGGTAAAAGTAAGTGAATACTATCTCCTTGAAATTTTCTCAGAACAAACCACCATACATGTACATTTCAATTTTCAATTGTGCCTCTGAAACACACCTCCTCCTCATCCAGCCACCCAACTATTCAATCTACTCACGCAACATTTTTTTATTTACCTGTGCAATCCCTCATTATAATGAGAGAACTCTCCAGAGTTGCTGAGGGGAGGGTTCTGAGGTTGTGAGTGGTAAAGGATCCCGCCCAAGGGGGTGGCTTCCTGGGTAAGTTGCATAGAGAAATGTTTTTGGTTGTTGAATGACAGTAGGGGAGGAGTTAGAAGTCAATAAAAGTAGGTGTTGGGGTTTGCAGGAGGTGGTCTTTGGCTGCCACTACCCCCGCCAGGTCCTGTAAGGAGAAGGGGTGTCCTGGAAAGGCCAAAATAACCCAAGACTGATCTGAAGGGAGAGTTATTGTCAGCCAAAGGCAGTAATTCGAAGAGTACAGTGCTCTGGGTGGGTAAAGAGGAACCCAGCCCAGGAGCAGTAACAGGGAAGAACCTGTTCAAGGCCAGAGGGTGTAGCTCAGGGAAGTGCGGACAGACAGGGAGGTCTGATCCTGCAGGAGTTTGTTTATGACAACCAATGCTACAAGCGCAGCCTTGGATTATACAGCCCAAAGGGATGGGAAATGGACAGGAGGGGCTGTAAATATGTACAAACTGTAGGATAATAAATTGCATTTAAGAAAATACACCATATCTCTAAGTTTGGCTCTGGATTTATATTTTGCTTCTGATATCAATCTGCGTAACCCTGGCAGCGCTATAGAAATGCTAAGTAGTAGTAGTAGTAGTAGGACTACAAAGGTAACTGTTCGAGATAAAGGGTTTGAACTGCCTGTTGCAGAATCTTCAGTAAAGTGTGGTTTGTTTGCATAACTCTGTGGACTGGAGTATTGTTGGATTTGGCCCTTGCCTGCACTGAGCTCAGTATGTGTAAAGGAACATTGCTGCAAAGTAATTATCTCAAGAAAGATATAGTGGAACTGGAAAAGGTGCAGCGAAGGGCGACTAAAATGATAGCGGGGATGAGACGACTTCCCTATGAAGAAAGACTAAGGAGGCTAGGGCTTTTCAGCTTGGAGAAGAGACGGCTGAGGGGAGACATGATAGAGATATAAAATAATGAGTGGAGTGGAACAGGTGGATGTGAAGCGTCTGTTCACGCTTTCCAAAAATACTAGGACTAGGGGGCATGCGATGAAACTACAGTGTAGTAAATTTAAAACATATCGGAGAAAATATTTCTTCACCCAACGCGTAATTAAACTCTGGAATTCGTTGCCGGAGAACGTGGTGAAGTTGGTTAGCTTAGCAGAGTTTAAAAAGGGGTTAGACGGTTTCCTAAAGGACAAGTCCATAAACCGCTACTAAATGGACTTGGGAAAAATCCACAATTCCAGGAATAACATGTATAGAATGTTTGTACGTTTGGGAAGCTCGCCAGGTGCCCTTGGCCTGGATTGGCTGCTGTCGTGGACAGGATGCTGGGCTCGATGGACCCTTGGTCTTTTCCCAGTGAGGCATTACTTATGTACTAACTTTTGTGGCCTGGGTCGAGGGTGTCCAACCCCAAGAGCTAATTGGTGCCCAGGACACTGGGGAATGAGTGTGAGACCTGTGTTACACCTGCATATATCCTGATTAAACTTTGAACATATGTGACTCTGCTGAATTCCATATCTTAATATTTGCTCAATTTTATAGTTTCAAACACTTCTGATGAGTTTTGGTCAAAATACTGATTTATTGAGAGGAATTCCCTTCCAGACAAACACGCAGCATTCACATTTACCAGAAACCTTTTCTGAGAGATGGTCCATTTCTACCACTGATAATAATATCGACCAGAACAATAGCTTAATAAATGCAGGGACTTTGCTCAGTCGAGCAGAAAGTACTGCTGGAACTCAGGTAGCAATTTAATCATAAAGGTTTTATTAGAGACCTGACAAGGTAAAAAGTTCATTAGGGCTGCCCACAGGCAAGGCTTCTGCCACTAAATCATGTTTACTTAACACACTGTTTCAAAAACCTATTGAAGAAATGGAAACCTGTGGGCAAAATGGAAATACTTCTGCTCTGTATGTGCCAGTGACCTGAGGAAAACACAGCAAACAACTTAACAATATAAGGGGTGCAGTGGTGGCCCTACCATTAGGCCAAATGAGGTGGGGGCCTCAGACGGCACTCCTCATGGAGCGACATCTTGCTACTGCCACCAGACGGCCGGCCTAACTGCTTGCATTGCTCCTTTCCACCACCCACACCGACTGCAGTGTGGCTCCCCCCCCCCCTTTTCCATTCTCAACCTCCTTCCCCGAGTCTACCTTCTTTTTTTGTTTTCTAAAAGTTGTCAGCAGAAGCGATTCCCATACGC
Source organism: Microcaecilia unicolor (assembly GCF_901765095.1). Classification (NCBI taxonomy): domain Eukaryota; kingdom Metazoa; phylum Chordata; class Amphibia; order Gymnophiona; family Siphonopidae; genus Microcaecilia; species Microcaecilia unicolor. Next base: position 479,897,892 of record NC_044032.1, on the reverse strand, counting down.
TACCCATGCCGCCGGCACAGGCTTCTTCTCTGTACTGCGGCCCGCCTCTCTAACATAACTTCCTGATACCTTAGAGGCGGGCTGTAGTAGAGAGAAGAAGCCGGTGCCGGCAGCATGGGTAGCGTATGGGAATCGCTGCCAATGATGACTTTTGGAAAACAAAAAGGAAGTTAGATTTGGGAAAGGGGGTTGAGGAAGGAAGGGGGGGGGGGGGGGAGATGCCGGACAATGGTTGGGGACGGGGAGGGAGTTAGGAGAGAGAGAGTGTGAAGGGCGAGATATTGGACTCGGGGTGGGGGGTGCCATCTCATCCTTCACCTCAGGTGACAGATTGCCTTGGGCTGCCCCTGAAGGGCCGCTTTTACTAAAGCTTAGTGCATGCTAAATGCTTTACGCCTTATTTTCTACCTATGGGCCACGTGGCACAATAGATCAGTCAGATAGCTGTATTTTTATTATCTGTAATTTCTTAAGCAACCTCAAATGATAGTTGGCATACAAAAAATTACAAAATTGGACTTTTAGTGAATCTCAATAGTCAGGTTTCAACATAAGTGATAGAAAGCTAAGAGTGTTTAAGGGAAGTGCAGCAGAGTAAAGGTTACAAACTATCAGTCCAAGGGAAAAAACAAAATTTAAAGTGTCTGTGCTAGAAGCCTTAAAAATAAGATGGGAGAGTTAGAGGGGCATTTTCGAAAGGGATGTCCAATTTTCAATTTGGACATCCTTGCAAAACGGCGAAATCCAGGGTCGGGGAAACCCGTATTTTAGAAACAAGATGGACATCTATCTTTCATTTCGAAAATACCGTCAGAGACGTCCAAATTCTTAAATTTGGACGTCCCTAGACACGGATGTTTCTGACTTTCGGCGATTTTTGAAAGCAGAGACGTCCATGTAAAAAACATCCAAATGCAAGCCATTTGGGCGTGGGAGGAGCCAGCATTTGTAGTGCACTGGTCCCCCTGACGTGCCAGGACACCAACCAGGCACCCTAGGGGGCACTGCAGTGGACTTCATAAAATGCTCCCAGGAACACAGCTCCCTTACCTTGTGTGCTCAGCTCCCACCCCCCCCCAACTGTACACCACTACCACAGGTGAAGGGGGGGGGGGCACCTATATATTGGTACAGTGGGTTTGTGGTGGGTTTTGGAGAGCTCGTTGTTTCCTCCACAAATTTAACAATATGCAGTTCTAACTTTTATCAAGGTTGTGGGCTATACACTTTTTAAACAGAGAATGGTTTTTACTACTACTTTTATGTGGTGGAGGGGTGGTTTGGTTTTGGATATTGATTATTGGGTAAGGCCTTAGGCTGATTTTATACAAGCTGATGCTAGTCTATCCTAGTTATTGCCAATTAATTGATTGTGCTGCTTATATTCCTAATAATAAATGTTTAGATTGGCAGACTTCCAGGTCGCTTTAATAGGAAATTTCAATCTAATTGATCTGGATTGAAAAGAGTTTTAGTATATATAAACTTTTCACCAACCAATCTCTTATGTGCTGATACCATGTATTTACATTAATACTAGGCCAGTAATTAGGGAATGGATAGAAGCTAATCAACCTAGTTTTTGTTTTCTTACTGAAATATGGCTATCATCTGATCAAGATCCTTCAATTAAGGAGATCTGTCCTCCAGGTTACAAAATTTAAGTTACTTGTAGAGAGAAAAAGAGGAGTGGAGGGGCAGAGGTACTGCATTTATTTTTAAGGACTTCTTTGAGATAGAGATTTTAGATTCTCACACTTCATTAGATTTAGAGATTAGAGTGTATCACCTGAGGGACTTCTCTTTGAATAACTCATTCGCTTGTATGCTGTTTTATTTGCCTCCAGGAAAATGGTCAACAGTGAAAGATCAGTTTTTAGATTTTGTATTTAAAAATAAATAAATAATTTATTTATATTACACATTTATAAACCACTTCGATCAAAGCGGTTTACAAAAAACATACAAAGTAAACTACATTCAGCACCAACAATAAAATCAATAAAATACATAGAAAAGCATATACTACCGTTGATGTCTCATATCCATGACTCAAACAGATCCGCAGGCAAGCGGAGAACTCGAACGCCCCACGGGAGAACACAGGTATAGGAGAAAGTGGGAAATACAAAACCTGGAGAAACAGATCTTAAAAACACTTGTTTATTGATGAAAAGATACTTGACACAACCGTTGTGTGTCGAGTCTCTTTTCATCAATAAACAAGTGTTTTTAAGATCTATTTCTCCAGGTTTTGTATTTCCGTGGTCAAACATCCCACTTTCTCCTATACTCATATCCATGACTTGCATCAGAACTGTGCCACTGTAACAACCATCTTTGCATAAATAATTCCACACACAGAGAAGTCTTTAATAACCACTTAAACTGCAAAATTTCAGAGCACAACCTCCACTGACTTTTTAAAGCGTTCCATAGCTATACCCCAGCCACAGAAAAAGCAGCAGATCTAGTCTCACAATATCTTGTATGGGAAACCACATAAGATGACAAACACATTGTCATCTCAGACCTCAAATTCCTAACAGGATGATACACAACAAAACTATCTTTCAAGTACTTTGGTGTAGATCTATAAATAGCCTGATGCACACAACAAAGAACTTCAAACTGTTTTCGACTCTGCACTGGCAACCAGTGTAACTTTCTCAAAATTGGAGTAATATGTGTTACCTGAGCTACACCTGTTACCAACCTAGCAGCAGCATTTTGGACTAACTGCAATACCTAACCCTGATCTTTGCCAATCCAAGATAGAGCATTGTAGTAGGCCAATCGTGATAATATCATACTCTGGATAACCCCATGGAAATCCTTTTAACTTGATTCTGGGGGATATAATTTATATGTGAAAGAATCATAGTGATCTTAGAGTCAAGGATCTATTAGCATTCTTGCAAGCCTTAAACTATTACGTTCCTAATTACTCTTTCATGTCACTGTTTGGATCTAGTGGCTTATTCTTCTCCTAGTTATGCTGATATCACAATCTGTAATGATAATTGGTCTAAAGTGCCCTGGTCTGATCATTTGCTTTACCAATTTACATTGAATTGGAAACAATCTACAGGAGACACGATTAAAAGGAAAATTGCAGAGGCCCAGCAGGTGGTGCATGTTTATGTTTAAAACCGTTACAGAGAAAAGACCTGCAGTGATGTGGCCAGCTATGGGGCTCTGATTGGCAGAGAGAGAGAGAGCTCTTTGCTGAAGCCCTGTGAAAACTTATATTTGACAACTTGTAACTTGTGGTTATATGTCCTGATCTCACCAGGTACTATTTAGGTAGTAAACAAATGTTTAATTTGTGTTATAATTGACACATAGTTCAGTTACCTGTTACTGTTCTACTGACTGCACCCTTTTCTGTTCACTGTTCTAATTTTTCAGACAATAAACCCTTATTGCCCCTGATTGTCTGGACTGATTAAGAATCCTGGTGGAACGTGTGTTGGGTCTGTGAGTGCTTTCTAGGAACTGTGGGAGCACTGGGAGTATGGCCCCAGTAACCTAGAAATCACTGGGGATAATTTGAGAGTGGAGACTCGCCCAGAGGAAGTTCAGACCCAGTCGGTATGAGGCGGGTGCTAGTGTACAGCACAAGCAGCAGGCGTAGGCGGACTTGAACTGTGCTGGGGATAGACCCTCTAAGTGGCCATGGGATAGCTCCGGGTGGGTGGCTAGGTGTTTCATGACAGTCAGCATCTGTTCTAACTACTTAAATAGCACTAAATATTGGTGTCTTGTCTTGTGTCTTCAGTGACAGACACAAGAGCTTGCAATTTATTCAGTTATCTCTTTTTAAAGGGTAGAAAGAGGCTCAAGTTATTAGAGAATCTTTTAGCTTTCCAAGCTTTCCAAGCAGTTAGACTAGATAAAACTATCTTCAAATTTTATGCTTTTTGCTTTAGATTACAGGCATTTATTTGCACATGATTAAGACATACCTGTTTAGAAAATTTGTATTACATTCTGCAGATTAACAATTATTGGTTGTTTATTACCTTGTCTTTGATTTTATTGTAAATTTTAAAGGGAAATTTATTTTTTGTCATAATGTAACGTTAATCTCTGGTAATTTCCTGATTTATCTTTTGTAATCTGCACAGAACTGAAAGGTAGATAGCAGACTATAAAATATTGTTATGTTATATTAATTGAGTCATACAACAAAATTCTGCAGGAAACAGATAGCAACATGGAATCCTTATGGACAGAAATTTCATGTGTGACATTAAAGAGTATACTGGTAGGGCTATGCTACTGTCCACCAGGCCAGAATAAACATGAAAAAATGTAAACAGATATTAGGAAAGCAAGCAAATTTGGCAACACTATATTAATGTGTGATTTAAATTACCAAAAATCACTAGAATTCTATCATTAACATACAATATTCCACTTATTTGTTATGTATTGTTGGATTTGCTAGAAACCTTTAAATTTTTCTCCACAATTTATTTAAAGGTTTCTAGCAAATCCAACATATATAACATAAGTAGAATATTGTACATTAATGACTGATTTAAATTACCCCAATATTGACTGGATAAATATCACATCAGATAGTGCTAGGGAGGTTAAATTCCTAGACATAATAAATGACTGCTTCTTGGAGCAACTGGTCCAGAAACTGACAAGAGGAGGAGCTATTTTAGACCTAGTCCTTAGTGGAATGCAGGACTTAGTATGAGAGGTAATGGTGTTGGATCCCCTGGGAAAAAGTGATCATAATATGATCAAATCTGACTTACTAACTGAAGTGAAGTCACTATGGAAATCTACTGTAGCAGCATTTAAGTTTCAAAATGGCAACTATGATTAAATGAGGAAAATGGTTAAAAGAAGCTATGAGGATCAGCTGCAAAGGTTAGGGCTTTAAATCAGGAATGGACATCATTTAAAAATATAACTATTTCTTTACTCTAGCTACAACTTTGGGATGAGCTTATTCTGATTTTTTTTCTCATTTACAGACTTAAGGGATGGATATGTCTATGAGAATGAAGTTTTATAGGGCATGAATGTTCTTGTTTGAATGCAGTCTGCTTTCCTATTTAAATGACGGTTTTAGATTGTACACTGCCTAGATATGCATTATCAGTAAGGAGGTATAAAAAGTTTTAATAAACATAAACAATCTTGAAAGCCCAGACCAGATATATTCCATGTAATTAATAAAGATGGAAAGAAGAGAAAATGACAACCAGAATGGTTAAATGAACAGAAAGATGCTATTAAAGCCAAAGTAACAACTTTTTAAAAATGGAAAAAAGATTTGAATGAAGCAAACAAGAAGCAACATTACTGTCAAGTTAGATGCAAAGCACTGATAAAGAAGGCTAAAAGAAACTACAAAGAGAAACTTGCCACACAGGCAAAAACTCATAGTAATAACTTTTTCAGTTATATCTAGGGCTTTTTTTCAGGGGGCACTCAGGGGTATTAATGAAACAGCCCAGGCTTTACATATCAATGTTACCTTTTCTTAGATTCTGTGGCTTGTTGCAGGGGGCCTGGCTATTGTGAGGTAGTTCCTTCAGTGATCATCCCAGCCCTGAAGGACAGCCTGCCATTTGAGTACCAGCACCTTTTTTGCTTATAAAGACACACTGGGTATTGCAAAAGCAGAAAGCCTTTCGGGGAATCTGTGGAACCATTAGATCATCAAGGAGTGGAAAAGGCACTCAGGGAGGACAAGGCCATTGAAGAGACTCAATGAATTCTTGGCTTCAGTCTTCTTTACCGAAGAGGATGTAAGAGATCTACCTGTTCTGGAAATGGTTTTCAAGGATGACGATGCGATGGAACTGAAAGACCATGGAAGAAGTACTGAGTCAAGTCAACAAGTGAAAGAGCAGCAAATCACTTAGACCAGATGGTATACATTCCAAGATACTGAAAGAATTCAAACATGAAATTGCTGATCTGATGTTAGTGATCTGTAACCTGTCTTTAAAAACGTATGTAGTACGATTGAAGGGTGGCCATTGTAACACCACTTTTTAAAAAGAGATCCAGGGGTGATCCAGGAAACTCACCAGGTAAAATAGTAGAAAATGTTATAAAGAATAAAATTACTAAACACATACTGTAGACAAACATGGTTCAGGGGGAAAGAATCAACATAGATTCAGCAAAAGGAAGTCTTGTCTCACCAATTTACTTCATTTCTTCAAAGACGGGAAAAAACATGTGGATAAAGATGAACCGGTTGATGTAGTGTATCTAGATATTCAGAAAACTTTTGACAAAGTACCCTATGAGAGACTTCTGAGAAAATTAAAAAGCCATAGGATAGCAGGCAATGTCCTATTGTGTTTAAGGAACTGGTTAATGGATAGAAAACAGAGTAAAGTTAAATGGCCATTTCTCTCAGTGGAGAAGGGTGAATAGTGGGGTTCTCCACAGATCTATACTGGGACCAGTGCTATTAACATATGTATAAATGATCTGGAAATGGGAATGATCAAGTGAGGTGATTAAATTTGCAGATGACATAAAACTACTCAAAGTTGTTAAAACACAAGCAGACCGTGAAAAACTGCAGGAAGACCTTAGGAAATTGGAAGACTAGGCATCCAAAAGGCAAATTAAACTTAGTGTGAATAAATGCAAAGTGATGCACATTGGGAAGAATAATCCAAATTATTACTAAATTAAAGAGAATCGGAGAGAGCTGGGAGTCTTGTGGGACTCCACATCTCAAGATAGATCATTAAATCATGATCTATCAAATCAAATGCTGCAAACAGATCAAATTGTAATAAAAGCAGCTGATGACTATGGGCTATCTGTGAATGTATCTCTGAGAGCAGGGTACCTAGTAAAGTCTCAGTACCATAACCTTTACGGAGGGCAGACTGAGAAGGGGAGAGAATACTGTGGTTAAGCTCTGGAACTCACTGAAGGAGGATGTACTAACTTGGGTTTAAAAAAAGTTTGGACATGTTCCTGGAGGAAATGTTCATAGTTTGCTATTGAGACAGACATGGGGAAAGCCACTGCTTGTTCCTGGGATTGGCAGCATGGAATGTTGTTACTGTTCGGGATTCTGCCAGATACTTGAGACCTGGATTGGCCACTGTTGGAGACAGGATACTGGGCTAGATGGACCGACCACTGGTGTGACCCAGTATGGCTATTCTTATAGCTGCTTCAGCAAAAATGAGCTGTGAAATAACTTTTTTTTTTTTTTGCTTCTAAGAAGACACATTCCGGGGGAAAGTGTGTGTGTGTGTGTGTGGGGGGGGGGGGGGGGGGGGGGAGGTTTTGGGCAGTTATTACTCTAACCACTTTCGTGGGAAGACTAGTTAGGCCATTTTAGTCTTTATCTGCTGTCAGGAAAGGGTATATAATTAAATTAAGAAATTAATCTACACTGTGAGTATGTTAATGTGGTAATTTCAGAATGTTTATACTGTAAAATATGCTATTTACCAGCAATGTCCTAATTATGAATGTATGCATATGGCATATACAGATTTGAAGGGTGTGTGATCTGGATGTGAATAGGAAAGAACTTAATTATATATGCATTTTATATTTTTCAATGGAAATACACATCTATTTCAAGAAATGTTGCCATCAGCACATAGACATGATCCAATGCGTGCATAACTATTACCTATTGGTTTGTGTGGACCTGAGATTTGGAGAAGTGGCTAAAGAGGGAATTATATTTCTCTGATGTTCTAAAACACCTTGAACGGAAAAGAAAATAGTTTCCTCTGGGAAATTCTGTCTTGCAAAATCCTCTTACATGTGTAGGTAGCAAAATCTGGCACACACGTGTATTTTGTTTTGTTTTATGTTTTTGGCTGCTTCACTGTATGTGATAGCAAATACGCATATTTTTGGTGGCCTTATATGTATTTTACAAAAAGGCTGTGCGTTCGTTCAGTGAGCTTTTTGTAAAATACGGTGCAAACTGTGAATGTCCCAACTTAAATAATCTATGCAACGTTTTCCTCTATGTTAATTCTGAAGACAGATAGGATTGTGTTGCAATTTACACTTCCATTTCATAATAGAGAAGGGGTTCTCAATCCAGTTCTTGTGACACACTTTGCCAACCAGGTTTTCAGGATACTCACAATGAATATGCAAGAAGTAAATTTGCACGCATTACCTCCACTATATGCTCATGTATATTCATTGTGGGTATCCTGAAAACCTGACTGGCCTGAAGGGACAGGATTGAGAACCACTGTAATAGATACACATTTGAGCAATTTGAAGCAGGTCTCGCTGATACTTCTTTCATATTAACGACCTGGTTCCAAAACTATTTGCCCTACAAATTTATATACACTACACCAGGGGCGTAGCCAGCCTTCCGTGGGGGAGGGGTCCAGAGCCCAGGGGGAGGGGGCACATTTTAGCCCTCCCCCCGCTGACATTGCCACCCCCCCCTCCCGCCGCGAACCCGCCGCCGCTGCAGCCTACCTTTACTTTTGCTGGCAGGGGATCCCACTCCCCGCCAGCTGACGTCTTCTTCTCAGTCGCTTCCTGCTCTTCAATTTGTTTGCTGACGTCAGGACGTCAGACTCATAAGTACATAAGTACATAAGTAGTGCCATACTGGGAAAGACCAAAGGTCCATCTAGCCCAGCATCCTGTCACCGACAGTGGCCAATCCAGGTCAAGGGCACCTGGCACGCTCCCCAAACGTAAAAACATTCCAGACAAGTTATACCTAAAAATGCGGAATTTTTCCAAGTCCATTTAATAGCGGTCTATGGACTTGTCCTTTAGGAATCTATCTAACCCCTTTTTAAACTCCGTCAAGCTAACCGCCCGTACCACGTTCTCCGGCAATGAATTCCAGAGTCTAATTACACGTTGGGTGAAGAAAAATTTTCTCCGATTCGTTTTAAATTTACCACACTGTAGCTTCAACTCATGCCCTCTAGTCCTAGTATTTTTGGATAGCGTGAACAGTCGCTTCACATCCACCCGATCCATTCCACTCATTATTTTATACACTTCTATCATATCTCCCCTCAGCCGTCTCTTCTCCAAGCTGAAAAGCCCTAGCCTTCTCAGCCTCTCTTCGTAGGAAAGTCGTCCCATCCCCACTATCATTTTCGTCGCCCTTCGCTGTACCTTTTCCAATTCTACTATATCTTTTTTGAGATACGGAGACCAGTACTGAACACAATACTCCAGGTGCGGTCGCACCATGGAGCGATACAACGGCATTATAACATCCGCACACCTGGACTCCATACCCTTCCTAATAACACCCAACATTCTATTCGCTTTCCTAGCCGCAGCAGCACACTGAGCAGAAGGTTTCAGCGTATCATCGACGACGACACCCAGATCCCTTTCTTGATCCGTAACTCCTAACGCGGAACCTTGCAAGACGTAGCTATAATTCGGGTTCCTCTTACCCACATGCATCACTTTGCACTTGTCAACATTGAACTTCATCTGCCACTTGCACGCCCATTCTCCCAGTCTCGCAAGGTCCTCCTGTAATCGTTCACATTCCTCCTGCGACTTGACGACCCTGAATAATTTTGTGTCATCGGCGAATTTAATTACCTCACTAGTTATTCCCATCTCTAGGTCATTTATAAATACATTAAAAAGCAACGGACCCAGCACAGACCCCTGCGGGACCCCACTAACTACCCTCCTCCACTGAGAATACTGGCCACGCAATCCTACTCTCTGCTTCCTATCTTTCAACCAGTTCTTAATCCATAATAATACCCTACCTCCGATTCCATGACTCTGCAATTTCTTCAGGAGTCTTTCGTGCGGCACTTTGTCAAACGCCTTCTGAAAATCCAGATATACAATATCAACCGGCTCCCCATTGTCCACATGTTTGCTTACCCCCTCAAAAAAATGCATTAGATTGGTGAGGCAAGACTTCCCTTCACTAAATCCGTGCTGACTTTGTCTCATCAGTCCATGTTTTTGTATATGCTCTGCAATTTTATTCTTAATTCTTAATAATAGCCTGTTCTCTGAGTCTGACGTCCTGCACGTACAATTACGTGCAGGACGTCAGCAAACAAATTGAAGAGCAGGAAGGACTGAGAAGACGTCGGCTGGCGGGGAGTGGGATCCCCCGCCAGCAAAAGTAAAGGTAGGTGGCGGCGGGTTCACCGGGAGGGGGGTCCTGGGGTGAATCTGCGGGGGCCCTGGCCCCCTCGGGCCCCACGTAGCTACGCCACTGCACTACACTATACTATAGTGACTTCAAAGTTTTATAGATCTTCCCAGTTTAATAATACAACAGCACAGTTAAACAGCTACCCTCAGGAAAATGGAATCTTGACATACATGCTGTCATTACGTTCTTGGCACATTAAAGCATAAAAGGCTGAAAATAACCGATCTTAAAAGACTGTTACCTACTGTTAACACTTGGAAAGGAGTTTAAGCAGAAACAAAGTGTTCTGTCAAATACATTTATATCCTAATCCACGCTGTTTGTCATGCACAGAGGAGAACACCCGCCTTTGTCTTTGGCCTCATGTTGCAGAATGTCAGCTTATGGGCACTCCCTCCCCTCACCCATGCACACATCTACACACCAACTGACTGGCGTACTCATACCACTTGACTTCCTGCCAAGCCTTTGATGTGAGCCGAATTACTCAGAATTCTTTTGATCCTTTGAAGATGCAACTTTGCTTGTTATCCAGCCAAATCCTAAACCTGCACAGTTACTGGCAAGAAAATTACAGACTGGGGGCTTACAAAATGTACCCTGCCCCATTCTATACATTTTTCTACTACTGAACACATGACTGTGACCTTTACAGTTTACTCACTTTCACCATTTTATTAATTATTATTGTTTTATTTATTTGGATTTTGCTCTCACCTTTTTCAGTAGTAGCTCAAGGTGAGTTACATTCAGGTACACTGGATAGTTCTCTGTCCCTGGAGGGCTCACAATCTAAGTTTGTACCTAAGTGACTTGCCCCAGATCACAAGGAGCAGCAGTGGGATTTGAACCAGCCACCTCTGGATTTCCAGACCGGTGCTCTAACCACTAGGCCACTCCTCCACTAGAGCTGAAACATCAGACAGTGACCATTAGTTTCTTTTTATTGTGAATGCCACATTTTCTAAACTGCACAATTTGCTATGAAAATTAATTGCAAATAAAAAAATATTTCAGTATGTAAATTTTGAAAATGGATTATTTTGCCCATACTATAAAATAAAATAGTTCTGTACAGAATGATCTTACAACTGTTTGTTGTATTCCTTTAGACGGATTTCTATGATATTCCAGTTTTGAGTACTTTGCTGCCTTATGAAGCAGCAGCAGCAGCATCCATCACTATTACTAGTGCTAAAATTCTGTGATTATTAAATTATTAAGTGAAATGGCAGAGCCAGCCCATGTTAAATTCAATTCGAAAAGGTCCAAGTTTTATTTTAACCTCCCATTAAATAATTGGAAAACAGGTGTAAGAAAAATAAAACCATTTCCTTAAGTTTATATTTTGCCTATAACCCTCCCTCTCCCTCCCTCACTGCCTGAGATCCCATTTTCAAGTTTGGGTGTTTATTTTGACTAGAAGGAATCAAACACTCTAAGGTCAGTTCTATAACTGAGTATGTAGTTACGTGTGCTTTACATACACAGGGCTACATTCTTTATATGGTGCAAAAAAAAAAAACCACTATTCTAAAATCCGCACAAATGATTCACTTACCACACAGCCATTTCTTAGAAAAAAAATTACAAAATTACAGCCTTTTACCCTTGAAGTAAAAGGGGGCCTCAGCGCACATAAAAAACACCCCCTTTTTCTGCAGCTTAGTAAAAGGGGCCCATTATTATTGAATTAGGTGCTAATAGGCATTAAGCACCAGTGTCTCTGTCTCTCTCTATCCCCTTCTTTCCATCCAGTGTCTCTCTCTACCCTTTTACATTCATCATTTCCCCCCTCTTTCTCCCCATCCTTCAATGTCTCTTCTGTTTCTCCCCCTACCCTTCCTTCCAGTGTCTTCCCTCTTTCTGATCTCAGCCAGGATTCCCCCCCCCCCCTTTCTCCCCATCCTTATCACCAGCAGTTTCTCTCTTTCCCCAGCCCTTCTCCATCTCCCCTCCTTCTCTCCCCACTCTATTTTACCTCCTGCCTCCTGCTCCATCTCCCCTCCTTCTCCCCCCCACTCTACTTTACCTCCTGCCTACCGCTCCTCCTTCCACCAGATCTTAGTTTCTTGGCCACTGCTGCTTCTCCTGTTGAGCAGCAGCAGCCGAGCCAAAAAAAAAAAAAGAGCTAACAAAAAATTTTGTAAAAAGCAAGCACGGCACCGCAGGCAGCCTTCAGGCATTGGCTGTCTGCTCTGCAGCTGCTCCTCTCTCTGTTCCCAGAGGAGTGCAGCATAGCAGGAAGTCGATCTCAACTTCCTGCTCCAGCGCTCCAGGGGCAGTGATGTGAGAAGAGAGAGGAGCAGCTGCAGAACAGACAGCCAATGCCTGAAGGCTGCCTACGGTGACATGCTCGCTTTTTTACTTTTTTTTTTTGTTTGTTAGCTCCTTTTGTTTTGTCGCGGTCGCTGCTGCTCAACAGGAAATGCAGCAATGGCCGGAAATGGAGGGAGCTTAGCGCCGCCGCGTGTTTCAGCGGGAGAACTTTCCCGCTTTGGCGGGAGTGCGGGAGATGACTCACCAAAGCGGGAGTCTCCTGCTAAATGCGGGAGACTTGGCAGATCTGATGTTACTTGGGGCCATTGTTGAGTTGATATTTTAAAGGCATAGGTGCCAATGTTTCCTCTATGTCCTTGATTTTATAAAAGGACATCTAGGTGTATAATCAAAAAAGACACCTGTTTGATAAAGGCAATAAAGATGCCGTACAGGCCTTGTGAGGAGGTTTACAGAAGTCTGTCCCTCTCCCATAAGATCATCCCTTAGACAGCTTGAGACATCTTAAGAACACCAGTCCCGCCTGGGAGGAAGTGATCTGGGAGGAGGGGTGGAGACTAAACCAGGAAGTATATAAGACAGGGCCTGACTGAGGTTAAGGTGGCCCAGAGAGAAAAAGGAATCAAAACCCCAGAGTACGCCACTACCACCTATAGTTAAGAATTGTGACCTGGCTGAGGAAAGATGCTTTTGCTTCTTGTTTGACACTGACAAGCCTTGCTCTGAGGTCTGGCTGGAGTCAGACTCTAGTACTTGGAGAAGAAATGAGAAAAACTCACAGGTTGTATTTGGGGCAGCGTCACCCTACCAGTCACAGACTGTATTCAGGCCTTGCCAGTCTGAGGACTGCTTAAGACTGCTTATTGAACTACAGAGGCATCTTTTGTTCCTGGTCCTGTGACTTAACAGGCCCCAGGATTCAATTAAATAGACACTTGTTTTAATTTATATCCCTTTGTCCAGCTGTGTTATTTCACAGGCCCACCCTCAACCCTCACTCGGGGTGTCATAGGCCTTTAACATAAGAATATAAGCATTGCCATACTGGGACAGACCGAAGGTCCATGAAGCCCAGCATCCTGTTTCCAACAGTGGCCAATCCAGGTCACAAGTACCTGGCAAGATCCCCAAATAGTACAATATATTTTATGCTGTTTATCCTAGAAATATGCAGTGGATTTTCCCAAGTCCATCTTAATAATAGCTTATAGACTTTTCTTTTAAGAAGATATCCAAACCTTTTTTAAACTCTGCTAAGCTAACTGCTTTTACCAATTCTCTGGCTATGAATTCCAGAGTTTAATTACACGTTGAGTGAAGAAATATTTTCTCTGATTTGCTTCAAATTTACTACTTTGTAGCTTCATTGTGTGCCCCCTAGTCCTAGTATTTTTGGAAAGAGTAAACAAGCGATTCATGTCTACCCATTCTACTCCACTCACTATTTTATAGACCTCTATCATATCTTCCCTCAGCCATCTGTACTCCGAGCTGTAGAGCCCTAGCCACTTCAGCCTTTCCTCATAGAGAAGTCGTCCCATTCCCTTTATCATTTTCGTCGCCCTTCTCTGTACCTTTTTTAATTCCACTATATCTTATTTGAAATACAGTGACCAGAATTGCACACAGTATTCTAGGTGCAATTGCACCATGGAGTGATACAAAGGCATTATAATATCCTCATTTTTGTTTTTCATTCCTTTCCTAATAATACCTAACATTCCATTAGCTTTTTTCACTGCCGCTGCTCCTAGAACCAGCCCCAAAGAGTAATTTTATAACTGGTCGACCAGGGTGGGGAGGTGAAGTGGGTGCTTAATTTGGTTCCCTGTTATAAAATACTAGCAAAAGTCCTACTGAGATTGCAGCTAACATTAAAACCTGCTCGGAAGCTGTGCAAATCTATGCACAAGCCTGAAGAGTTGTAAATTTAGAATGCTTCCTTGAAGCAGCCATCGAGAAACTCTGAGAGAAAGGCTTTTCTGTGATGGTGTTGAGCAACTGGATTTAAGTACCGGTTACTTCAGTTTGAAAATATAAGGAAAATGTAAGAAAAGAGAGTTTATATGAGATTGTGCGATGCATCGATGGACAGAATTGAAGAAAACTATTTTGATAAAAAGGACCGAAGACGATTGAAGGTGTTGATTAAGATAATAATATTTTTATATATCCACTGACGGTCCATAAAAAAAATATTAAAATATTATTCTTGAAAGAGCTTTTTTGCTTAGTGGTATTTGTTGAGGAGACAATACTGAAACCAAGAATAGATCTGATACAACAAGTCATATAACTGAAAATAAACAGCAATAGAAGTCCCAAAAGGGAACAAGTCGCAACAGCAGTTATCAATACACAACCTAGAAACTTCCATAATGTAGTACAATTTTAAGAAAACAAAAACTCAACCCCACCAAAAAACAACAACAACCAAAAAAACCCAACAACAACCCCATCTCATTACCCCTTAAGCTTCTGCAAACGGTAATTAAAATGACCATTTTGAAGTAAAAGGTTCCCAAACCTCCTCCCACTCTCTCTTATGATTGTCTTAGCTTGACCACAGTAAATAATTGCAAACATTTTATGAAGAATGCACACAACTCAGGACTCTGCCCACAATATACCACTGAGCAAGCCTATGCCACAGTCACACACAAGTACACATATTACTGTCATCACACATGGGGCACTTTTATAAGCAGTGAATAGCTGTGAAAATCCTTTACAATAGATTCTCAAAAGTGAGCAAATGCTGGTGCACACATTACAACTGCTCTGAAAAAGCAGTACATTTGTGAATGCACTATCCCCCTGATTGGATAAATGTCACTAAAAATTTTGTGTGCAAATTTGGGCACATGCCCAAGTTGCACATGCAAATTAATTGAATAATGAGATTTGTGCCAATAATTGGCTTTTTAAAAAGCCATTATGGATGCTAATTGAAATCAATATGTACACGCATAAATTTAGGCATGTGATCCATACCTAAATTTTACACGCGTCCCGGAAAAGGAGGTGCGGAAATGGGAGGGTTATGGGCATTTTAGAGCAGAATGTGGATATGGATTTGAGTTATGCGTGCAATTATAGAATTGAATGCATAACTCAACTACGCATAGATGGCACACATGCAGGCAAATGCGTTCCATATGCATAATTTTTTCATGCCTATGCAGTGACATAATTTATAAAAGCATGTAAAACTGGCTTTTGCCATGGGAAAAGCTTTACAAAATGACCCCTGTAAGATAGGTGTATTTTTGGACATCTCACATGGGTGCCCTATTATATAATTATCCCTGGAAAGTCTACCCCTTGGTGAGATGGATATTGCTCTTGCCATTTCTGAAACAACTAGAGAGAAGTTTATAATTTTTTTCAACACCCTGAATGAAGATGGCAAGATTACACAAGAAGGAAGACTTTCACATGCATGTGTTCCCAGAATAGTGTGAAGACTCATGAAGGGTTTTCAACATAGGAAAAGTATGATCATTCTGAGAAACAAGTAAGTTTGAAAAGTGGAAACTAAAATCTTTGAACACCAATTCCAAATTATGACAAATATCATGAGATCATCAATATGTCAAACACGGAATTATTTTGCCTGATTTTCAACAATTTCCTAGGAAATAACTGAATTATTTTAGACAGAAAAATGGCATTTGCAATCTACTTGTTACACATGCTCTGAACCCCTCAACCATCAGAGCCACACCCAATACAAACATTAAAATAACTGGCCTTAATATTTCTCTGTGATACCCAAAGTTACTTTAATATTGTAAAATGCAAAGGAAGGTCCCTGCTTTGCCTTGACGGGTCCAGATTTGGAGTCTTTGATGTCAGAGGCCTTGAAAGCCCCATTTCACAGATGATCCGGCTTTGCATAAATAAACACTCTGACCTTTGAACTCAAGCCTGAGACCTGAGCACACTTCAAAGCAAAGTGGGTGGGGGTTGGAGGGGAATGAAGCGATCAGCATACATCATTAAGGCAGCTCCTGCTCAGTGCCTGGGCAGAAACAAGAGGGTGTAAATAAAGAAAAGGGGGAAAGAAGTGAAATGAGGGGGAAAGTGATGTAATCCAGTCAGGCTTGAACAATATTAATGAGGCCTTCTCTGCTCAGTGAAAGCTCAGGCTTAGAGTTCCTCTACCTTGCTTTGTAAAGAGAAAGCTTACACTGTGAATCAAATATACGCACTCTACAATACACTGGCCTGTAATTGGATTCTAGAAAGGTTTGGTACAAAAATTTATACAGTGTGCTTTCTCTTACCACACCCTTTGTAGGAAGTTCCTGGTTGCTATGACAAAACATCCCTAATCAAGGGTGACTCACTTCCATTTACCGTACTTCTTTGCATTGATATGTTGTTGTCTACTTCTACAGGAGTGCAAGGCAGTGTACCACAATTGCCTCAATAATGAAGAGAAATTCTGAAGTGCTGGATACCTTTTCATTGGACTAATACATTTGGACTAGCTTCTTCCTCAGGTCAGGGGTTTTAACTCCCCAAAATGTATTGTTAGTACAATAAAATATAACATCTACTTTTAAAAATTATTTAATTCTATACTTTCAAGTGGACCAACATGGCAATCACACTGCTTAATCAATAATGTAAAACAGAAACTTATCAGAAAAAGAAATGTAAAATATCAACAGTCGTTTACTGACACAGCATGCACGGTCGAACACTTAACTTAGGGGCCCTTTTACTAAAGCTTACTGCAAGCTACCAAACATTAGCATATGCTAAGTGTAATGGGGCCCACAGATTTAAAATAGGACACAGCATTTAGTGCACACTAATTCCGTTAGTGCACGCTAAGCTTTAGCATAAGGGCCCCGTTATTTGCCACAGGGATTACTGTATAAATTGGACCCTGTGACAAACAACATGCACTAATAGCATGCTGTTAGTAAATGATCCCTCCAAATGGTAAAACCTCAGCATTTATTTATTTATTAGGATGTTTTTACCACCTTTTTGAAAGAATTCACTCAAGGTGGTGTACAGTCATAGATAGGGCAATTTTCAAGTGCTTGCTTTATTTACTTATTTTCTTATTATAACACCTGCAAGCTATCAACATGGTATTTGCAGTAAATGGTCTTTTATAAAATGACCTGGCCTACACTTGGGTAAACTTACGGGTGTGTGGTTCATACAGGCATAACACTCACACTCCCGATGGATTTCAACAGAATATTTTTGAGCTTGTTTATTTTGCATTCACAGCACTTTCAATAAATATTTTTCAAAATACAAAGTTTGTTACATGTTTGAGCACAAAGGGTTACTCTAATATTATACACTTCGGATATACCATAAATGCGATAAGTTTATAGCACTACCACTCATACTATATTTCTTCACATCACAGTAGGTCCTCATATTTTCAGCTTTTGTTTTTGATATTCTTCTAGTTTCTCTCCTACTAACAGCACTTTGATTTTCTTTTACAGAAGTCCTAAAGCCATATTTTCCTTGTTTTTTATCGAGTGACAACCTTAAAAGGTACACTTTGCTTGCATATAACGATCATCTCAAAATGTTCATTATCTAAAGACATTACGTTTCTCGTTTAAGAGCAATAATTACACAGTCACATTTTTTACAAATTCCTTATCTATTTTTGATAAATGTATTTTTCAAAAATAATTCAAATTATTTTTTTAATTTTTATTTATTTTTATTTTTTTATTATTTCATTATTTTCTATCTTTTTCTATTTATTATTCACTATTCTTTACTTTTTATCTTTTTATTTTTATTTATTTTTTCCACCCACTAAGGCACGATATCATTTATGGTCTGATTACAACAACACAAACAAATTTTTTTCAGGTATGATTTGATGTACAATCTATGCACTTTTAGAGTTGCTTTTTTAATTTATTTTTTAATTTATTCTTTACACAAATGCATTTGGTTTTTTCTTTCACACATATTTCTTATGATCATCCATACAATACGAAGAATCTATTTGTATATGTCACTATGTTCTATATGTACTTTTCATTATGATTATTTTTAACCAATGGTCTATCTTAATCTTAATTATAATCGTTAATTTATTTTAATTTTATTTCTGTATAGATTTGTTTGACCCCTGATGCAGGCTTTGATGCTGAAACACAGCCGTGTCGGGTCGTCATTTTATTACCAATAAAGTTGTTTGGATTTCCTCCTCAACTCGTCCTCACTTTTTGTGTTCATTGCTTTTGGATTGCATGAGGATTCTCCTCCCTGCTTTTTGTTTCCCCGAGAGAGAGCTGTGCTCCATATCCAGAGATGGAGCTGTGCTCTACATCCAGACACGGAGCTCTACCGAACTTTAGAGATGGTGCTGTGCTCTGTGTCCAGAGACACGACTGTGCTCTACATACAGCGATGGAACTACACACCCCATGTAGTAAAGGAGCTGAGGTCTACACTCACAGAAGAAACCCAGGTCTTCCTGCAGAGATGGAGCTGTGCTGCCCACTCAGAGAAAGAGCTCTGTCCTAGGTCCACAGACAAACTCAAAGATGGGCTGCACAATAGAACTGAATATGGGGCTGAGTTCGAAACACAGAGATGGTGTTGTACCCACTCGATAGATCCATGTGCTATAGGCAGACAGTCATAGCTGGACAGAGCTCTACATCCAGAGATGGAGCAGTGTTCAATGGATGGAGCAGAGGATGTCTTCTAGCAACTGTGGACACAAAGCCTAGGATGTAACCATGCCAAACAGAAAAAGGCATAAACTGTACTATACAACCAGAAACAGGATTTGACTGAAGCCAGCAGAAAGTCTAAGGAGCAGGAAGGCACAAACCTCGACCAACTCAGGAGGCCAATCAAGCAGCTCAGTTGAAAAACTGAAGAGGAAGTCGCATTCAGAAGAAATAGCGATAATGTGAAGCAGGACTAAGCAGAAACATGGCTGAGGGCAGGATAATAATCCCCATGCCATTGGCAGCATACAACAGCTGATGGTCGCTGTAGGGTGCAACGTTTAGCAATGGCACAGCAAAAAGAGGAGAAGCAGTAGCAGACTGCATCAAACAATCATCTGGCCGAGGAAGTAGTGCCTCACCTTGGCCCCTGCCAGCTACTGAATGCCCACCAAAGGCGAGAATGCTCAAGCCCATACGACTTTGCTCCTACACCAGGCACACGGCATTAATTTGGTGGACAAGTGATCAGCCGGCTCAATGGACAACCTTGTTGGATTATTTGAAGTAAATAATTAGCAGATTTTAGTACACACAGCTTCAGCTTTAGAAATGTTAATTTCTTTCTTCATCTCTCTCTCATTCACCCCTGAATAATTCACTGCTGAGTCACTTTAAAGTTGAAGTAACAAAACATCTGTTTACTCACAGTTTGTAGTTAGATTATAATCAGACAGGCTTATATATACATATTACTATACATTTGTATTATCAGCTCCTTCCATGTGCTTAGATGGTAATGGATGCTCACACCACCATAGATCCTCTCAGGTTAGGAGAGATCATGAGCTCCATGTGCTCCATGTGCTGCATGTGCTGCATCAGATCCCCACAGGAAGTTGCATAGCTGTGTGACCTCTCTAAGTAATTCACATCAGAGGTCACAGAGTAATCACAGAGAAATAATAGGTGACAGGCAATGCATGTAAAATACAATTACATTCCAACAAACCCCTTCTCATGCATAACTGTCATGCAATTATTTATTCATACAAAGTCCAAGCTTTATACGCAGATTCACAAAATGTTCTCTGGGTAACGGTTTGGTCATGATGTCAGCTGTCATCTCACTGGTGTGACAATAGTGTAGACTGATGACCCCTTCTTTTGCCAACTCTCGCACGTTGTGGTATTTCGTTGCGATGTGCTTGGTGCGTGACTGAACCTTGTCATTCTGTGACAGTCAGATGCAGCTCTGATTATCTTCCATTATCTGGATTGGTCTCTTTTCAGCTATTCCGAAATCCAGTAAAAGTTTTTCAATCCACATCAGTTCTCTGCACGCTTCCGATACGGCCACGTATTCAGCTTCTGTAGAAGACAAACTCACAATACTTTGTTTATGACTGGCCCATGAAATTTGTACATTTCCATACATAAACACATATCCACTTGTGGATTTATAATCAGAATGATCCCCTGCCCAATCTGAATCACAGTAACATATTAGTTTTGGATTACTATTGGCTGAAATCTTTAATTTACAATCAATGGTACCCTTTAAATACCTTACCATCCTTTTAACTGCAGTCCAATCTGATTTGGTAGGTGAGCTGACCCTTCTGCTCAAAATTCCTACTGCATTTGCTATATCAGCCCTGTATGTGGTAGCTAGATATAAAAGCTTACCTATGGCTGATCTATATTGGATGTTATCTGGTAAAGGTTCTCTTACTGTTTCATCCTTCAGAAAATCAGTGATCATGGGAGTGCTTACAACTTGGGCATCTTGCATACCTAAACTTTCAATAAGCTCATTTATTTTCTGCTTCTGGCTTAGAAGATAAGAACCATCATTTTGTTTCTCAATTTCTATACCAAGATAGTATGACACATTACCAAGTTCTTTTATCTCAACATTGAGGTTTAAACACTTTACAATGTCCTTGTACTCTTGCTCACTTTTGCTTGCAATGAGCAGATCATCAACAAAAGCTAAAATGTATGCATATTGTCCATTTGTGCACCTAGTGTACAAGCATTTATCTGCTTCACCTTGCTTAAATCCCAAATTTGTCAATATTTCATGCAATTTTTCATTCCAACATTCTGCACTTTGCTTTAATCCACAAAGACCTTTGTTTAATTTACACACTAGCTGTCTTTGTTTTGTATTTATGAAACCTGTTGGCTGTTCCATGTACAAGTCTTCAGTTATATCTCCGTGAAGAAACGCTGTTTTCACATCAATGTGGTTGACTTGCATGCCTTTTGAGACTGCAATGCTCAGAAGTGTTCTGATTGTCGTGTGTTTCACTACAGGTGCAAACACTTCATCAAAATCTTCTCCATATTTTTGAAGATATCCCTTTGCCACTAATCTGGCTTTATACCTTTCCACTTTTCCTTGTGCATTCCTTTTTAACTTGAATACCCATTTGCATCCTATAGCTTTCTTGCCAGGAGGTAATTTTGTAAGAATCCAAGTATTATTTTTATCCAATGCATCAATTTCTTCTTGTGCAGCTTTACGCCATTCAGCAGCTTCTTCTGCTGGCATTTTCTCAATCTCATCCCATGTTAAGGGCTCTTGAGCTTCTGCTGACTTTGTTAGGTAAGACAGTCTTGGGGGTGGAACACCTTTGTTTTCCCTGGATGAGCGTCTGACTACAGGTTGGTCTGACCTTTCTGCATCCTCTATATCTGAGAGTCCTTCTCCAATTGATTCCCCTTCTCCAACTGTACTGTCTTCTTCAATGATCCTTTCTGTGTCTGTTTCCTCTGCCTGTTCCTCGTTAGATACAGGTGAGTTGCTTTCAGACATCTGCCTTGGTATGGCATTTATATACACTGGCATGTCTATTATGGTTCTAGTTTCATATTCTGGATGATAAGGCTCATCTGGGATAATCCAGCCTTTATCAACCCTTTTGTTTTCATCAAAATATGTAACATGTCTTATGCCAACAATGCCAGTTTTCAGATTCAAAATTCTATATCCTTTGTGTCCTGGAGTATAGCCAACTAAAATGCCCCTTTCTGTTGTGGAATCCAGCTTATGCCTTCTTTGCTTTGGTATATGAGCATATGCTGTACTTCCAAATGTTCTTATGTGTGACAGGTTTGGCTTCCTACCATGCCATGTCTCATGTGGTGTGCGCTCAGCGCCTTTAGTTGGCATTCTGTTTTGTAGGTACACTGCTGTGAGAATGGCTTCCCCCCATAGTCTTTTAGGGAGATTGCTATCTGACAGCATACATCTGGTCATTTCCACAAGTGACCTAAATTTTCTCTCTGCAACAGAATTTTGCTCTGGTGTATAAGCTACTGTTGTGATATGTTGAATGCCTTCTTGTTCTAGAAATGTGCGCATGCTTTGTGAAGTGAACTCACCACCATTGTCGGTCTGAAGAACCTTTGGTTTTCTTTCAAATTTATTGCTCACCATGGCTACGTATTTCTTCAGCATGTCTGTGACTTGACTTTTTTCTTTCAGCAAATAGGCCACACAATATCTAGAGAAATCATCCAAGAATATTAGCACAAATCTGTTATTTCCCAATGATGGGATATTAAACGGTCCACATAAGTCACTGTGTATTAAGTCCAGCACTTTATTACTCCTATTTCCTGTGTATGCAGGAAATGAGGGTCTCACACCTTTTTGAGTAACACAGTCTATGCATTTCTCCATTTTACCAGCATCTGCACTTATCTGAATGCCGGTGGCCAGTTGCTTACTGTAAAGATCCTGGATCACCTTAGAATCACGATGTCCCAGGCGGCGATGCCAGATTTCCAGACTACATTTACCATCATTCTTCCTTACTTGCGCCATATGTGAGGCTTCACCTGAAATGTTCAGCTTATAAACATCATTATGCATAAAAGCTTCAGCATACACTTCATCATTTTTAGAGATTGTGCACTTACTATTTTCAAAATGAATCGCAAATCCCTTCTTATCTAATGTAGATACACTAAGCATATTGCAAACTGCTTGGGGAATATACAAGACATCACTTACAGGAATTTCTTTAACTTCATTAGACACTTTGCATTTTAAGAATCCAATACCTTTTGCTTGGATCTTAGCAGTCCCTGCGTTTGCAGTTTTAAGAATACCTTCCTCTGGACACATTTCCTGAAAGAAATCCTTACAATTGGTTAAATGGCATGTGCTCCCTGAATCCAAAATCCAAGTACTTTCATTTGAATTATTATTTACCATAGTCAAAGATTTTTCTGCCATTAGAAAACCCTTGTGTTTATCTTTGTCCTTCATACATTTCCTGGTTTGAAAATTCTTTAGTTCCATTGGCTTAGGTGAGCTAGAGGGAGTGTTTTGTGTTTCCTTACACCATTTAGATACATGTCCCTCCTTTCCACATGAGTAGCAAATCAGCTTGCCCTTGGGTGGAGTTTTCCCATAGCTCCGCCTTCCTCTGTTCTTTGCCAAGAAATTTGTTTCATTTCTCTCTGACTTGCTTTGAGAACACATCTCCTCAGAATCATTTATTATGCATTCCTGCCTTAGTTTTGATGTTGCCTGTTCAAAAGATTGCCCTTCAATGGCCTCATTTACAGACCTAAAAACATCAAACTTCTTTGATAGTGAGGTAAAAAGAAATGCTCTTTTCAATGCATCACACATGGGAATTCCAGAAAGTTCTAGCTTTTGAAATGAAGACATAAGATGCATAATGTGATCATTACATTTACTTTTATCCCTTAATTTGGTTTCATTCAACTCTGCCAACCAAATTGGTTGCTGCTTTGCATATGTAGTTGCATACATAGTTCTCAGTTTATATAAAATGTCCTTTGGTGTATCTTTTCCCTCCACTAATATGGCTTGTTTCTCTGAGAGAGCTTCCAAAAGCATGCACTTCACATAATAGTTTGCATTGTCCCATTCAGCCATATTTTCAGCTGTTCTGTCTTGGTCTAAGCATATATCTAATCCTTTTGCTCGAAGGAGACATATGAATCTTAATTCCCAATGCTGATAATTAAACTCAGTTAATTTAGGCACCTTGAGAGAATAGAAAAATGGTGAATTTCTTCCCTCAGCCATTTTCTTAGCCTTCTGTCTGCTGTGTGGGGGGAGAGAGAGACAGACTGAATCTTTCCTTTAAAACTTAAGAGAAAAATGTGGCCTGGTAATATTTCTCTTCTTTTTCAATTCCTGAGCCCCTGGGCCCATAACCCTTTTGTTGGATTATTTGAAGTAAATAATTAGCAGATTTTAGTACACACAGCTTCAGCTTTAGAAATGTTAATTTCTTTCTTCATCTCTCTCTCATTCACCCCTGAATAATTCACTGCTGAGTCACTTTAAAGTTGAAGTAACAAAACATCTGTTTACTCACAGTTTGTAGTTAGATTATAATCAGACAGGCTTATATATACATATTACTATACATTTGTATTATCAGCTCCTTCCATGTGCTTAGATGGTAATGGATGCTCACACCACCATAGATCCTCTCAGGTTAGGAGAGATCATGAGCTCCATGTGCTCCATGTGCTGCATGTGCTGCATCAGATCCCCACAGGAAGTTGCATAGCTGTGTGACCTCTCTAAGTAATTCACATCAGAGGTCACAGAGTAATCACAGAGAAATAATAGGTGACAGGCAATGCATGTAAAATACAATTACATTCCAACAAACCTGCCAACAGTGTGCCCACAAACTCATAAAGTCACAATTCGTGACAATTCTAAGCAAGGATTGACACTCCATTGCATCAGCGGGCCCACAAAGAAGACGATGCCGCCATGCCACCCCTGCAGACACATTCACCGTAGAATCCAATGGCCCGTAGACACTGGCCAACAAGGGAGGAAGGTGCTATCTCCAGGGGCAAAGGACAGTGCCAGTATTCAACAGGAGAAAACTCACATAGCCTATGAACATGTAGTGAATGCACTGCAAGAGCGCCCAGTGCCCCAGTAGTGAAACAGGGCAAGCTGCCACCGGAGAGCAGAAGCACCAGATGGCACAGAAGCCCAAGGTCTGTCAGCAGAACTGAGCAGAAGAGTCCATGGATAGAGCTGAACACCAGTGTCAGTAGTCAGTGCAGAGCACCAGTGCCAGAAGTATCTCCGAGCATCAGGACCAGTAGACACAAGGTCAGAGTCATGACACAGCTCAAGTGCCCAATCTCACCACCAAAAAACTTAGCAGCAAAGGCACTGCTGGGTTAAGAAGTGAATGGTGCTTCCAGCATGTGTGGAAAACTAGTGCACCACAGAACAGAGGTGCACGGCACTACTGCTGTGCACCAAAGTGGATGGTCACAGAATCCACATAACCATAGTGAAATACACCCAACAGGCCCTCTGTGCTGCAGCACCCCTGGCCAAACTATTTGCTGAGACCTCTCCATAGATACAAGAGGACAAGATAACCAATGCGCAGAAGCCAGGAGTGCTGAACTGGACACAACTGCGGCACTGCTGAGCCCAATAAATAAATAAGCAGGAACTGAATATGTTACCTGCAGATGGCACAAAGGGTGCCAGAGCAAAATAGCCCCCAAGGTAGCTGCAACCATTCCAGAATAAAAAGAGAGAGAGCCTACTGCTTACCATTCACAGGCATGAACACCATGCAGAGCTATGGTATCTGCTTGTCCCACCAAATTGACAGGTGTTCCCTGGATAACTCCGGACAATGTTACCTCATAACTTCCACAGAACCTAGGGGACGGTGGAGCTCAAAGATCAGCTCCCCTGCGCAGCAGGATAAATAACAGCCACGAAGAATACGTGGGAACGGAGTAATTGCAGCAACCAGCACAACTGACTACCAAGGAGCCAACCTGGCAGGGTTCCAGAATAGCTGCTCAAAACAGCAAAGGTAGGAAGAGCACAGCAACTAGGGCTGGGAGACTGTCAGCTACCCCAATCCCTTGCTTCGCCAAGTCAAACAAGGGAATGTGGCCTGACAAAAAGGGCCATGGTCAAGGCAGGCAAGAAACTCCACCAAAAATCAAAAGGAGAAGCTTGCCGCACGAGATAGCATGGTAGTACTCCAACCTCAGAACCTTTGTAACAACAAAAAAAAGAAGTCTGAAAATATTGTCTTGCCACTGAAATTAAGGTCAGGTAACTGAAACCCCTGCCGCTCGATGGCAGGGAGAGGAGAAGAAAATAAGGTTCTAAAGGCTTGGTTCGTTAAAATCGCTGAAACAGTTAAGAAAACAGCACTTAGCTCCACAGAGGAAAAAATACAGACCTCTCACCTGGTAGTAGTAAAGGCCACTGGAAGATATCACCCAAGTCATAGGCAAGGCAAAAGACACCTTATCCTCACAGCATTCCATACAAAGAAGGAGAAGAATGGCAGGATAGTCGGGATATAGCTTGGGGGAGGGAGAGGGGGAGGGAGTTCACAGCCAAGCACCATATAAGAGCTGCTGGATCCACTACCATCCGCTTAGAGACAGAAAAATACTGAACATTCTAGGCTGCATGATACCCTTAAGGAGTGACTTAACCCCAACAAGTTTTTCTCTGTCTCCATCCAGTGGTAGATGAGCACAACCCATTAGTAATGATTGGTCTGGTATGGACGTGAAAGAAACACCCATTATTCATCACGATCAAAAGCCAATCTGAAATAAATTAGTTTTTAAATGAATTTTAAATTTTACAAAGCTTAGCTCCGAGTGAATAAGCGTGAGAGATCGTTCCACAATTTAGAGGCCAAATATAAAAATGCAGAGTTCCTGGTATACTGACAGATCTGAAATCTATTGTCGAAATAAATAACTTTCGCAAATCTCTGAAGACACACTTCTTCAACAAGGCCTACAACGAGAACCAACAGCTTCACTAATTCACTCTCCCAACCCAACCGGTTATGAAAATCCACTTCTACTATCACCCGCCCAATCACTTCCTCTTTCTTCCCTACTTAATCTCTTCACACTACTAACTGTATCTGATATTCTGGAATGACAATGTCATTACAAAACTATGTAAGCCACATTGAGCCTGCAAATGGGTGGGATAATGTGGGATACAAATGCAATAAATAAATAAATTAATAAACATAGTGAGCCTTCTTAGGAGGTGGGAGACAGTCTATGGGCATCAATGGAACAGAGGGCATAAGTAGGAGTGTAAGATATTATCACAGCGGACAGGTGGAGAGGAGTTCCCAGGTGAAGTGCTTTATGTGCCAAACATAAGATTTTGAAACAGATATGGAATTTAACTGGTAACCAGTGTAATTGAACTAGCAAAGGAATCATACTTCATAGCCTTAAGTAAAAAATGAGCAGCTGCATTTTGGAGTGTTTGTAGATGACGGAATTGATAAGAGGAGAGACCTGCATATATTGTGTGAAAAGTCTAAAATACGCTCTCAGAACCAGTCCCAAACGTCAACACATATATTTACACTTGTTCTGAGGCACATGTACTCTGTCTATAAGCATGTATCCTATACAAAGTGTGTACATCACAACTCCATCCCTCTTCTGCCCAAATGACACCCCTGTGAATGTCTACACGTAGTGCATGTGTAAGAACACACTATCCATTTACCACTTGTAGTTATACAAGCACAGTTACCACAATGCTTTATTAAAGGGCTTTCCTGTGTATAAAACAGGATTTACACATGGAAAAATCTTTTAAAATTACCTCCATATCTTATCATATTATTCCATTTACAACATGCTTAAAGATTTGCATTCTGCTAAAAATAACAATGCTTACAATTAGCGCACTGTAAGTTACAATGTGCTTTCATGCTTGCCAATAGCACAGATGCACTTACTGCTTCTTCAAGAGAAGTAAAGCGCACGAACACTATAAGCATGCATTTAGTTTGGTCTAAAGCTGTTTGAAAAAATCCTGATTCCCTCAAACTGTATTTATCAATCCTCCAACTCTCTGAACTGCAACCAGAAACCTCATCCCCCAATATGTATCTTCCAACAACCCTACCCCCTCGATCAGCCTCTTGACCCCCTCCCTCTTCCATGCCCAGATCACACAGCACTTATTGGGGAATGTTTTTGTCGGGCTAGTGGAGACAGGAGCGATCTCCAGATGCCCCTATTCCATTTCTGGCCTAGGTTCAAAATGGTGGCTCTGACTTGGGATCAATATGCCAAATAAGGCACTAACACTAGGGGTCAAAGTGGCCATTTTGAACCTGGGCTGGTGACAAGGCAGAAGCACCAGGGTATCACCCACTATCCCACCAAAGACACCGTGGTAAGTGCCACAATAGGAGGTGCGCAACCGGCTGAATAAGGGGGCATGAGGTGGTGAGAGGGTGTCAAGGCTGATGGGAGGTAGATGTGATAAATGCTTGCCCTGTGTGGTAACTGCCAAACAGGCCACACCCACCAGTAAATGCACAGGTGTTCCAGTCAGCATTAATCTTTGCACCTAATGAACAAAAATGTATCACACTAGTATACAAGCCCTGAAATGTGCTTCTGTACAGAAAAAGTACAAATGTTTTCCTATCTCCCACATTCCATTCAGCTTCTCATTCTATATATTGTACACCTGACTGACTTTGCCTATAAGTTGATTTCTTGAGACTTTGTGCTGCCTAGTCAGTTTCCATTGTTGCAAAATCTTTCCAGTGTCTGAAGAGAAAAATCTCCTGTAATCATAAGATGAGATCCACATCTTAACTACTGAATGAAGTATTGTATCATGTGAAAACATTTTGAACAAGTCTACATGTTTTTATTAATAATATTAAATATCCTGCCACGGGGTACCTTTCTGTTTAAATAAGAACAGCTTCTTGTCCCTTCTCTTAGACACAAGGCTCTACCACTTCTATTATTACAATTTATTATTGCTTAAGAATTAGAATTTATGAGACTTCTGTTTCCAAAAACAGCAATTTACGAGCCATTATTTCATGCCAACTGATTAACTTGCAACTTGATACCTATTTTCTTAGAAGTTTAGGAGTCTGAATAGCTGAATGTATAAGAAATGTATGCTAGAAACAATTCCGTCTTAGAAACTGTTGAAGGCTGATTCTGAAACCCTTTTAATATATCCTTGATGAAGGTTGTTTTTTTTGGACATTATTTACTATATTTAAAATCGGGGGATTCTGTGGTAAGCTTTTGCACTTACAGGGCATGGAGTTGCAAAAACTAGCAAAGCCTGTGTGGTAACTGCAATGGGAGTGTCCAGCATCTGCTCTTCAATTATCACAGATGGCAGACACACCAGGTGGGAGCACCTGCATGCAGGGGCGTATCTGCTATGGGGCCACAGGGGCCTGGCCCCCGTAGATTTGCCCCTGGACCCCCTACCGACGACCCTCTCAACCCCCCCTCCTCACCTCCCTTTGCTGGCGGTGGACCCCAATCCCCGCTAGCTGAAGTCTCCTTCCTTCCTTCGTTTGGGGTTGGTTTCTGACGTCCTGCACGCACGTACAACGTCCTGCACGTTGTACGTGCGTGCAGGACATCGGAAACCAAACCCAAACGAAGGAAGGAAGGAAACTTCGGCTGGCGGGGGTTGGGGTCCCCCGCCAGCAAAGGGAGGTGAGGCGCAACGGTGGGAGGGGGGGGGGGTTCAAAGTAGTAGGAGCCAGGTGGTGGTGGTGTTGTCGTCGTCGTCTTCGGCGAGGGGGGGGGGGGGTTTAAAGTAGTTGGAGGTGGTGGTGGTGGTGTCGTCGTCTTCAGCGGGGGGGGGGGGGGGGGGGGGGTCAGCGGCGCAGGGAGAGCTAAAATGTGCCCCCTCACCTCGGCCCTGGCCCCCCCTACTGTTGAAGTTCAGATACGCACCTGTGTGCATGAACTGCCGTCCCAGCCTGTTATCGAAGAAAATTAAATAAGTCAATCACTGCCATGGCGGTGCATCCCCCAAACATGTCTCCCCCCCCATGTGATTCCCCAGGACACAATTTCCCCCCAAATCTGATCCCACCAAGACACATCCCCCCCAAACCAAATCTAATTCCCCTAACACTCCCCTGATCTGGACCCCCATCCCTGCGACATTCCCCCATCTGATCCTCCCTGGTTCAAACCTCGCCCCCCAAGTCCTAAATGTCGCCTTCCTTGATTCGGACCCCCCCACACCCAGAGCCGAGGGTCTTCATTGGCAGTTCAGTGAGCCCAAGAGGGAGTGGCACCCCTCTCCTCCCACCTGGGACTATGATGGGATGCCAAATGGCCGCTATGACTCCTACTGGTAATCTCACAGTACTACTGCTATCTCCTTATATGGAAGGATGCCCCCTATCAATAGTAGAACTCATGTAAATTATAGTAGTCTATAATGTACAAGTGTATTTGAATGTACACATATTTTGCCCATGTGTATCTCTGATATCTTACATTTCAGTTCCTATTTCTATGACAGATTTTCTATATAGGTCTGGAATGTGTTTACTTTTTGCAGGGTTTGTTTACAGGAGCTCTGAAGGGATTCCTCCTCCTTCCCCCCCCCCCCCCCACTACCATTTAGTCCTAGCTATGCCACCTCTCCCCACCCCACCCTTGGGAATGCCTCTGCTTAGTCTAGGTAAAGTTACACATGTACAGGCTGTATGTTTAAATTTACATCTATATCACTGTGTAATTTTATTAACGTTTACTTCTGCACAAAAAGGACTGCTTACTCACAAAACTGGTTTTGAAAATTATATTCTTTTAAAAAAGCGACCATTGGCCTATCCTTTTCTGGCCCAAATTAAAACACACTAGAAGATCTTGACTGCAGTCAGCTTCAGGTACGTACTCAAGAGCAGGCATAACAGAAATATGTTGCAAGCTTTTGTTTCAAAGGTTTGCCATGGTTCACATACGGAGAAGTACGGTTGTACTTTTTGGGATAATATTAACGCAACTTTTTATGTGGAGACCAATGTTTTAATCCGCAAACGAACCTTTTCCGGAGATGCGAAGGCAGTAGAACAAGAGGACATGAAATGAGATTGAAGGGGAGCAGACTCAAGAGAAATGTTAGGAAGTATTTTTTCACGGAGAGAGTAGTGGATGCTTGGAGATTTCTTTATTTACAGCAACGAATAACAAAAATACAGAAATCATATAAATACCACTATTCACATGCCTAACACAAACCATTCTATCACCACAACAATCCCTTCTTCCCCTATACGTATATACACCCCTCCCCCTCCCTTTCCCCCCCTTATTCCCCCCCTACAATTAAAACCAACACAACATCACAGTAACTATAATCATAAGGCCTTTAACCTCACATGCTTCCACCACAAGGACACCATCGGTGAATCCCTCTCCACTCTTTCCCATTGCGCCACTTGCTGTACCGCCCGCACCACATCCCAACTGACCTGTTCAATGGATCTATCTTCTTGGTGCAAGGATACCCGGCAACGAGCCATCCAAAGACAGAACCGGAGAATGAGCGAAATCAAGAACCCTGTCCCCGGATCCAGCTGACCTCTCTTGAATCGATATCCATACACCCAGTCCGCATACGTATAGGAACGGAACGTGGGGATCTGGAGGAGAGCAGAAACCCTGTCACCCACCCCCCGGGAAAAGGGACAGTCCTTCAAAAAGTGGTCCATGGTTTCTAACTTCCCCACACATTCCCCCCTTGGACAGTTCCTGTCCTGGATCTTCCTATCTCTCAGATTCTCTCTGACATATAATTTGCCGTGTAGGGACAGCCAGGCAATGTCCCGATATTTAGCCGGAATCCTCTCCGAATTGATATTCCGTAGCCCCTGCCTCAGCACTTCCCTAGGAGCATCCCTAAGTACCAGAGGGGAAGAGAACATCTGGGAGCGCACTCTCTCCACCCAGATTCCTCTCTTCCCATCCCTAATCTCCCCCACTAGAATCCCCCAGACCCGTACTAATTTTACTAACGTTTTATAGTACCCTACCCTTTCCGGAGCCCCTTTCCGCAATATCCCTACCCTCTCCCCTCTCCTCCACCCCACCCAAACCCTCTCCCACCACCCCAGCACACTACTCGCCCACCCTGGAGGAGCCTGACCCACCGCTCTCCCTAGATTAAAGTGCACAAACAAAGAACTAAAAAACAAAACCGGATTGATCATCCCTACCCCCCCCTCCTTCCTAGATAGATATGTGGTGTTTCATTTAACTGGATTCAACCGATTGCCCCACAGCAGCTGGAAGAAAATGCTATACAACGAGGCATAGCACTTTTCAGGTACCAAACAAATGTAGCTGATGAACAAAAAGAGGGGCACCAAATGGGTCTTGATGAGTTTCACCCGATCTTCCATGGACATTTTCCACCTCTTCCACCTGTCCACCCGCCCCTTTGCTTCCTGAAGACAACTGTCCCAGTTGAATTTAGCATAATCTCCTATCTCAAAGTAAATCCCCAAAACCCTCATTCTATCCACCACCCCCGGGAAACCCCCTCCTAATTCAAACTGCTCCCCTCCTGGCCCCAACCACAAACTGTTGCATTTGTGGATATTCACCCGTGACCCTGTAGCCCCTGCGAAATCGTGGATGAACTCCAAAAGTTTATCCCCTTCTGCTTTGTTCGCCACCCACACAGTAATATCGTCTGCGTATGCCACCACCCGCAACTGTTCTCCCGTGCTTACCTCCACCCCCCTCAATCCTCCCACCCCACCCTGCTCCAGACGCCTAATAAAAGGGTCTATAGAAAATGCATACAGCAAAGGGCTTAAAGGGCACCCTTGCCGAACCCCTGCCGTCAGCTCAAATTCCCCCCCTTTCCACCCATTGATCAATGGAAATGCATGTGCATGAGAATATAACAATCGTAATTGTGCCACCCAATCCCTAGGGAACCCGTAATACTCTAAAACCCGCCAGAGAAATTCCCATTGGACCCTGTCAAAGGCTTTCTCTTGGTCAAGCGCCACCATCAGCCACCCTGACCCCTCCTCCCGACTCCGCTCTAAACCTTCCCTCACCCATGCAGCAGCCTCCAGAACCCCTCTACCCGGCACCCCACAAGCCTGTGAGGCTGCCAACAAGTCCCCCGAGAATTGCCGCATACGCTTGAAGAGCATCTGCGCAAAGATCTTACGATCACAGTTTAGTAGCGCAATAGGCCTCCAGTTAGTTAACAGCTGCGGATCTTTGCCCTTACTTAACAAAATCAATGCAGACTCCAACAAGGATTTTGGAAGAGACCCCCTCTGACGTGCCTCTTCCCAGAGATCCAATAGAATCGGAGCCAGGCGCCTGCGAAACGTATGATAGAATTCTGCCGGCAGCCCGTCCGGCCCCGGAGATGTCCTCTTTCTCAGGGCCCCTATAGCCTCCTCAACCTCCTGCAGTGTCCAGGGGCACGAAAGGGCCTGGAGATGAGACCCCCAATTCCCCACCCCCGGAGTCCCTTCCACATACTGATCCATCCTCCCCCCATCCAAGTGCTGATCCGAAAAAAAACCCCTGAAGTGCTCTTCCACCACCTTCAATATTCCCTCTTTGGAATCCTGCATCACCCCCCTAGTATCCCTAAAACCCTCCACCACCCTATGCTCTCTTCTTTCCCTACAACAAACGAAGGGATCTGGGCTAATCAATTTACCAAAGTCCCTCTCATAAACTAAAGAGGAATACCGATCGTATTGAGTCTTCTCTAACAGACACTGTAATTCTTGGATATCCTCTTTCCTCCCTCCCTTGGAAATCAAATAATCCTTCCTTTGCTTCAAGGCCATCCCCAAACGTGTCCTTTCCCTTCCCCTCCTCCGTGCCTGTCCCATGAAAAGGAAACGCGTCCGTTTTTTCACCACCTCCCACCATTCTCCTCCGGAGGGAAAGATCCCCCGTAAGGATAACTGGTCTTCTAAAAAATTCAAATATTTCTTTTGAGCCTCCTCATCCTGGACCCATCTTAAATTCATCCTCCACAACCCCCTACCTATCCTATGAGCCGCCGACCCCCCTACTTCCACAAGAAGCAGTTTATGGTCGGAAAAATCCACGTCCAGCAGGCGAGGCCCCCGCTGGCATACCCCTCTTCGAACCAAAAACCGATCAATACGGCTCCTACATCTCCCCCTGCTAAACGTGAATCCATCCTCATCTGGGAAATGTTCTATGTGAACATCTATCAACCCCCCCTCTTTCATGATCCCGAGCAAGCGCACCCCATCATATGTCACCTGTACCTTAGTACCCCCACTATCCTGTTTCCTAAGAATTAAATTGAAATCTCCCCCCCAAATTACCTGGCGTGCAGTAAACAAGTAAGGCCTGATCTTCCCTAATAACAAACTGCGCTCCTTCCTAGTCTGTGGCCCATAAAGATTAATAATTCGCAACGCCATACCCTGCCATAATACGTCTACCACTAAACACCTCCCCACCCCGAGTTCCATCACACGCTGAATTTCCACCTTATGTGACTTAAATAAAATCCCCACTCCCCCGTATCTTTCCCCTGCCAGCCCCCACACCGAGGGTCCCCATCTCCAATCCCTGCGCGCCCTTCTCAGCTGCTCCAGGTTCTGCAAACGCGTTTCCTGAATCAGAAAACAATCGGCCTTAACCTGAGAAAAGCACTCATAGGCCAAACACTGAGCTCTCTGGGAAGCCACACTCGCCACATTTAGGGTGGCGAACGTCAGAAGAAGCCCTGCCATACCCCCCATTAGGACTCATGCAACTCCTCACTCTCCTCCTTCCTTTGCATACTATCTACTCTCTGTGGCAACCTGCTACCCAGAATGTAATCCTCCTCTCCATTATCCCCTATCTCTGCCGCCCAGTCCCTTATCCTTGTATCCTGATCCCCACCTTCCCCTCCCCCCTCCCTCATTCCTTTCTTCCTCCCTTTCTTCTTTTTAAACCCTACGGAATCCCTCCCTGCAACCTTCCCCTCTTGAACCTCTCCCCTCTGCACCCCCTCCCCCTCCTTTCCTACCTCTACACTACCGTCCCCTTGAGCCTGCTCCTGGCTAACCCCCCCCTGCCCCATCCTCCTCTTACCCCCCCACCCTTCCCTACCGGAACCCCCTCCTCCTCCCCAACCCCAGCATCTTCCACTTCCATCTCCCCCTCCTCGTCATGGGTACCCCTTCCCTTCCTACCTTGACTCCTTTCCCCCTTATCCTTTCCCCGACTCCTCTCCCCTCCTCCCTCTTCCTGAGGTCCCTTCTCCCCATCATCCCCCTCCCCCTGTATCTCTGCCCCCCCATCCTCTTCTTCCAAAATCTGAAATCGATTACCCCCCTGCCCCACCCCAGGCGACCCCTGTAATGTCAAACCCTTACCCTTTGAAACCTTCCGTTTCTTTAATTTTGACACTTGAACCCACTCTCCCTTTCCCTCCCCCTCTATTCTCTAGACCCCCGCCCTCCTCTAACCGTAAACCCTCCTCTTCCCCCTGCAAACCATCCCTCCCCTGTACCCCCAAACCTCCCTCTCCTCCCCCTTCCTCCCAAGCCCTCCCAACCCCCAGACCCCCAGAACCCTGACCTAGATCCTGCCCCTCTCCCCGAATCATATTCCCCCTGCCCTCATCCCTCCTATTATGACGCGCCCTCGGGCAGTCTCTAAAGGCATGCCCCAGACCCCCGCACAAATTGCAACGGATAGAGGAACAATTTTCTGTATAGTGCTCCTTACTCCCGCACTTTACACACTGTTGTACTGGGCAAGACATACTATAATGGCGAAAGGATCCGCAACGGAAACACTGCCGTGGCTGTCCCTTGTAAAAACAGAGAATCCTGTCCCGGCCAATAAAAGCCGCAGAAGGAATGTGCTTGACCACTTGCCCTTCCTGTCTTAGCTTAACCCAAGCCCCCCACCCCCCTGCCCACACCCTACTTGGATCCGGGAGTTTGGATAACGGGGTTCTCAAATCCGCATGCCTCTGTAACCAGTAGGCCAGGTCTGCCCCTGAAATGGACTCGTTTCGTACCAATACAGTGACTTGCACCAAGTCAGGTCTACTAATAGGAATAACCACATAATTGCTCCAATCTCCCCTTCCTTTCACCTCCTCATACCTTTCCCAAAAGATTTCCATACCCCTCTGCGTTAGAAAACTAACATCGTACTCAGGCAAATTAACTGGGTGAATACAGGCATAGAAGTCCTCCGGCACAAACCCCAGACCCATGACCATCCTCAAAACCTTCTCCCGAGAAGGCATAGCCCCCTCCCCCACCCATCTAATCTGCACAACATTCCTTCGTTTGGGGATTTGCCCCGCCCCTCTCCCTTCCCCCCCTTTCCCCCTTGATCCCTCCACAGGCACTGGCCGCCCCCCCATCTCCCCTCCCCCCTCACCCCTCACCACCGCCGCAAAGGAAAGAGCACCCTGCCCCTCCCCCGCCCCCCTCACTTCTCCCATACCCTTCTTCCCTTCCTCCGAATCCCGGCTCCCCACATCCCCCTCCCCCACCTGCCGACAAGAAAGCATACCCCTCTCTTGACCAAGACCCTCCCCCCGCCCCCCACCCTCCCCTCGCACACAGCCCCCCCTCAACCAGTTCAAACCCAGACCTTCAACTGGGACATCAGGAGCTTTAGCAATTAGTGCACTTTCAGAGCCTACTCTGGACTGAGCAATTGGTCCAATGTCCTGCTCCATTCCATGCAACTCCTGTTCCCGCTCCTCTTTCTCCTGCTGATTCTCCATGTCCTGGGAACCATACCCTAGCAGGTCCCCTGCAACCTTGACTGCAGATTGAACAGAGCTCTCCTGATTCTTCCTCCTGTCCGTCCTGACCTCGCGGGCAGACCTGCTCTGAGCCAAGCTGCACAGCTGATGATAGTTGATTACCAGACACTGCTGCCTCAATCAGAGCACCTTTGGAGTGCTCCTGCAGTTGGAAGCCTGCTGGCTTTTGCTTCTCTTGCAATCTCTCCATACAGGTAAGTTCAATACTTTTTTCCACACCCTGTTCTTCTTCCCCACTAGTGGGTACTGAACAATTGTCCTGGGTGAAAAGCCTGTCTCCATCCGTTTCAATAATATGACAGTGTTGTAACTTTGTGTCTTTTCCTTTCTGTTCTACCGGAATACCTGAGGCCAAACAATCCGCCCCTCCCCCTTCTCCTGGAACCGTATCCAACCTGAGTACTCCCTCTTCCCTTGGGCTCATCAGGGCTTTCATAGTTTGCAATGTACTTTGACTGTTTGGACTTTGTACAATCTCTGTTACCAACTGCCTTTTGTGAAACAATGTTCCTGAGTTTAAACTGGTAGATTCCTGTGCTGGGGAGAAAACCTCCTGGCTCATAGTTTTAGATGTACCAGCCTGCATCCTCTCTTGATTCTCATAAACCTCCCTCAAGGGATTTGCAGAGCCTGTTTTAAAACAAGCAATTCTTTTTTCCTTCTGTTTCAGCAACTTTGTTAAGCGCTTTTCTTCCGTCTTATACTTTTGACCATGCTCTGCTGGGGCAAGCCTACTCATGGCTTTAGTCATTTTCAACCGTTTCCCCAGCTCCTCTATTTCCTTCTCCAGAGACTTGATGTGCCTCACCCGCTCCACCGTTTCTCTGGCACACTGTCCTGGGTCCATCTTCTCCCACTCACCGGCCTCCTCCCCTTCTTCTGACCACTCTTCTTCACTGCCGGCTTCCTCAAATCCCAACTGGGCCTCCTGCCCCACCTCCATTCCTTCTTGTCCTTGCTCCTTCTGGGTCTGCACCTTTAGGGCCTCAACCTTCCTCCTTCCTCCCCCATGATCTTCAGGCTCCTTACCTGGACGCCGCTGGGTCATGGAGGAGGCGCCAGATCCACAATCCTCCCTGGCCCTGGAAGCTTTACGGTCCAGGGGACTACGCTCCCTTCGTGCTGGAGGAGGGGCTGGCTGAGAGCTACTCCGCCGGGCCTTCAGATCCTTCGGCCTTGTAGGCCCCATAGCCTGGGAGTTTCCTGGGCCTCTCTCCCCAGGACCCCTCCGCCTAGCTGGGGAAGGGACCAGGCCTGGCTCCCTTTCCTCAGAGCCTCTGACAGCACCTCCTTCCTGTCCTATGTCTGACAACAACTGACACTTGGAATGCCCTCCCGCGGGAGGTGGTGGAAACGAAAACGGTAACAGAATTCAAACATGCGTGGGATATGCATAAAGGAATCCTGTGCAGAAGGAATGGATCCTCAGGAGCTTAGTCGAGATCGGGAGGCGGGGCTGGTGGTTGGGAGGCGGGGATAGTGCTGGGCAGACTTATATGGTCTTTGCCCTGAAGAGCACAGGTACAAATCAAAGTAGGGTATACACAAAAAGTAGCACATATGAGTTGTCTTGTTGGGCAGACTGGATGGACCGTGTTAGATGCATAAAAGTTGCTAGTCCCATCTTTGATGCGTTCTACTTATAGATATCCCAAGAGTGGAGAACGGATGTGTCAACACTTAAAGCATGTATATTTTATAACCTAAATGAATACACACAGATTCCTACCATTACATACATGCACAAATTTACACCTGTCACAGAGCAGATGGAACTTTGTGTGAGAGCTTTAAGTTAGCTTATTTTATTAAAGCCTCTTGCTATAATAAAATAATATTTTAATAATATTTTCCTCCAGTGGAGGAGTGGCCTAGTGGTTAGGGTGGTGGACTTTGATCCTGGGGAACTGAGTTCGATTCCCAGCACAGGCAGCTCCTTGTGACTTTGGGCAAGTCACTTAACCCTCCATTGCCTGCCGCAATGAGCCTGCCATGAGTGGGAAAGCGCGGGGTACAAATGTAACAAAAATAAAAAAATAATTGACACTTTTTTGCTTGTATACAATTTAAAAACTACTCCAAAATAAATACAAAAATTCCAATATTCCTGATGTATAGCGGAACACTGCTGTTAATGCACTTACCCCGAATTCTATAAAACTTGCTAAAAATTGCACATGTCAATTTGGGTGTGTGCCCAATTTATACTTGCAATTTAATCGAATGAGCCAATCAGTGCCGATAATAAATGCTATATTATCAGTGCTAACTGGCATTAATACAAATTTACGGGCATAAACTTTACACACAGATCCAGAAAGGGGACACAGGTGGATCAGGGGCATTCCCACAATTTATGTGCATTGTTATAGAATAATTTAGGTGAGGGGATTTACACCAGGGATTTGTTGGGGTAAATGGTCACACCAAAAAGTAGTCATGGTTTCCAGTGCCCGTGAGTACGATTTATAGAATAGCACTATTGTTTTTCGGTGCCATTTATTGAATTTAGTTCTTAAGGGCCCTTTTACTAAAGTGTGGTAAAATCTGGGTTTAATGTGCGCTGATTTAACATGGCATTTTCTTTTTAGAGCTTTATCTGTTTTCTGTAGCTGCTGGTTGTGCACTAAAGTTGCTATTAGTGTGCGATATCTGCATAAAGGGTGCAGGAGCACTTACTGTCTCCTATTCAGGATGTGCGAAGTGCTCCTGCTTTAACTCTGCATTATTCTGTTAGCGCATGCTAATCAGAACCCGCTAGCTGGATAGCGCAGAAAGGTCCATTCATCACCCATGCCACGATCCTCAAAACGTATTTTAAAAAAAAATCATTAACGCAGGGTTTTGCGCACAAAACAAGGAAAATACAGCAAAATTGCTTTAATGAATTT
Source organism: Microcaecilia unicolor (assembly GCF_901765095.1). Taxonomy (NCBI): domain Eukaryota; kingdom Metazoa; phylum Chordata; class Amphibia; order Gymnophiona; family Siphonopidae; genus Microcaecilia; species Microcaecilia unicolor. Next base: position 479,858,235 of record NC_044032.1, on the reverse strand, counting down.
GTGCAGTACCCTGTTTTTGTGTGCTAAATGCATGTTAAGAACTCGACACTCCTCGACCAAGGCCCCTTAGTTTACTAAGATCTATGAAACATCTTTATAAAGAAATTCACTCGACTTGGTGTACAGCAGCACTGCTGAGAGGGGTGGCAAAATTCCCCGGGCCCCGCCTTAGAGTCTGTCTCTCTCCTGTTCCTGTGTGTCAGGACCTGGGCGATTGTGTCAACGTGATAACCCGGGTCCCGGCAAACAGAAGCAGGAGAGTGATAGGCTGAGGGAGGAGTAGACGCAGGAAGGTAAGGGGGCCGGGGCCGGAGTCCGAGTGTGTGTGTGTGTGTGGGGGGGGGGGGGGGGGGGAGAAGTGAGGGCGGCGGCTGTGGCCCAAGAGGGGTGGGGGCTGCGGCAGCCCTTTCCTGGGCCCGGTTCTGTCTCTTGGCGGCCCTGGTGTGCAGCAGGTATTGCTTGGCATAGGCAACTGATAGTAACAGTATAATAATAATAGAATGGCCAAATGTCAACATAATACATCATTAGAAGAATGAGGTAAACTTGGGAATAGGTAAATTAAATTATATCATATAGCAAGAGTACGATAGTGTTGGTAATGTGCACATTAAAATAGCACAGTAGAACATTTATGGAACAGCAATACGATATTCAGAGTCAGCACATACAATGCAAGATCTTAACAGACAGCAGAGGGGACATGTGAAGCTGGGAGAAGTAGACAAGATGAGCAAGGCAAATGAGGTGACTAGAGAAAGGGTAAAAAAAAAGGAACAGGCAATTGGTCTCAGAGGTTGTGCAGAAAGCTTGTCCTGGTGCACTGTCACCACAGACATTAAAGGCTTGGCAGAAAGCCAGACTTTCACCTGCTTTCTGGATTAGAGGTGGTCTTGAGGTAGTGTAAACCTTCTGTCTTGAGACATTCATCTCCTCACTACCAATCTTACCATTAGTGAGAACATTCATTCCTGTGTGAGCATATTAGGCCGCAACATGTCTGCTGGCACAATGGTAAAAAGCCTATCAAATGATAAAACAAACTGCAGAACTATCTGTGGAAAGAATGGCCACCTTAGCATGAGTGCTGTCAGAAGACTTGATAGAGAGACGCCACAGACACGCAAACGTACTAACTGCAATTTTTCTAAACCCATAAAATGTAATATTAGTCTAACATGACATTCCTTTGGTTACTATGGTTAATCAAAATAAATGCAAAGTCATTTATTATTAGCTGAAAAAAAAGATCTCCTTTAATACTATTTAATTTGGGCTTTATATCTCTCCTTTCACCTGTGATAGCTTGTTATGATAATACCACAAAATATTAAATATTCCATCTTTAAAACAGATTAGACTAGATGAATCCAGAGAGAAAATATTCTATATGGAAGGAGCAAAGCTTTGGAATTGTCTTCCGATGGGGATATGCAATGTGAAGGATTATCATCAATTTTACAAACTAGTTAAGGTGCGTTTTTTTTTTTCAACTTGCCTTTAAGACTGCTATATTATAGGCTGCTGTTCCTATGGGAGCTGGAATTTGGACACTGAAATTAGAATTTAGTTGTTTTGTTGTTTGAGGGGGTGTTTTACAAAGGCGTGTTAGCGGTTTTAGTGCGCGTTAATCACTAGAGACAACCATAGGAATATATGGGCTTCCGCTTCCGGCGCACGCTAAAAACACTAGCGCGCCTTTGTAAAAGGACCCCTGAGAGAATTAGCTGTCAAGTGTTGTTTAGTAGATTTTATTTTGTTTTATATGATTTTATTATGAATGTTTCTTTTGTAAACCGCCTACTACTACTACTACTTATCATTTCTATAGCGCTACACCTAGTACCTCGGACAGAGCGGTATTATAAACTGTGTAATAAATAAATAACATAATTTATTTAATAACCACTAAAAGATAAAACAACTAAATATCAGTTTGTTAGTTCTATTACTGCTTGGACATATTCAGCTTATGTTGCCTGTTGACCTTGCTTTGACTTGATTATCACAACCCATTTGCTGCACATGATATGATAACTGTACCTCCAGTTAAAAGATATGGCAGGCAAGGGGTTAATGATATCCTTAAATTGATCAAAGGGAATATGCCCTCCAAGAGCCAAGAATACTTTTAGGATGAGCACATTTAATTCGAACTAAATGTTTTGGCTTTTCTTTTTTTTTTTTTTTGCTTCCCTTCTATTTTAGTTTCCATCTTGAAACCTCTAACGTCCAGTTGACATGCTCTGTGAGCCGTGATCAAAGGGCTCTATCCCTCTTGATTTCATATACACAAGTGTTGTGCATTCAGCAGCCAATAATACACATGTGCAACTGATAGCAGGGTGTGAAATAACCATGACTTCAGCATGCTTTTCTACGTGAATGTAAAAACCATTCTAAACATGAAGGGTCATTTGAACGGACCCAAGAATATGGGTGCACAACACTCATGTGGCTGGATAGCTAGAAGTTTAGAAGCAGTCATTCAACTTGATAAAGAATGATTTCTAATAGTTTTATGACAAATACTAGTAAAAAAGGCCCGTTTCTGACACAAATGAAATGGGCCCTAGCAAGGTTTTCCTCGTAGTGTATATGTTTGAGAGAGTGTTTGTGAGAGTGACTGTGTGAGAGAGAGAGTGAATGTGCGAGTGTGTGTGTGTGTGTGTGTGTGTGTGAGAGAGAGTGAGTCTGGGTGCGAGTGTGTCTGCGAGAGAGAGTGTGTGTGTGAGAATGAGAGTGTGTGCAAGTGTGTATGTGAGACACAGTGTGAGAGAGAGAGAGAGAGTGTGTTTCACACAGATACAGTGTGTGCGAGAGAGAGAGTGTGTGAGACACAGACTCTCTGTGAGACTGAGTGTATGAGGCCAAGAGAGTGTGTGAGTGACTGTGTGATACAGTGTGAGACATAGTGTGTGAGCGACAGTGTGTGAGAGTGAGAGAAAGACATTGACTGTGAGAGAGTGTGTGTGTGTGACAGAGATACACCCCCCTCTCTGGTGTCAGGCCCCCCTCCCTCCCTCTCTCTGGTGTCAGGCCCCCCCTCTCTCTCTCTGGTGTCTGAGCGTTACTGTGCAGAACGCTGAGCTCTGGCTGTGCTTCAAGGAACTGACCAATCCTATTTAATAGAATGCACCTCCAACATTCTGAAGCCGAGAAACCTCGTGTGTTGGTCACTTCTGCTTGTGACGAACCCGGAAGTACATGATGTCAATTCAGGAGATGGATACAGAGTGTAGGAATGCCTCAGCCATGCAGTCAACTTCAGAATGTTGGAGGTGCGTATTATTATATAGGATGATTACAACTACTACTACTACTATTTAGCATTACAAGATGGCTGTGGATCAGCAAGGACAAGCTGACTCAATTCTGATTCTAATCCCAATTCCCCCTTTTCCTAGAGACATGGGAATTGCAAGTTCCTATGTCTGAAGTACAGTTTTAATAGCACATATGAATTTTGGACACTTCTTGGCTGTTTCTTTTTGTGATATCTAATGGAGAGACCTTTCAGGTTGCTAGACATCTCCTATTTATTTTTCTTGCTTCTTTATCACAACCTACAAAGATCCAAAGGGCCTGATATCAGGGGGCATAGCTCCCACTAAGTGAGCCTGGCAAAATGCCCAAAGCTGCTCAATGGTGCCTGCAATTTTACCCTCCCTTCCTCTCCTCTTCTCCCCCCCCCCCCCCACCCCACCATCAGTCTACCAAACACTGAGGCGGGTCACAGAAGACACAGCACTGAAAGTTGCCTCTCTCTGGCAAGCAGAGCCTCCCTTCTGCTGCATCCCGCCCTCAGGAAGTTGCATCAGAGAGGCAGGATGCGCAGAGGGAACGCTCCACTGTCTAGAAAGAGGCAGATTTCAATTCTGTGTTTGCTGAGACCTACCTCAGCATTTGGAAGACTAGCAGCGGGTAGGGAGCTGTAGATATGCAAAGCCCAAGTGGAGAGGGGCAGAGGGAGAGATGCTGGACCTGGGGGTGGGAGAAGCAGAAGAAAGAGAAAAAGAGAGAGAGTCCTGGACTAAAGAAGAGGGGAAAATGCTGGACTGTGGGTATGTGGGCGCAGAGGGAAGAGAGAGAGAGAGAGAGAGAGAGAGAGAGAGAGAGAGAGAGAGAGAGAGAGAGAGAGAGAGAGACAGACTGAAGAGAGGGAGACAGTCTCTGGACCAAGGAGGGAGGGAGGGAGGGAAAGAGATGCTGGATCAAAGGGGGGGTCAGGGGTGGGGCAAAGGAGGAAAGACAGGAGAGGGCAGGGACAAAGAGAAGAGATGTAGGGCATGTAGGGATAGGATCACAAAGGGACAGGGATATATAGGAGCAATTCTGGACATAGGGGAGGGATAGGGGCACAGAGGGGGATGCTGGACAGAGTAACATAGGGACAAAAGGAGAAATGCTGAATATGGAGAGAAGACGGGGACATGGAGAAGGCAGATATTCAACATGGTGGGAGGATAGGGGCAGGGACACAGAGTTGAGACCATGAACTTGATGGATAGGGACGAGGAGGAAAGATGGATGTTGAAACATAGAGAGAAAAGAATCGTGAAAAGGACAGGGGATCCTGGGACAAGAGTTAAGAAAAAAAGAGAAAAGCAGAAGAGAGTTAAATACTTTTATTAAAAGTATTTTTTGTTTCTGATTTTATTAATTGTAAACTAACACTGAAACTAATACATGGCTCCTAAATGTTGATGAAGTACTATGATTACTGAACAATAAAGATAAGTCATACATTACTACAGAATAAGATTTAACTGGACTCCTGCTCCGTTAGATGTTGCTGAGTTGGCTGGCTGCCGATATTCAGTGGCACTTAACCAGGGGTGCTGCTGAACATCGTCTCTAACCGGCCATGTCCTAACTGGCTAGGTTAGGGGCGGTCTGGGGCAGAATCTGGCCAGAACCACTACTTAGCTAGTTAGCAGGGATATCCAGTCCGCTAACCAGCTAAGTAGTTGGATAAAGTTAGGGCAGCAAAAAGGCTATCCTAACTTTATCCACCGAATTAACCGGGCACTGGTCTGAATGTCAGCCGGGACCCACTTAACTTACAGCTGGGGCCAAAAGTCCACCTTTCAGCATTATAATGACCTGAAGCACGCAGCCAGTTTTACAGTGGAGTAGCTAAGGAAAAAAGGTAAATGTCCTTGAATGACTCAGTTAGAGCCCTACCCTCAGTTTATGTATCAACGATTTTTATTGATGACAAGTAAATATAAACACATTCCTGAACCAATTCCAATGCTAAGGCATACATAGTAAAGATAATACATTACAGACGGTCATCAACCTTTTTGTAAATATATCCCCCCTCCCTTACCCATTATGTGGTGAATTTTTATGTTTTAACATCTGTATTAATGACAACATAAAAATAGTGCCAACCTCATATATAACACCATATCAACAGCATAAATTCAAACTCAATGCACTCCAAAAAATACTGTCAATTTGCATGTTTTAACTTTTTTAACAAATAGACAAACAGTCTTATTTTTGACCTAAATCGGGAGATGGGCAGCCATCTCGTAAAGGTGCCCAAATCGGTATAATCGAAAACCGATTTTAGGCGTCTGCAACTGCAATCTGTCACGGGAACGAACAAAGTTGACGGGGGCATGTCGGAGGCATGGTGAAGGCGGGACTGGGGCGTGTTTATTGGCTGAGCAAAGATGGACGCCTTCGGCCGATAATTGAAAAAAATGGCCGTTTTTAGCGAGAATTTAGGTCACTTTTTTTGGACCCTTTTTTTCACTAACAAGTCCCAAAAAAGTGCCCTAAATGACCAGATGACCACTGGAGGGAATTGGGGATGACCACCCCTGACTCCCCCAGTGGTCACTAACCCCCTCCCACCAAAAAAAAAAACAACTTTAACAAGTTTTTTTTCCAGCCTGTATGCCAGCCTCAAATGCCATACCCAGCTCCATCACAGCAGTATGCAGGTCCCTGGAGCAGTTGTTAGTGGGTGCAGTGGACGTCAGCCAGGTGGACACAGGCCCATCCCCCCCACCTGTTAGACTTGTGGTGGTAAATGGGCGCCCTCCAAACCGCTCCCAAATCCCACTGTACCCACATTTAGGTGCCCCCCTTCAGCCATAAGGGCTATGGTAATGGTGTAGAGTTGTGGGCAGTGGGTTTTGGGGGGGATTTGAGGGGCTCAGCACCCAAAGGAAGGGAGCTATGGACTTGGGAGGTATTTAACTTTTTTTTTACTTGTTACAAGTGCCCCCTAGGGTGCCCGGTTGGTGTCCTGGCATGTGAGGTGGACCAGTGCACTATGAATCCTGGCCACTCCCACGACCCAATGCCTTGGATTTGTTCGTTTTTGAGATGGCTGGCTTTGTTTTCCATTATTGCTGAAAAACAAAACCGCCCAGCTCAAAACCGCACAAATCCAATGCATTTACCCGGCACAAACCGTATTATCGAAAAAAAAGATGGGCGCCCATTTTTTTTTTAAATAAGGTCTGTCCCGCCCCTTCACGTACCGTTCTCGGACATAGATGCCCATGGAGATGGGCATTCACGTTCGATTATGCCCCTCAAAGTCATCTAACTAACAATAGGTTTAAGTGCTGAATCCGACACCCCCTCAGAGACGAGCCAAAGGGCCTGTACTCTGAGGACCCTTCCCCCTCCTCCGAAAGGTGCCTCCCCTACCTACCCTCAGTTTAATTGAATGTGGAATGACTTGAAGACTTTTGTCCATGAATGCTCCTCAAGGAACATGACAGAGGATGAACAGTTTCCTAAAGAAGAATGAGTAGTCCAACAGTGACAAATCTGGCTGTCTTGATTCATAGCTATAAGTGCTCCTAAAGGTGATTCCACTAAGTAGTGACCAAGAAAGGTGGAGATTTCACCAACTGTTGCATTTCAATTTTGTTTTTTTGGAACATACTTTGTCCCCCAATAAAACGTTTTCCCCTTGAAAAAGGTATAGGACTAAATTCTAGAAATGGCACCTAAAAAATTGGTGCTTAAAATTAGGTGCCATTTATAGAATAGCAAGTAGCGCCAGGACTGGACTCAGGAAACACTGATCCTATATAATAATTCTCACCTCCAACAGGATGTGCCTGGGACCGTGCCTGCCGGAAGTGGTCTGCTAGGCAGGCACGCACTGACCTCAGTGACATCAGTGACAGACAATTTGGCAAAGCAAAACAATCTGAGTGCTGGCCATTAGGACACAGGCTTGATAGGAGAGTTTTAAAAGACTGAAGGAACCGAAAGTGTTAAATGGGGGGTGGGGGGAGTTCTGAACGACTGAAAGACATGAACATTTGGGAAAGGAAAACAATCTGAATGCTGGCCATTAGGACACAGGGTAGATAGGAGAGTTTTAAAAGACTGAAGGAACCAAAAGTGTTCGGGGGGGGGGGGGGGGGGGGGGGGGGTAAGTTCTGAATGAATGAAAGAAATGAAAATTTACGAGAGGAACACAATCTGAATGCCGGCCATTTGTACACAGGGTAGATAGGACACTTTTTTTAAAAAATGAAGGACGTGAAAGTATTACATCTTGGGGGAGGGGTGAGGAGGAAAGTGGTGGGGTATCCGGATACTGGGCGTTAGGGCCACGGGGGTACATAGACTTTTGAAAGCCTTAAGGAACCCAAAGTGTGGGAAGGAGGAGGAAAAGGAGGGGAGGGAACGGGGTGAGGGGCATTAGGAACAGGGGAGGGGGCCCTGTCACACAATCTCATTCTCACACACACATTGTCACACAGACAGTCTCACTCTGTCACAAAGCCGCACATTCACTCTGCACATTCACTCTGGCTCTCTCTCTCAAACATGCACACTCCCAGGAAAACCTTGCTAGCGCCCGTTTCATTCGTTCCAGAAACGGGCCTTTTTTACTAGTCTATAATAACGTGCATAAATTGTGGGAATGTCCCCGATCCGCCCATGGCTGTGTCCACTTTTTGGGCTTGCGTGTAAATTTTATAAGCTGATCCCATGCCGAAATTTATGCACACAAATTTTAATGAGATCCAATTAGCAACAATAATTGCTTGTTGAGAAGCCAATTATCGGCTCTAATTGGTTTATTATTCAATTAAATTGCACACACAATATTTAGTGACTTTTACAGAATTTGGGGGATAGTGTGTTGATGAATGGACACAACTCATCGTTAAACTGAGTGCAAGTCTAATACAACAAAATATGAATAATGCTGAAGAGGTATATTCTTTCTAAACCACCATAACAGCTCCAGCCCTTTTGAAATCATAGAAATTTTTACTGATGTACAGTATGAAATCCATTATCCATAGGTATTCCCTGCAGAAAATGAGTCTCCTCAGCTGTGACATTTAGAGGATAAAGGTCCCAAAATCAGAGAGCAATTCTGTCAGTACTCAGATGCACTGGTTTATGATACGACACTCTCAAAACAACAAACATATTTTCTCTGTGGCATGGTATACAAATTCATCTATTGATATTATAACCTACAGTGTGAATACTGCTATCTAATAAATGTCCTTAGCTACAATATTTACTGCATTCAGTAAAAATGTTCCCACTCCAACTTCAGCAAAATAAAAAACAAACAAACATTATAATATAGGGTGTGTGTGAGTGTGTGTGTGTGTATATATATATATATATATATATATATATATACACACACACACATACATAGAGAGAGAGAGAGAGATTTTTTTCTCTATGCTTGGAATCAGTCATGTCATACCTAGGAAGGGTGTATCTTCTGAAGTACAGTACATGCTGGATTACAAAGCTATGCTTTTCAGGGACTTCTTTCATGTGTCTATTTGTATGCTCACACGTGACACAAGGGAAACATTAAAGACTACCCTACAAAGGGTTCTGAAGCTTTTAGTAAGTTAACGGCCTTTAACTTGACATTTTGAAACCCATGGTGTCACCTGGGCCAGCTGCTCTGAGTCCGTCTCCCCCCACCCCACTTCTCAACAAAACGCTCACCTAATTTTCAGTGTGATGAGAAGCTCTACTGGTTGCGCAATAAACTGACTTGACTTATTGGTCAAGCAAGAGGGGAAAGGACGTAGGATTCTCCTTTGGTTTCTTGTACACATTCTCCTGTACAGCTGCTGAACGTAACTCTAGCAAACATCAAGGAGAACAGGAGGCTTTACTGAATTAAAATATTTAGCATACTGGCTAGTCATCGTTCTCTTTGAAACCAATACCCAGCTGGGATTTGGCTACATGAAGACTGCTGCAGTCTTTCCATACCATGTCCCCAAAAAAGTTCAGAAGGGAAGCACATTGTTGTACAGTGTATGTATGGCCACTCACACATCTGAGTGTACCTTCCCATACCCACAAATGACTTGTCTTTCAATGGAGGGGAGGGAGGGGCAGTGGTTAGCATTTGAATATCTGCTAAAAAAAAAAAAAGGTGCCTTAATGTGCATGCTTTTATGTACTATCCTGCTAAAATATACATTACTGAACCAAAAGAAAAAATATCTTTACCTATTGTGCCAAATTGTAACCTACTCCATATTTTCTGAAATATCGTCTCTATGTATTAACATCCTTCATGAGAAGGAGACAAGCTCTATCATTGAGCATGAAGTTATTACAGTTTCTATTCCTAGATCCTCATAAATTGTAAATTTAGGTGTTTGCCAGCTGCTATTTTTCAGGGTAACAAATATTAGTGCTTTTTTGGTGGTGTTATCATAGAAAAGACTCAAAAACTGAGTTGAGTATACGAAAAAAGCTTGGCGTGGGGGGGGGGGGGGGGGGGGGAGGGGGAAGAGACACAGTACTGCAGAATGTGGTGTTTCTCAGGTGTTTATCCCACAAATGCCTATTTAATTTGTTTGCATTGGGAGTATTTTTTAAATCAATGTTGATAAGTTAAAAATAAAACCAGAAGCCCTAAATATACAGGGACATATACATAACCATTTATACAATGCGTAGTGTTCAATCAATCTTCCTAAAATTGCTACAACACACAGTGATACAAAAATAACCAAATTTCCTTTGATATCCACCCAAGCACTAGCAAACTTAACATATAGGTAATGAATATGAGCCGTGAGGCAACACTAACTACTCTCTTCAAAATGTACATTTTAAGAAAAGACTTTAAGGAGACAATATTCAGATTGTCTGCCTTGTGGCAAACAGGCTTATTTTCGAAAGAGAAGGGCGCCCATCTTCCGACACAAATCGAGAGTTGGGCGTCCTTCTGTCAGGGTCGCCCAAATCGGCATAATCGAAAGCCGATTTTGGGCGTTCTCAACTGCTTTCCGTCGCGGGGACGACCCAAGTTCCTGGGGGTGGGTCAGAGGCGTAGCGAAGGCAGGACTGGGGCGTGCTTAACAGATGGGCGTCCTTGGCTGATAATGGAAAAAAGAAGGGCGTCCCTGACAAGCACTTGGCCGATTTTACTTGGTCCATTTTTTTTCACAATCAAGCCTCAAAAAGGTGCCCGAACTGACCAGATGACCACCGGAGGGAATCGGGGATGACCTCCCCTTAATCCCCCAATGGTCACCAACCCCCTCCAACCCTAAAAAAAAAAAAAAAACGAACAAACTTAAAAATTTTTTTTGCCAGCCTCAAATGTCATACCCAGCTCCCTGACAGCAGTATGCAGGTCCGTGGAGCAGTTTTAGTGGGTGCAGTGCACTTCAGCCAGGTGGATCCAGGCCCATCCTCCCCCCCCACCTGTTACAATTGTGGTGGTAAATGGGAGCCCTTCAAAACCCACCACAAACCCACTGTACCCACATGTAGGTGACCCCCTTCACCCCTTAGGGTTATGGTAGTGGTGTACAGTTGTGGGGAGTGGGTTTTGGGGAGGGGTTGGGGGGCTCAGCACACAAGGTAAGGGAGCTATGCACCTGGGAGCAATTTCTGAAGTCCAGTGCAGTACCCCCTAGGGTGCCCGGTTGGTGTCCTGGCAGGTGAGGGGGACCAGTGCACTACGAATGTTGGCTCCTCCCATGACCAAATGGCTTGGATTTGGTCGTTTCTGAGATGGGCGTCCTCAGTTTCCATTATGGCTGAAAACAGGGACGACCATCTCTAAGGTTGACCTAAATGTTGGGATTTGGGCGTCCCCGACCGTATTATCGAAACGAAAGATGGACGCCCATCTTTTTTCGATAATACGGGTTTCCTCACCCCTTCACCGGGATGTCCTTAGAGATGGTCGTCCCCGTTCGATTATGCCCCTCAAAGTCTCACAAACTTTGCACATATACACTTAAATTTACTCGGGTTAGCTTCCAACTGTACGCAAATAACACCACTGGGAACGCATTCCCTAACTGCAGCTGAAAGTCTGGGTTCTGTGAAACACAACTCTACTGAGAAGACAATTTTCAGACCCCGAAATTACACATCTACATTGCTGTTTACACATGGCTTAAAACTCTGGTATAAACTTCCCATTCTCAAGAGCCACAAAGTGGTTAGGGTTTCAGGATATCCCTGATGAACATGCATGAGAGAGATTTGCAATACAAAGGAGACACTAGGTATTCAGATCTCCCTCATGAATATTCATTAGGGATATCCTAAAAATCTGGCCTGTTGTCAGTACCTCAAGGACTTGAAGTGATTACCAAGGGCTGTCATGGAGCTGGGTATGACATTTGAGGCTGGCATAGAGGCTGGCAAAAAATATTTTTAAGGGTTTTTTTTAGGGTGAGAGAGGGTTGGTGACCACTGGGGGAGTAAGGGGAGGTCATCCCCGATTCCCTCCGGTGGTCATCTGGTCAGTTCGGGCACCTTTCTGAGGCTTGGTCGCAAGAAATAAATGGACCAAGTAAAGGCGGCCAAGTGCTCGTCAGGGACACCCTTCTTTTTTCCATTATCGGCCGTGGACGCCCATCTGTTAAGCATGCCCCAGTCCCGCCTTTGCTACGCTGCCGACACGCCCCCCGTGAACTTTGGTCTTCCCCGCGACAGAAAGCAGTTGACGCCCAAAATCGGCTTTCGATTATGTCGATTTGGGCACCCTGAGAGAAGGATGCCCATCTCCCGATTTGTGTCGGAAGATGGGCTCTCTTCTCTTTCGAAAATAAGTCTGCTAATTCTTTAGCAGGGTCAATATGCAGCCACTGACGGTCAGTATATTTTCAAATGTTGACCATCTTTGGCTAAATTAGACCTCTGTCGTATCCAGGCACTGACACTGTTTTTGGTGGCACCTGAAAGTTACACAAGTATGGCTGATATTTGGGGTCCCAAATAGGTGGGAAAATGTGGGGTACAAATGCAGCAAATAAATAAATAAATAAATATAGCTAATAGGGCAATGTCAGGACTGCTATTTATGTGGCTCTACTTGCCTATATAGCTATGAAGGCAGTTTTATTGGAGATCTTTGCCCCCCAACTGCCCTGGCACCAACTGGTGAGTGCCACAGCTGTCAGAGTGGATATTCAGCAGTCCTGTCAAGTGAAGGGCCGCTAAATATCCCCTCCCGACCTGCTCAATGTGATTTAACCAGACAGGAGTTTCTCCTGTCCAGTTAAATCATTCTGAATACTTTCCCTTCTGCTTCAATTAAGTTCAAACAGGAAGAAGTCCATGAAAACCTACCTTACCCATGCTGCTGGATCTCCTGTCCAATGCCCACAGAATTGAACAGGACTATAGCATTAATTAAAAACCCTTTTCTAAAACTGGTGATGCAGAAAGGTAAAATCAATCTAAAATAATGAAAGTGATTTCCTTCTCATTTCAGGAACTATAGCACCTATACTGAAAACATTAAGCTGTACAGTGCAATACTTATTTGAAAGGTTTTGCCAACCAGCTCTTTCCCACTGCTTAACAAAAGAATTGGGCAGTTTGACACAAAGAAGGGTAAAGCTATGAAAAAGTGAAATTACAAAGAAAACACTGTTACCTGAAAATATCATAAGCTCTAACAGCAATTAAAGTTGCCTCTTCAATTAAAGCAACTTTCAAAGCTCCTATGTGTGAAACAATTCTATGGGAAGAGTTTTCAATACACCAAATTAAAATTATAAAAATGTCTGCCCCGAGTTCTCTAAGCAACAGTAGCCGCCCTGAAAAGCTAACATTGCTCAAGTGATGTATTTTGTTTCTATGATAATTTCATGAAAAGCTTGCATTCTTGGGGTTGAATACATCTAAATTAATTAGTTCATGTGCTCTTCACCCCCTCCGCCCAAACCTTACTTTTCCCTAGGTTAGGCCTAAACTTGTAAGCCAAACCAAGGCCTGTAATGAACTGGCAAAATGACAAAGAGACTGGACTGAAAAAACCCCCCAAATAAGAATAGAATCTTCTACTTACAACATGACCCACCACAGGGAGGCCATTAAAGACATTCAGAAAAGAATGGGGGAAAAGATCTTACAGATAGACCCCACCCTCTGAGGACCATCTCCTACTACCTTTCAGAACAGAGCCCTCAACATGGTTAATCCTTCCACTGCTTAATGAACTACAAGCTTTCCTTTCACTGGGATAAAAGTTTCCTTTCTTTCTTTGGCCTAATCGCAGACAAATGGTCCCCACCATGGTGTCTGTTAAAATCCCATTCCCTTTTGTAATGCTGAGAGCTAGGGAGGAATGTTTTTTGGCAAGAAGGGGTCTCTCTTGAAATGAGTTCCTTTACACTGCTGAGAAGTGGGACATGACATGATTACAGCTATAATGGAAAGGGTATTTGAGAGACAGCATCTGTGATTTCAGGAGATACAAGGCTATGGTTTTTCCCTTAATGTTTTGTGCATCTGTCTGTCTCTTTTCAGGCAGCACAACAATTACATTTCTTTGATCCCTCTATCCTCTCTCTTCCACTAATTGTTTGAGAAAGATCAGTGCTTGCCTCACAATATGTCACTGTTACAACCTTCAGCCTTCACATTTTATGATGCACGTCATTTGAAAGAAAATATGTTCATGTAGCACATGAAATGCACATGGACTATTTAAGTAGTTAAAATTGATCAAGATTAATCTTTTAATGGGCTGGAGGTTTTATTAATGAGAATACAATCTGGAATTTTATTTGCTTAGGCTTTCTTGCATGTCTCAAACTCTCAATATGTGTTATCTGGAGACCTTTTTGTGTTCTACATGGGGGAAAAGGGGAAACAATTTCTCCCTGGATTATTATTTTTGAAAGTATTTTGCTTTGCCAGTGCATGAAAAATATTTGGAAATCTGCTTTAACCATTTGGAAACGGCCTCCATCTTCAAACTTGTTCACCAGCCATCCAGCACACTACAAAAAATAATTCTAAAGGACCAAATATGAGGCAATATCATCTCCCCCTTCCTTTGCTTTCACATGCATCCTTCCATCTTTTGGTGTTTGCAACAGGCTTGCATTAATTATGCTTCCACTGAAGATACTTTTATACTGATATTCTGTGACAAGCCTTTCACTCATGGTTCGTTTTTCTTGGAAAAGGCCATTTTGAACAACAACAACAACAAAAAAAAGTTCCACTGTCTTAGTATGACAAAAACAGTATTAGATGGAAGCAGATCTAGAGAGCTTTATCCCTTCCTTTCCCTGCCCTCAAAAACAGAAATCCATTTGCATGGGTGAAATAGTGCTTTAGCCTTGGAAAGAAGATTTTTGAAAACTTCCAGCCTGAAAGTATATGTGGGTAAAATTAAGCATGCAGGGCTTAATAAAGGTGTGTTATCTGTTTAATGAGGAAATTAACGTGATTTAGTAAGTAACGGTGTGTTAAAAAAAATAGCTGTCTTTTTTGACCCTAAAAAGCTGCAAGAATATATTTCGGTTCAAGAAGGTAGAAGAAATGCTTCCTTGAATGCACCTACTTGATAAAGAAATGCTGTTAGATTGGCTGTGATAGTTAACCTGCTGTCTCTATCAGGGCCGTGCCTAGGGTCTCCGGCGCCCCCCTGCAGTTGGCCCCGCGCCGTCCCCTCCCCCGAAAACGATCGCTACACTACCCGCCCTCTTCTCCCCAGATCCTTTTCCTCTTTTTTTTGTTTAAATTTACCTCTGTCCGGCGGCAGCGTAGCGTTAGTGAGAAGGAGGCGGCGCTCCCCTGCCCCGACGTGTCAGTCTTCCCTTCGCTCAGTTCCCGCCTTCTTCTGATGTCATTTCTGATGTCAGAAGAAGGCAGAACTGAGCGAAGGGAAGACTGACTCGTTGGGGCGGGGGAGCGCCGCCTCCTTCTCACTAACGCTACGCTGCCGCCGGACAGAGGTAAATTTAAACAAAAAAAAAAAAGAAAGGATCTGGGGAGAAGAGGGCGAGGTAAGCATGGTGCGGCGGGGCGCCCCCCCCAGAGGATGGTGCCCTCCTGCCATGCTTACCTCGCTTACCGTGTTGGCACGGCCCTGGTCTCTATAGTTAGTCTTAGATTAATTATATGGGTTATTTCTTTTTATTTTATTTCCTTGTATCTTGGGTTATATTGTGGGCTAATGTAAAGAGGATTTTTTTCCTTTCCTCTCTCATGGAATTGAGAGTTTCATGAGTGTTATATGGTTGATGATTTTCCATTATGTTTCATAAGTTTGTTCTATGAATGTATTTTTTTTCTTACATTTGTACCCCGTGCTTTCCCATTCATGGCAGGCTCAATGCGGCTTACATGGGGCAATGGAGGGTTAAGTGACTTGCCCAAAGTCACAAGGAGCTGCCTGTGCCTGATGTGGGTATCGAACTCAGTTCCTCAGTTCCCCAGGACCAAAGTCCACCACCCTAACCACTAGGCCACTCCTCCACGTAAATTATATAAAGCAAATAAAAATAAGAAAAAAAGGTTAAAAAAAAAACTCAGCTGGCATGTAATAAATACAGATTCCCTTAAATTCTATATGTGGCGCCCAAAGTTGTGTGCCCAAGTCTGAGCCCGCTTCCGAGATGTCCAAGCAAATAAATTGGATAATGAACTTTGAAACATCAATAATTAGGTACTGACAACCAATTACTGGTGTTACTTGGTACTCATTAAAATTTGTGTGCGCATCTGAATGCACAATATTCTATACGGCACGATGCCCAACTCCCATGGCGTGTACCTGAAAAGGGGGGGTGTGGCCATGGGAGTGTTCAGGGCATTCCAAAACGCTGCATGTGGAATTCCAGAACACTGTCTAACCTGGAAGATGGTATTTACACCATGTTTTAGCAGGCGTACGTCTGGCAACCAAAACGTTAGGCAGGGGATCCGCGCTAAACCCTATTCGATATAAGGTGCACGCTCTTTCTAGAATAGTGTTTAGCACTGAATTTCTTCAGCATCAAAGTTTTGCCACCATTTACTGAATTTCCTCCTTAATGTACATCAATTCCTGTATTGAACTACTAATTTGGAATTTAACTGGGGATGGGCAGTAAAGGGGTGGAGAAGGCGGCCCAACAGTTAACACCTGACAACTGCAAAGCAGGCAGATAGGGAAGAAATTTAACTACACCTTTAAAGGCACAGTTAACTGCTTATGTATTATCAGCTGACCCAGATGTTAGTTATGGTCCCCAGAAGTCAGATGGCAGTTTTGGCTTTCATCTGGTTCTGGGTTTATTTCCTTGGTCCCGGGTCCACTTCTCAGGGGCAGTGGGTTTTGCAGAACAACAATACAACACATAAGTGTGGCTTGGAAAAAGGTATTTTATCTAGAATTAGGTACAGCACTCAGGGCAGAAAGGTATTGCGGCTGTTTCTGTGGGTCTCGGGTCTGCCTGTCACTCTGATTCTGTGTGTGTCAGTCAGTGAATGAGTTTCTACCTTTCTGTCAGGGCTGAGGAAGGCGATGTGTGTGTGAAATGGCTCTCCTAGAAATAAGGTCCGCAGGTAAGAAGGGGGCTGTGATGTGATGGGACTGGAGGAGTAGCTCAGGGGTGGAGTGCAAGCTAAGCATTATTTATTTATGTATTAGGATTTATTTACCACCTTTTTGAAGGAATTCACTCAAGGCGGTGCACAGTAACAATAGAACAAACATGAGCAGTAGGCAATTAGAGCAGGAAAAATATTCGAACATTAATTCAAACATTAATTCTAGCATTAATTTGGGTGCCTAACTTTATAGAATCTGGGGTTAATTATTCTATTATATCTCCTGTTTGCCTCTAAGGAGTACATATTTTCTTTAAGCCTCTTCAGATAAGACATATGGGTCTACTCTGAACTGTTTCCACTTTATCAGTATCCTTTTATAGAAGTGGGTTTCAGAATTTGACACAAATGTGATGTAGATTTTTATCGGAGATATGTACAGAAATAACATTAATTCACTGCAACCCTCTCAGAATGCCCTTAAGCTCACTCAGGCCCTGAAGCTCAAAACTCTGGCGCTGTTCTGAATAGCGCCATAAAAATACCGCGGGAACAGCAGAGAACAACACCCTAATGTTCAATGCAAATGAGATGCAAATATAGGTGTGCTCATAGCATTGAGCATTAGGGAGTTCAGCGGGAGGATTGTGCTTCGGTGCGGGAGGATTGTGCTGGCACATGCTTTGGTCTAATTATAAGTGTTTTAAATTTTTTTTCTTAGCTTAGCCGCAGGAAACAGATGCTAATGTGTGCTTTCGCTTGAGTCTGCTGTTTCCAACGCTTAAGGGCTTGCACAGGCTTCTTTAAGCAATCAAAACCAGCAGATTTTGCAGAAAGAATCATGAGAGAAGTATGAGAATCATGAGAAATCCTCTCTTCCAATATCTGCTCCGACCTGGTGTTATTTTTTGCAGCGGTAAGGCAGTTTTGTTTCGGGCGCTCTTTTCTGAGCATTGGGCAGGAATACAAAATGACCTCATTTACATGAGTTTGACTACATTTGCATGCTATCTGTGCGAAGGCCTAGCGCGCTTGTTGTTTGCCGCACTAGACCCCTCTGTTCATTCTGCGCAGGTAAATGCGGGCACCAGCACAGTGCTAATGGCCTCTAGTGCCCTGGTTTACTATTGAGCATCTGCCCCTAAATGCAAGCAGGGTTTATCACTTTACTAGGGGATTACAGCCACACATAGGTGAAGAAAAAGGGTGTGTTGGTAAGGATTACAGACACAAGACAGCAGGAGGGTAAAGAAAGAAATGAAGGTGGAGCCAGGAATTTTGGGCTGGGGAGGATGAGATGTGTAGAGATGGAGTGAGAAGCCTGGAGAGGGGGAGACAGAGTTTAAAGGATTTCTAGAATGATGGCTGGTAATATTCCTATAAATGTCCCGTCCTGGAGCACGTGAAGTCGCAGTACAGTACTGTTCAAACCTTGTGTGAGTAAAGCTTAAGCAGTCACTAAAGATTAGACAAAATCATTCCCTTTAAATCTGATTGGGACAATAATTCTCCCTCTGGAACAGTCCTGTTATTGAAGACCAGACTGCTTCCTGCCTCCAAAATGACTTTGAAACCTTTTTCAATTCCATCAAATAAAAAAAATTCACAAATTTCACTGAAATCATATGGTTACAAATACTCAGCTCTCTATAGCAAGAAGCAAACTTACTCTCCAAAAAAACAAAACAACACCACCACCACACAAAAAACCTAACTGAACCCTTTTTGTAAAACTGTAATGCCATAAGAGCTAATATTCTTTCATCTTTCACATATCAGTGGAGCAGTGGCGTAGGAAGGGGGGGGCGGGAGGGGCGGTCCGCCCCGGGTGCACGCGCTCGGGGGGGGGGGGGGGTGCCGGCCCCGCTGGTTCCCTGCTCTTTCTGCCCCGGAACAGGTTTAAATTCCCCGTGCCCTAGCTGCAGTGTCTGCCTGGTCAGAGGCTTTGGAGGTTTGCCTTCCTACCAGATTGCTGACAAAGACTTAGAAATCCTGCTGAGCCCAAAGAGAACCACTGAGGTCTCTGCTGCATATCGAGACTCCTCATTCCAGTACTGTACATGGCTATTATAGAATTTCTTGAATGTACAGGACCTGCCTCCTCTGCACAGCTCTTCTAAAATGACAGAAAGGAATTCAACATTGCATAAATTCTTTTTCTTTTGCAGCTACCCTGGGCTTGACCTGAGAGTGCCCCACAATATGCCTCCCTACCCAAAGAAGCTTAGATCTGTACAGACCAACATCCAGCTGTTAAGCAACTCTTCCCCAGACTGATTCCTTGATCCCTGAATGAGAGACTACAGGGTCACCTGAGAGAAGAGAATACCCCATGGTATTGACAGCTTTAGTTGTAGATGCTGCAATGCATTCACATGTGGCTTGATTCATGCCCTTTCTTAATTGGTGAAACCAATAAAACCACATGGCTGTCATCACCAGCTCCTGCCCACTTATCTTTCTAATCTCTCCATCATATGAGACCCCTTATTTTCTAGTAATCTAGCCATACTTATACTGTTTGATAATACTTCTCTCAAGTGCTGCCCAAACAGGACTGGAAATAAACTCAAGCATCAGGTTGCCTTTTTCTTTTGCCTCCATAAGTGCCAAACAACCTTAGTTTATACTGTATACACATGGATATGTAGCGAAATGTACCGATATACAGAGACACGTGGAGGCATATTTTCAAAGCACTGAGACTTACAGTGGGGGAAATAAGTATTTGATCCCTTGCTGATTTTGTAAGTTTGCCCACTGACAAAGACATGAGCAGCCCATAATTGAAGGGTAGGTTATTGGTAACAGTGAGAGATAGCACATCACAAATTAAATCCGGAAAATCACATTGTGGAAAGTATATGAATTTATTTGCATTCTGCAGAGGGAAATAAGTATTTAATCCCTCTGGCAAACAAGACCTAATACTTGGTGGCAAAACCCTTGTTGGCAAGCACAGCGGTCAGACGTCTTCTGTAGTTGATGATGAGGTTTGCACACATGTCAGGAGGAATTTTGGTCCACTCCTCTTTGCAGATCATCTCTAAATCATTAAGAGTTCTGGGCTGTCGCTTGGCAACTCGCAGCTTCAGCTCCCTCCATAAGTTTTCAATGGGATTAAGGTCTGGTGACTGGCTAGGCCACTCCATGACCCTAATGTGCTTCTTCCTGAGCCACTCCTTTGTTGCCTTGGCTGTATGTTTTGGGTCATTGTCGTGCTGGAAGACCCAGCCACGACCCATTTTTAAGGCCCTGGCGGAGGGAAGGAGGTTGTCACTCAGAATTGTACGGTACATGGCCCCATCCATTCTCCCATTGATGCGGTGAAGTAGTCCTGTGCCCTTAGCAGAGAAACACCCCCAAAACATAACATTTCCACCTCCATGCTTGACAGTGGGGACGGTGTTCTTTGGGTCATAGGCAGCATTTCTCTTCCTCCAAACACGGCGAGTTGAGTTCATGCCAAAGAGCTCAATTTTTGTCTCATCTGACCACAGCACCTTCTCCCAATCACTCTCGGCATCATCCAGGTGTTCACTGGCAAACTTCAGACGGGCCGTCACATGTGCCTTCCGGAGCAGGGGGACCTTGCGGGCACTGCAGGATTGCAATCCGTTATGTCGTAATGTGTTACCAATGGTTTTCGTGGTGACAGTGGTCCCAGCTGCCTTGAGATCATTGACAAGTTCCCCCCTTGTAGTTGTAGGCTGATTTCTAACCTTCCTCATGATCAAGGATACCCCACGAGGTGAGATTTTGCGTGGAGCCCAAGATCTTTGTCGATTGACAGTCATTTTGTACTTCTTCCATTTTCTTACTATGGCACCAACAGTTGTCTCCTTCTCGCCCAGCGTCTTACTGATGGTTTTGTAGCCCATTCCAGCCTTGTGCAGGTGTATGATCTTGTCCCTGACATCCTTAGACAGCTCCTTGCTCTTGGCCATTTTGTAGAGGTTAGAGTCTGACTGATTCACTGAGTCTGTGGACAGGTGTCTTTCATACAGGTGACCATTGCCGACAGCTGTCTGTCATGCAGGTAACGAGTTGATTTGGAGCATCTACCTGGTCTGTAGGGGCCAGATCTCTTACTGGTTGGTGGGGGATCAAATACTTATTTCCCTCTGCAGAATGCAAATAAATTCATATACTTTCCACAATGTGATTTTCCGGATTTAATTTGTGATGTGCTATCTCTCACTGTTACCAATAACCTACCCTTCAATTATGGGCTGTTCATGTCTTTGTCAGTGGGCAAACTTACAAAATCAGCAAGGGATCAAATACTTATTTCCCCCACTGTACAAAGTTCCATAGGTTACTACTGAACTTTGTAAGTCTAAGTGCTTTGAAAATGAGCCCCACAGACTCTCTAAGGAGAAGACATCCAATAAACCTAGCCGTTTCCCTTAAAACAGCAACCCATGCAGCCTCCTGATCTGGGCTCAGAGACTAAGCCCACAGCCTTCTGGTTTCTGTCCCAGTTCTGTGATTGCAGAACTTCCTGGGAAACATTTGATGGAAGTCTGATTTGGGTCAGAACTGCAGTCCTGTGGCACCCTTTGATCCTTCAGTGTTGCCAGTCTCAATCCAAATCTGAACCACTGGCATTAAAACAGCATCTCAAGATTTTTTTATTTAGTTAAATTTATGAGACAGCTGCCTTTGAAAACTGCTAGAAGCAGCTTACAACCAACATACCTAGCATAATTGAAACACAAAACAAATTAACAATACATCAAGCCAAAACATATAACATAATGAAATCATATACATAAAACAAAGGTGGGGGAAAGGAAGAAAGTTTTGGATTTATCTTCTCTTGTTCTCACACTGCCCTGTAATCATTAAGCTATTCCTCCTCCTCGAAGTAAAATACTCCCTAATAATATAGATCTTACTGGAAAAACATTTCCTGAAATAGCCATGTTTTGCAAACCTGAATCACCTTGGGAAGGTCCACTGCATGCAGAGAAACAGGCCTAAAAACAACAACAATTAAACTGATATGTGCTATATGAAGGGCTTTATGACCACACAGGGCGTCAACATGGAAGGGCACAAAAATTGCTCCAAACCCAATGTCTCCTCTCACTGGCGGTGGTGGAACAGACAGGGCAGGGTAGGGAGCCTCAGTAGGCGAGTCGCACAAGGCACAACTGTAGTTTGGTAAGTTCCTGAAACTGAGGAAGTGCAGAAAGTGAATCCCAGGAGGAAGGAGGCAGGAGTTATTTCATAATAGCTGGGGCCCCAATGCGTAAAATCTAATGCCAAAATTAGAGGCAATTAGCGCTGGACTAGTGTGCATGTTAATGTGTGCAGAATACTCAGCGGGCTCTAGCGCAGGAAACACTGCACGTGCCAAAGGTGGCTGCAAATTGTACGTACTCATAATGGACGTTAATGAGGTCATTTGATATTACCTCCCAATGCTTGGACAACAGCACAGAAAGAAATGCTGCCTTTAACGCTGGAAACTTGGGTGTGTTGAACGTTTAGAAGAGAGGATTTCTTCAGAATTTCTCACTTTAAACTGTTGGTTTTGTCTTCTTTCAGAAGTGGAAGGAAGCCCGTGTGGCCTTTAAACACTGATAGTGAAAAAAATGTGTGCAAGCCCGAGCAAAACCAAAAGTGAAAGCACACATCGGCGACTGTTATTCTGCGCTTAAATATGAGCCTTTCAATTTTTGAAAAGTTAGAACAGAAGAGTAGCCATACTGAGTCAAACCAGTGGTCCATCTAGCCCAGTATCCTGTCTCCAACAGAATTCTGTGCAACTGAGCAAGAAGTCCCCTCCGCCCCCCAGCGCAGAATTCTACGTTCACTGTGCAGAATTAGGCAATGTGCAGCCAGAAGACAAGGAAGACAGCAACATTGGACCCATGGTGGGTAGATCCAGCTGTGGCCCCTGCGGCCAGAAAAAGTGGGAGGTAGCATGATTGGCCTTGGGCAGAAAGGGACAGCTGTGGCCCCTGTAGCCAAGAGAGGTGCCTCATGACAGGAAGAGGTAGCGCGCATGTGCTGCTGGGGGGTGGGGGGAAGCAGCACAATTAACAATTGCAGCTTATGCAGCCATAAGAGGATGAAGGCAGTATAATCAGCTTCACAGTAGGAAGAGGCAGCTGCAACTGTGTGGCCAGATGAGTAAGTGGAGGGGACTAAGCCTGGGCAGGTAAAGAAGAGAATCTATAGGTCAGCTTGTGACTGTGGAACAAAACGTTGGGGAGAGAGAAAGGAAGAAACAGAGAAGAGGGAAAATGGAGTTGAGTCCTAACAGAGAGAGAGAGTAAGCATGGGGCCAAACTTGGGGACAAGAGGAAGAGATTCAACTAGGGTAGCAAAAGTAGGTCTGAGTAAAGCGAGGGGGCCACAGATAAGTTGCAGGGGAGTCAAGTTCAGGGTGGCAATAGCAACTGTAGGGGAAGGAAGAGAATGAGCTGTGTGTGTGTGTGTGTGTGGGGGGGGGGAGCAAGTTGGGGGACTGAGTGTTGGGTGGAGAAGTCAAGCCTAGGGAGTTGAGGGAAAGCAGTACTTGAGAAAATTCTGCACAAAACAGAAAGACTTCTGCATCTTTGCATAATAGTTATTTTCTTTATTGCATTTATACTGGGGCCCGATTATTCAGACCACAGAAGGTAGCCGAGCTGCCTCCCACGGTCGGTGCTGAGCCCAGATATTCAATGTTGGGCAGTTTCCAGTGACCAGATTTGAATATTAAGGGTGTATTTTTGTCAGTTTAAATTTAACCGGCCAAGCCGATATTCAGCACTGGCCAGTTAAGTTTAAACTGGCCAAAGATACACCAGCTATTTTGGCAGAATTTGGCCATTAAACTTATCCAGCGATGGTTAGAATAGTGCTTGATATAAATGGCTGTCCACTAGGTGCTAATCGGCAATATTCAGTGCTGAATATTGCTGGATAGCCGGCTAAATGCCGTTTAACCAGCCAGGAGCCGTTTCTGGCCGGTTAGTTTTAAATATCAGGCAGATTATCTATTAGTCAGATAGTGATTACCAGGGGCGCAGCCAGACTTCGGCAGGAGGGGGTCCAGAGCCCGAGGTGTGGGGGCACATTTTAGCCCCCCCCCCAGGTGCCTTTGACCCCCCCTCTCCGTTTTTGACCTCCCCGCTGCCACCACCACCTTTGACCCCTCCCCTCCCTCCCAGCATCAACCCTTTCGACTCCCTCTTCCCACCGCTGGGTACCTCAGACTCACAGAAACAGAAGCTTGCCCTTGCAGATCAGCAATGCGGCCGCGCCGGAGAAGAGGACTTTGGCTGGCGTGGGTTGGGGACCCCCACCAGCAAAGGTACCTGACGGCGGCGGGAGAGGGCTGGCGGCGGGGTGGGGGCAGGGCCAAATCTACAGGTGCCCATACCCCCACATAGCTATGCCCCTGGTGATTACATTGTGTTATTTTGACAAACTATGCAGTGTTCAGCGCGTGCGTCTGGTAGTGCTATACAAATATTAATAATAATAATAATAATATTCAGCAGAGTTCTGAAACACTGTGCACAGGATACTCAAAATTTTTATGTTGAATTCACCCAGGAGTACTATTTCCAGTAACTTAACAGCATAAATTACTCAAAGGGCATCATTTCAGACATCCTGATGAAGGCATACAGAATAAAACAGATGCTTTAAATTTTGCATGAGACAGAACCAGTTTCTCTTTTGGGTAATGCAGTGGAGCACATAGTTCCTGGAAGATTATCTAACCGCTGGCTTCCTGCTGAGCTCAAGACAAGCAACCCTTTAGACAACCCCTTCCTACCTTGTTGTCCCCAAGATCATTAGAGGACTAATAACAAGGCAGAACATCTCCATTAAGGTGCTATTGAACAGTAATGGTTTTATAACCTGTAGAAACAAGGGCTGACAAATGAGTTGCAGCTGATAACCTTTTCTACTGGTCTAACTGAATACAGATGTGACTAGCTTTTAAGAGTCATGCACCCTTCAAAATGCTCTTAGCAGGAAGATGCTGAATTAAATTAGTGAAGTGTAGGCTTCATTATGACACCAAAAGTTGTGAAGCAAAAAGGATGCATTCACCTGGGTTCCCTTCCAGCATCCGGGTGTTCCTTAAAGTCTATTTGCTATCTTACAGACGGATACGAAAGGTGAGAGAGAGGTAAACAAGAGTTATAGGTGCGTGGAGTGAGTATAATAAAAATGATTTGTCTACAGATAGCTTATTATCTGTTGTTTTTGGCACCGGCTCAGACTAACAGTTCTTTATTCCACAGAAATACAGAAAAGCATAACAGCTTTGAGTGATAACGATTTTGTGTTTCTATGGTATGTTTCCATAATTAACAAGAGCTCTGGGCTAATGAAAATCATATCAGTGAATGAACAGAATCTGGAATATATTTCATTTCTTTATTTATACACAAATAGAGCTATGCATATTCATTAGGAATATCCTGAAAACCCGACCAGTCCATGGAGCCTAGGAAGGCTTGAATACCCCTGATTTACGTGACTGCAATTACTCCAGGTGTATGGGAGGGTCATTGAGGGTGTAAATGTAAAGTACGCTAATGCTGGGTTTCACTAGTATTCTATAACAGACCCTGGGTACCCAGATGCCTTTATAGACTAGGCTGTCAACCCGGGCACCTAATAGGGTGCACCTAATTATACTGTAGAATTGCCCCCTAGGTGAGACAACTGCCAGGTCACTCAACCCTAGATGTGTCCTCTTGACGCTTGCAGAAATATTCTCCATGTCTGAATTGCTTATCAGTGACAGCATTTGCACAGGAGAAACACTCAGGGCAAGATGCACCAACAAAACGTAAAACAACCGAAAACGTAAAAGTCATTACCGTTTTAGAAAAAACGAAGGATGCACTAAAAAAAAAAAAGACGCACATGTTCGGCGCGGTATTCAAACATCGGATGCATGAAAGTATCGTTAATCTGGTGTAATCTCCGCCAGCGGTATAGGAAACGCATGCGCACAATCACCAAACCTATGATATCACCTTGCCCGAAGACGCCGTGCCGCTCACCCCCATTTCAATCAGCTGATATCGGAGAGTGCAGTTGAAAGCGTGCATCACAAAAATAGCCTTCCATTTTGGCCATTATTCACACCCAAATAATAAAAAGTCTTTTTTGGCCATGCTTCACAGTCAGCTAAGAGATCTGGACGTCTCTGAGCCAATCACAGCACATTTAGCTCAGCTAAACTCGCTATGATTGGCTCAGAGACTTCCAGGTCTCTCAGCTGAGTGAAGCACAGCCAAAAAGGAAGTTTTTATTATTTGGCCAAAATGGAAGGCTATTTTTGGCCAAAATGGAAGGCTATTTTTGTGATGCACGCTTTCAACTGCACTCTCCGATATCAGCTGATTGAAAACCTGGTCAAAATGGAAGGCTATTTTTCTGATGGACGATTTCAACTGCACTCTCCGATATCAGCTGATTGAAAACCCGGCCAAAATGGAAGGCTATTTTTGTGATGCACGCTTTCAACTGCTCTCTCCGATATCAGCTGATCCGATATCAGCTGATTGAAAAACGGGGAGGTGAGTGGCATGGCGTCTTCGGGCGGCGTATATGACATACGTTTTTGACAATTTTTCGATCTAGCGCAGCCCCAACGAGAGGTACAACCTCTCGTTAAATTTTCCGGCGATTTCCACCGTTAAGGCAATTGGAAAAGGTTAGTGCATCTCATTACAATAGGGTTTCTGCACAATTTGCTCATCTGCATTCCGTTTTCGTTAGCTGCTACCGCCGTCGGAAAATGGCCTTTAGTGCATGCCACAGTTTAAAACTTGTTCGTTAAAGGCTCGCTTAGTTTAGTGCATCTTGCCCTCAGTGGGTCCTAGAATAGTCGCATTCAACCCCGGCCCTCAAGACCTACCAGTCAGATGGTTTTCGGGTTATCCAAATGAATGTGGATGGGTTGTACTTGCATAAAGTCTCTACTGTGCAACATTCGCGCATGTTCACCGAGGATATCCTGAAAATGAGGCTGAGAACTGGGGGTGGGGGTGGGGGTTTGAGAACTGCTATCCTAAGCGTTTAGAATCTATTTCAGAACTTATTCTTTTTTTTTCTGGTGAATAAGTAATCCTGCTGCAAGCTGTATTTCCTCAACCTCAAGAAAATAAGTATTTTTTTTTAACCTATAATCCCTCTCAGTGTTATTGCAAATGGCCTCCAGCAGCACCTCTGCACCTATTCAAGAGGGATTATGGATGAGAAATGTTTGTGAGGGTAAGAGTTTCCCGGTTTCTCAAACATTTTAAGATTGCTGCAGAAAATCTAACACGTAATATTTCTTATCATCCAGCCACTATTTTTCTGTCATTGTGTTTTTGACACATTTAAACAATATTATCAATCCATCACCATCCATGGGACTGAGGGTTTTAAAATGCAGTTTTAAAATATAGATTAAAAAAAAACATTTATGGTGTAAATCTGCAGGTATGTGGCCGAGTAGGATTCTTTGGATACATGGCACAATATGATTTTCCACAGTAGGTAAAAAGATTCCTGCAAAATTGCATTAAATATCATTTTATTTCTAAAAAGTCAGAGTAGTTTTATTTTGTGTAACATAAGTATGACTAACGCTTTAACAAAAAAAAAAAAAAAAAATCAAGCGGGAAAGAAAAGTGAGAATAACATTGCTTCCAGCTCCACCCCCAGCACATTCTGGTTCAGATTTTCTACGTTATTCTATAGTATGTCCTGTATGATTATGTTAGACCACAGCTAGAAAACCATGTTTAGGAACCTCCAGGCTGGAGAGAACTAGATCCTTCTGGTTATTCAATAAAATAAGAATACTAGTCTTGGGGTCTGGTGGGCGGGGTCTCTCCGGACACAATACCCATGCTCATCTAAATTTAAGCAGGTGCCTCTAAATTTAATTCAAACCTGCTCTTTTGTAAGCGACTTCTTGTAAACTAAAACCCCCGATTACACTGGTCTTTTCACATCAAAAGAGCACGCAGCCACTTAATTTGGTTCACCATCACCACCCCTCTCCAGAAAACAACTAATCAACTCAAAGGAAGCACTAATTACATATTTGCCCTCTTTGTTGACAGAAAGGGGCGAGGTTCCTCTCACCTGCCGCACAACTAATTCTCATTGCTTCAGCTTGTAACACTACCCTCAATCATCAAAGCATTAGGGGTGAACATTAATCTCTGTCCCTACATGCTCTGCAACAACCCTGGCTTTGAAAGACAGGACCCCCCTTCCCCCACCCTCTAAAATCGATTCTGTCATTAAATCCCTCTTTTCAGTACCACACCCAATAACATGTTCACAAACAAAGGGAACTGTTTGAACACAAAACCACAACTGTTTGATCACAGGAGCGTTATCAGGTATAAATACGGCAGATCTTTTCAGTTTTACAGGTATTTATATAAGAAAGGCTTAGCCTCTTTTTTAAAAAAAAAAGATGTGGTATCTTTTTACCTAATACAATGCGTTTTAAACAAGATGCCAACAAATTCATGAAATCCGCATTGGGTGCTGTCATTATAATCAGTCTCTTGTTTATCCAGAAGTAGTTTTGCAATATAAGGGTGGTTTGAACAGAATCCTTGCTAAGGGCATGACAGTGGAACACTAACTTCCTATTCAATCCAATGACCTGCAAGCATATTAGACAGTTAATTCTTCAATATATAACATCATATACAAATATGGCACAATATTTTGTATATTTTGTTTTTAATTTGTCTTACATAATGGTAAAACATTTAAAACAAATAGTTTTCACTCAACAAATAGTTAAGCTCTAAAACTCATTACCAGAGGATGTGATAACAGCCGTTGGAGTATCTGGGTTTAAAAAAGGTTTGGACAGTTCCTGGAGGAAAAGTCCATAGTCTGTTACTGAAACAGACATGGGGAAGCGCATGATCTGGTGCGGGAGGTAATGGTGCTGGGGCCGCTTGATAACAGTGATCATAATATGATCGGATTTGATATTAGCTTTGAAGTAAGTATACATGGGAAATCAAATACGTTAGCGTTTAACTTTAAAAAAGGAGACTATGATAAAATGAGAAGAACGGTGAAAAAAAAAACTTAGAGAAGCGACTGCGTGGGTCAAAAATTTACATCAGGTGTGGATGCTGTTCAAAAACACCATCCTGGAAGCCCAGGCCAAATATATTCTGCGTATTAAAAAAGGAGGACGGAAGACCAAACGACAGCCGGCATGGTTAAAAAGTGAGGTGAAGGAAGCTATTAGAGCTAAATGAAAATCCTTCAGAAAATGGAAGAAGGAACCGACTGAAAATAATAAGAAACAGCATAAGGAATGTCAAGTCAAATGCAAAGCACTCATAAGGAAGGCTAAGAGGGATTTCGAAAAAAAAAAAAGATTGCGTTGGAGGCAAAAACACATGGAGGGGAAAAATCGAACGGAAACGCCTAACTCCGTGGGCGTTTATCTCCGAGAACGGGTCCATGAAGGGGCGAGCCAAACCGAATTTTCGAAAAAAATGGACGTTTTTGAGCTGGGCGTTTGGTTTTTTTTTAGTGATAATGGAAACTAAAAATGCCCAGCTCAAAAACGTCCTAATCCGAGCCATTTGGTCGTGGGAGGGGCCAGGATTCGTAGTACACTGGCCCCCCTGATATGCCAGGACACCAACTGGGCACCCTAGGTCAGTGCGGTGGACTTCAGAAAAAGCTCCCACATACATAGCTCCCTTACCACGGGTGCTGAGCTCCCAACCCCCTCCCCCAAAACCCACTACCCACAAATGTACAACACTACCATAGCTCTTAGGGGTGAAGGGGGCACCTACATGTGGGTACAGTGGGTTTTGGAGGCCTCCCATTTACCAGCACAAGTGTTACAGGTGGGGGGGGGGGGGGGGGATGGGCCTGGGGCCACCTGGCTGAAGTGCACTGCGGTACCCACTAAAAGTGCTCCAGGGACCTGCATACACGCAGGCCTCTAGGACTGGTTGCTGCTATATAACATTGGCACACCAGTTGACACCTGAAGACTAATCTCTTCGAAAACATCCTTTATTGGAATAACCACCTTTACTCACAGTTAACTGCAGATCAGAGGTTGTGCCCCACTGGCAACGAATCTCCCTGGTACTGAGATGAGCAGTAGGTCAGAGCTGGCAGAATGCTGTACAATGCCCTCTTTCAGCCACATTCAAGGTAAGAACTAAGTTCTCTAACGTGGCTAACACAGGAAAGGGAACTAAAACTGGCTTACAAAAATGGCCACTACTGGACTACAACAGGAAACACAACAGGGCACACTCTGACCCAGTAGGCAGGGGGAAAAAAGCAACATGGGAGAAGAGTCTACCAACTACCAACATCGTGAGACTGTAACACAAGCTAATGAAATCACGGAGCCCAATACCCTACACCCACCACAATGCAATGCTGATGTGACCCTGTACTGCACCCGAGAGCCACATCTGACCCAGGGAAAGGCTGTGACAGGATCGAACACATTTTGCTGTCATGGAGGTGGGTACGGCATTTGAGGCTGGCATAGAGGCTGGAAAAAAAGTTTGCAAAGTGGGGGTTTTTTTGGTGGGAGGGGGTTAGTGACCACTGGGGGAGTCCGGGGAGGTCATCCCCGATTCCCTCCAGTGGTCATCTGGGCAGTTGGAGTACTTTTTTGGGACTTGTTCGTGAAAAAAAAGGGTCCAAAAAAAGTGACCCAAAATCGCGGTCAAAACACCTTTTTTTTTCGATTATCAGCTAAAGACGCCCATCTCTCCTCGGCTGATAACCACACCCCAGTTTCGCCTCCACCACGCCTCCGTCAACTTTATTCGTTTCCGCGATGGAGTGCAGTTGGAAACGCCCAAAATCGGCTGTCGATTATACCAATTTGGGCGCCTTTGCGAGACAAACGTCTATCTCCCTATTTAGGTCGCACTATAGGCGTTTTTCTCTTTCGAAAATAAGCTGGATAGTAAAAATTTTTTTTAGGTATATTAAAAGCAGGAAGCCGGCAAAAGAATCGGTTGAACCGCTAGATGACCAAGGAGTAAAAGGGGCGATCAGGGAAGACAAAGCCGTAGTGGAGAGATTAAATGAATTCTTTGCTTCGGTCTTCACCGAGGAAGATTTGGGTGGGATACCGGTGCCGGAAATGGTACTCGAAGCTGACGAGTTGGAGAAACTTAATGAATTCTCTGTAAACCTGGAGGATGTAATAGGGGCAGTTCTACAAACTGAAGAGTAGCAAATCTCCTGGACTGCATGGCATTCATCCCAGAGTACTGATAGAACTGAAAAATGAGCTTGCAGAGCTATTGTTAGAAATATGTAATTTATCCTTAAAATCAAGCGTGGTACCGGAAGATTGGAGGGTGGCCAATGTAACGCCGATTTTTAAAAAAGGTTCCAGAGGAGATTCGGGAAATTATAGACCAGTGAGTCTGACGTTGGTGCCGGACAAAATGGTAGAGACTATTATTAAGAACAAAATTACAGAGCATATTCAAAAGCATGGATTAATGAGACAAAGTCAACATGGATTTAGTAAAGGGAAATCTTGCCTCACCAATCTACTACATTTCTTTGAAGGGGTGAACAAACATGTGGATAAAGGTGAGCAGGTTGATATTGTGTATCTGGATTTTCAGAAGGCGTTTGACAAAGTACCTCATGAAAGACTCCAGAGGAAATTGGAGAGTCATGGGATAGGAGGTAGTGTTCTATTGTGGATTACAAACTGGTTAAAAGATAGAGAACAGAGAGTAGGGTTAAATGGTCAGTATTCTCAATGGAGAAGGGTAGTTAGTGGGATTCCCCAGGGGTCTGTACTGGGACTGCTGCTTTTTAACATATTTATAAATGACCTAGAGATGGGAGTAACTAGTGAGGTAATTAAATTTGCTGATGACACAAAGTTATTCAAAGCTGTTAAATCATGGAAGGATTGTGAAAAATTACAAGAGGACCTTACGAGACTGGGAGACTGGGCGTCTAAATGGCAGATGACGTTTAATGTGAGCAAGTGCAAAGTGATGCATGTGGGAAAGAGGAACCCGAATTATAGCTACGTCATGCAAGGTTCCACGTTAGGAGTCACCGAGCAAGAAAGGGATCTAGGTGTCGTCGTTGACGATACTTTGAAACCTTCTGGTCTGCTGCGGTTAGGAAAGCAAATAGAATGTAAGGTATTATTTGGAATGGAAAACAAAAATGAGGATGTTATAATGCCTTTGTATCGCTCCATGGTGCGACCGCACCTCCAATATTATGTTCAATTCTGGTCGCCGAATCTCAAAAAAGATATAGTGGAATTAAAAAAGGTGCAGAGAAGGGTGACGAAAATGATAAAGGGGATGGAACGACTTCCCTATGAGTAAAGGCTAAAGCGGCTAGGGCTCTTCAGCTTGGAGAAAAGGCGGGCTGAAGGGAGACATGATAGAGGTCTATAAAATAATGAGTGGAGTTGAATGGGTAGATGTGAAGCGTCTGTTTACTAGGCCTAGGTGGAATGCGATGAAGCTACAATGTAGTAAATTTAAAACGAAGCGGAGAAAAGTTTTCTTCAGTCAACGTGTAATTAAACTCTGGAATTCGTTGCCAGAGAATGTGGTAAAGGCGATTAGCTTAGCAGAGTTTAAAAAAGATTTGGACGACTTCCTGAAGGAAAAGTCCACAGACCGTTATTGAATGGACTTGGAGAAAATCCACTATTTCTGGGATAATCAGTACAAAATGTTTTGTACTTTTTTGGGATCTTGCCAGGTATATTGTGACCTGGATTGGCCACTGTTGGAAACAGGATGCTGGGCTTGATGGACCTTTGGTCTTTCCCAGTATGGCAATACTTATGTACTTATGTAAGCCACTGCTTGCCCCGGGATTGGTAGAATGGAATGCTGCTACTATTTGGGTTTCTGTCATGTACTTGTGTCCTGGATTGGCCACGGTTGGAAGCAGGATTCTGGGTTAGATGGACCATCGGTCTGCCCCAGTATGGCTGTTCTCATGTTCTTATGTGACAATTTTCTATTTTTATTAAGAAAGTTAAACTGTAAACTGCCTAGTACTATAGATAGTGCATTATAGAAACTGTGGAAATAAAATACAGAGAATTAAGCATAGTTTATTTTCCTTTCTGTCTTGGCGAATAAAGATTTCATGGGGGAGTGGGGGCAATTTCACAGTCATTTACTCTCATAAACTAGCCATCTGGAAACTGTCCTCCCTGCCTCCGAGGCATGATGCAAGGTCCACAGGGAAAATGTGCTTGTGGACTCTCCAAAAGCACACAGCTTGAAAACTGCCTCTTATATTAGCATTTCATGGCCTCTATGTTGGGTTGTGGTGTCATGAGCCAACCCACTCAGTGTACGACTCTAATCATATCCTCTCCCACTTTTGCCCAGCCACCTCAGTAGCTACTGGGCCAGCTCTGCAAATACATTTTTATTCAGTGGTAAAACATATACATGTACTTTTCCTTGTGCAAACTTTGCCGGATTTTCAAAGTTAAAGTGCATGTATAGTTCTGCTCTGAAAATTACTATGGGGAAACTGTGAGAGTAATTCTATAATGAGCAACTATTTGGAGTCTATTCTATAAATCAAAGACTAAGGTCCTATGGTTCAGTGAGTATGAGTCAGTGCCAGTTAAAAAGCTTGGGAGTTCTTCTGGATTCTAGTTTGACCTTTGAGCTGCAGACAAATAACTTGACAAGAAAATTCTTTTGTAAGTTACATCAGCTTAGGACAATTAGATCTTCTCTTGATAATAATAGCTTTATGGTTATAGTCCAATCTATATTGTTTCCATATTTGGATTACCGTAACTCGTTATATAGGTCTGTCTCTAAAAAATTACAATGCAAGCTCCAACTATTGGACATCAAATGTTACCCAGAACATAGCAGCAAGATTGATATTTTCATTGGGCAACGTGGAGAGGCATAATCGAACGGGGTGACCAAGTTTTCCTGAGGGCGTCCTCGCTGGACATCACCGCGAAGGGGCAGGGAAACCCGTATTATTGAAACAAGATGGGCGGCCATCTTTCGTTTCGATAATACGGTCGGGGACGCCCAAATCTCAACTTTTAGGTTGAACTTAGAGATGGTTGACATAAATGTTGAGATGGTCAACCTTAGAGATGGTCGTCCCTGGTTTTCGGCGATAATGGAAACCGAGGACGCCCATCTCAAAAACGACCAAATCCAACTCATTTGGTCGTAGGAGGAGCCAGCATTCGTAATGCACTTGTCCCCCTGACATGCCAGGACACCAACCGGGCATCCTAGGGGGCACTGCAGTGGACTAACTGACGCACTAACTGAATGGAAAAAGCCCTTCCCTTACTGATCCCTTAGCGATTCGGAAAGGAATGGGCATGCATGAAGGAAATCGCAAGCAAATAAGCTGCTCGCTGTTAGCTCATTTCCTTCCTAAGGAGGGAAGCCAGTGCAGAGGCAACCAAGCATTATGCGTGGCTGCTCTGTGCATGCCAAAGACGGCTTCATACATGCAGACAAGCTGCGTGTATAGTAGTCGTCTACAACCTTAAATAAATTGCAGCCTATCACCTTAAAAAAACACAAGTCCAGGTGAAAACGTCCAAGTGCTTGTCAGGGACGTATTTTTTTTTTTTAAGTATGGGTGAAGGACGTCCACGTGTTAGGCGCCTTCGTTTTATGCCTCTGTCCCTGCGACGGGCAGTTCAGGATGTCCAAAATGTGGATGTTTCTATGAGAAGAACATCCATACCTTTGCTACACCTCCAACACCCCCTTTATTTGTTTGGATTTTGAATCACAAGTAGCCATAGTGGGATTTGATCCGGCCACCTCTGGATTGCAAGACCAGTGCTCTAACCACTAGGCCACTCCTCCACTCCACTCTCTTGAAATTTGGGTATCCCTGAGGGGGGGGGGGGCAGTTCAGGACGTCCAAAATGTTTGAAAGAAGGACGTCCACACCTTCACTATGCCTCCGCTGACACACACACACACACCTCCCCCCCCCCCCCCCCCCGGGAACTACACACTGCTGCGATGGACCTGAATATGACATTTGAGGCTGGCAAAAAAAAGTTTTTAAAGTTGTTTTTTTCAGGGTGGGAGGGGGTTAGTCACCACTGGGGGAGTCAGGGGAGGTCATCCCCGATTCCCTCCGGTGGTCATCTGGTCAGTTCGGGCACGTTTTTGAGGCTCGGTCATAAGATAAAATGGACCAAGTAAAGTCGGCCAAGTGCTCATCAGGGACGCCCTTCTTTTTTCCATTATCGCTCGAGGATGCCCATCTGTTAGGCACGCCCCAGGCACGCCTTCGCTATGCCTCCGACATGCCCCCGGGAACTTTGGTCGTCCCCGCAACGGGAAGCAGTTGGGGACACCCAAAATCAGCTTTCGATTATGCCGATTTGGGCGACCCTGAGAGAAGGACGCCTATCTCCCGATATGTGTCGAAAGATGGGCACCCTTCTCTTTCGAAAATAAGCCTGATAGTAACATAGTCCATCCAGTCTGTCCAACAAGATAACTCATCGCATAAAAGTATGATGTGAACTACAAATGTATAGTTGATCCTTATTTGTCCTTGCCATTTTTAGGGTATAGACTGTAGAAGTTTGCCTACACTGACCTTGTTCTCCAGCTACTGAAGCTCAATCTGTCCAGGCACGGCACAAACCACAGAAGTCTGCCCAGCACTGGCTTTGCTTCCCAATTACTGGTGTTGCCATCTAATCACCGCTAAGCTTGTTTGGTTCCATGCCTTCTACACAGGATTCCTTTGTGTTTATCCCACGCATTTTTTAATTCTGTTATTGATTTAATCTCCACCACCTCCAGCGGAAGGGCATTCCAGGTATCTACCACCCTCTCCATGAAAAAGTACTTCTTGACATTATTCCTGAGTCAGCCCCCACCCCTGCAACCTCAATTCATGTCCTCTAGTTCTACTACCTTCCTGTCTCTGGAAAAGGTGTGTTTGTAGATTTATACCATTATATCATATCACCCCTGTCTCTCCTTTCCTCCACACAGTGGCGTACCAAGGGCGGGGCGGTGGGGGCGGTCTGCCCTGGGTGTCAACAAGTGGGGAGGGGGTGCTCTGCTGGTGAGTCCAGCTCCATTCACCCGGCAGCTGTGTGGTACGGCGCCTCGTGTCTGCGCTGCTGTAAAAGAAGAAAATCGCCTCGTCGGCCCTTCCCTTACTCTCTCTGTCCCGCACTCGAGGAAATAGGACGTTACATCAGAGGGCGGGACAGAGAGAATAAGGGAAGGGCCGACGAGGCAATTTTCTTCTTTTACTGAAGTGCAGAGTCGCGCGAGGACGGAGCTGGCAAGACAGGTGGGGACTGGGGGGGGGGGTGCCATGTCGCCTGGGTCACGCCGGGGGGGGGGGGGGGTGCAGTATTGCCCTGCAGCCGGCAGGGGGAGGGGGTGCACGCAGCAGTGATCCGCCCCGGGTGGAAGTGAACCACGGAACGCCACTGCCTCCACAGTATACATGTTTAGTTCCTTAAGCCTCTCCTCATATGTCTTGTGATGAAAACTCCATATCATTTTCGTTGCTTTTCCCTGAACCGTTTCAAGTCTTTTTACGTCCTTAACAAGATACGACCTCCAAAACTCCAAGTGGGACCTCATTGATGACTTGTACAGGGACATCAACACTTCCTTTCTTCTGCTGGTTATACTCCTTTCTATGCAGCCTAGCATCCTTCTGGCCATGGCCACCACCTTGTCACATTGTTTCGTCACTCTGCAATCCTCAGACACCATCACCCCAAGGTTCCTTTCCTGAGTTGTGCTTATCAATCTCCTTTGGATGTATACACCCCAAGTGCAACACTCTACACTTCTTGGCATTACATTTTAACTAATAATGCACTCAAGCTTTCAAATTAAATCAGAAAACCTGAACACAGCAGCACAAAAGCTGAATACAAAAATCAATTGATAATTCCCGCTGCCACCCAAACAGACAAGCAAACGCACCAAAACGTGGAGAAAAAAAGCCTCAGTAACGCCACCCAGCCAGCCTAAGAGTGCAGACTATAAGGCGTAGGCCCAGCGCACCATCACATTGCTCAAAGAAAACTCCACTCCGTAATGCTCCTTGATGTATCAAGGTATATACTGAAAACAATTCCCAAATAAAGGGGATAAGGTGACAAACATGTATATATTTGCAGAACATAGAATATAGTTCAAATCAATTCCTTTCAATTCGTTACATACAGTATGCGTCAATTTAATACTAATCAACAGTCATGGTGAGACAGCCACAGGACACTTAGCTTCAATTTCTTCCATTTCATCCAATTACTGTAGTATTCCGCTGTCCTTAACATCACCAGCCAGTCAAACCAACAGGGAGTCCCCGTTTCGCATCCACTGCATCAGGGGTTTCAACGCTGCATCTGGGATTTCAATTCTGTGTCCAGTCCGCTGTATTGCAAAACCAAGCAGGTTGATTTTTGTACGTAGTTTTTGTGCTGCTGTGTTCAGAGTTTCTGATTAAATTTTAACTGCAAGACCTTTGATTATTCTTTTAATTTTTGGAGATCTCTTCTCATCTCTACTCCCTCTGGGGTATCCACTCTATTGGCTATCTTCGTGTCATCTGCAAAAAGGCAAATTTTTCCTTCTAACCCTTCAGCAATATCTCTCACAAATATAGTAAACAGATTCAGCCCCAGTACCAACCCATGTGGCATTCCACTACTCACTTTCCTTTCCTCCGAGTGGATTCCATTTATCTCCACCCTCTGTCGCTTGTTGGTCAACCAGTTTCCAATCCATTTCACCACTTTCGGTCCTAAGTTCAGCCCTCCCAGCTTATACATGAGTCTTCTGTGAGGAATCGTATCAAAGGCTTTGCTGAAATCCAAGTAGATTACATCTAGCGCACGTCCTTTATTCATTTCTTTAGTCACCCAGTCAAAGAAATCTATCAGACTTGTTTGGCCATGTTGCCTCGGATCCTGCAACCCAATGGATTTTATGAAGTTCATTCATTTTAAGTATTTATATAGACTTAAGCAGTTTACTGCTTCAATTTACATGCACTGGGTCTGTCCCTATTGGGCTCAAAGTCTAGGTAGTACATTGTACTACTGTTGTACCTGGGGCAACGGAGGGTTAAGTGACTTACCCAGGGTCACCCGGAGCTGCAAAGAGAATTGAACCTGGTTCCCCAGGATCTCAACCCACTGCCGACCATCAGGCAGCAGAAGGAATTGAACCCAGTTCCCCACGTCCACAACCTGCTACACTAACCATTAGGCCACTCCTCCACTTTTCCTTCAGCAGCGACTCCATTATTTTTCTTACCACTGATGTGAGGCATACCGGCAAGTTTGAGCATGCCTCACTATTGCTTTTTGAATTGGCTTCCAGTAAATGTGAGGGTTGAGTTTAAGATTGCTTGTTTGATCTATAAGGCTTTTTTTTATCAATTCTGAAGGTTTGACTGAGCTCCTAAGGTTGCCAAACAATTGGTTAACATCTAGGAATGATCAAAAACTGAAGTTTAATTTCCCAACAGTGAAGGGTGTTAAAATAAAAGAACCCATTTGGCATCATCCTTTCACTTTATGGGGCAAGAATTTGGAACAATCTTACCATACCTATCCTCAAAAGTGGAAGGCCCTGAAAGACCAAACTGTGATCACTAGAGGTCTTATCCTGCACCAGCACTGTCCTGGTAATACATCTCTTACCTTCCATCACTCGCCTAACATCATTCTCCCTTGCAAAGGAGCTAAAGGATGCCCAAGTATGGACATGCAAGACCTGTCCATTCCATATACTGTGCCTTGCAGGAAGGGAAGAAAGGTCTCTTCCAGGGACCCTAACCCCAATAGTGGAGAGGTAGGCATTGATACTCTGCATAAGTGCCTGGAAACAGAAGACTATAGACAAAAAGGACTAGACAACAACATTCCAGGTTCCACCTTATAGATTTGTAAAGTCTTTTTCCCCTTCTAATTTTGGTTCTCCTGAAGAGACACTAGCCCTGAACTCCCAAAACCAGGAAGGAAGAGGAAACTTTCTGGCTTGAAAAACATGCCACCTTGCTCGAAAAACAGCGGGATATAAATCTATGAAATAAATACCTCCGAACAAGAGGATAAATATAATATACATCAGAGGGGATAAGGGCACTTATGACACCCAAGAACATAAACACTCCCCACCCCCTAAGGCACTAGATTGTTCTAGGGTGCAACCATAAAATCCGTGAAACCAAGCAACTGTAAGGTACTGTAGGACTAAGTGAATTTGGAAGGTTAAGAGGATTGACCAAGGCCACAAGGTGCAACAAAGGAAACTGAACTCCAACCACCTATGTACATAAAAATGTATGCCTGGAAAGTGTGTACCTACTTTTGGTCTCAAAATTTCATGACCTGAAACATCATTGTTTTTTCTGATCCAAAGATGTCACTACCTACAAACATCTGCATACAGGGAGCTTGTTTCTACTTCACTTCAAATTTTAAATAATGTGTAACCAATCCCATCATGCCACCTACATACATGTTGACATGCTAAACATTGAACCAAAGAATTTACACTGAAACAATCTCTATCTACTGTATAATTATGGTACAGCCAGAGACCCCCCCACTGGAATGGTGGCGGGCCCAGTCATAGAGCTCAGGCCATTACAGACCTTGGCTGAGTCAGAAATCTGATGGCTGACATAACTGGGAGCTTACTGGAAAAGTATGGCCTAGTTTGTAGCCCGGATTGAGGACTATCCTGTGAGCAGGATTGTGGTCAGCCATGGTGTGAGAAAGGAAAGGTGTAGCTGGATGCAGGGTCTTGCTTAAGATTTGTGGTCAAGCGAGTTAAAGAAAAAACCATGTTAGCAAGATAGAAGCTACTCATTAGCATGAGCCAATCAGTGACAACCATGACATTAGCATAGATCCAATCAGGTATATCTACTGTCATATTATCCATATCTCGAGGGCACCTATAAAAATCAGGGTATTTCCTGGTTTAAGTTAGAGAAAAGGGTTGCCACTCTCTCTCTCCAAGGGAAACCAATGTGTCCAGCAGAATTGACAAATTACCTAATTGCTTTCCCTTGTAAAACCTCTAATTGGTAAGAGAAATTATAAAAGATTAGGAACTAATTAACACCTGTTTGCAGCTGGATTATTATATTCCTATAATTAATTGATTGTACGTGCCTGTTGTCAATCACTGATTTGACTTATACCTTGGCAAATAAACTCCTCATTCCAAATGATGATTTGTGGGCTTCACTTAATGATGAAAGGCTGTAAGTATAAATGCTTTTGCTGTATCAGGCTATCTTTCGCTGCATTGTATAACTTGTAACCTAAATCCAGTTTGTCATAAGGCTGGTATCTTTTCCTTAGACCTAACATCTCTCTTAGTGGCAATTCCTTTTAGAACTTCACAACTCCTTGATTACCCCAGTACTAGTGCTATTTAGAGATGGAGTCAGATTTAAGGTCACTCCAGCCTTCTTGGGGGTCTCTGAACCCCTCAATTTACAACACTACTTACAAAAGACAGAAGAAAAATGATAAAGGCAACCTCATTTTTGGGGACACTGTTCATTTACTCCTGCATTTTGTGATGACCCTCACAACTGTATTTGCCATTTTTAATTCACATGCATTCATCTATGGACTAAATAAACTGCACCTGCTACTATTGGGCTTTCAATAATACTGACTATATAACAGTCAACTTACAGGGATGGGAACTGGGGAGGGGTCTAACCTTGGAGGTCCCTAGGATTAAGATATTTTTTGTAATACTCTTTTTAGAGGTATTATTCCATATTTCTGTTTATACTTAAAGCAAGAATACTGAAACTTGCATTTGTTAGCATGCATTTGGTTCATTTGGGTGCTAAAAAGTTTTGTGTTCACACAGATCTCTTGTATATGTATACATCTATGAATTAACACGTGTATAATCAATTTCTGCATGTAAAAAGTTTTAAAAAGCATACAATGAACACATTTAAATATGTGAAAAGAAATAAAAAACAAACAGGTTACAATCAGTACAAAACATGGTCTCTTTAATTCTTTGTCATGCAACCCACTTCGACCATGTTACCCCCCCCCCCCCCTTCTACTGGTTGCCAGTAGCTTACCGAATAAATTATAAAATTCTTACATTAACTCATAAAACACTGCAACTGGGACTTTCAGCTTATTTGTCTTCTATTATCATCCATTACACTCCCACACGTGCCCTTCGTTCTTTCGACGATTGTCATTTACACATTCCCAATGTATCCTCCTTATCTTGAGTCAACCGCACCTCAGACATATTCTACCTGGCCCTTTTTGGAACTCACTTCCAAAACACCTGTGTCATGAGCTTTCCTTTCCAAAATTCAAGAAAGCTCTAAAAACCTCTCTTTTCTTCTGCTTTTGTCCTACGGTCCTAATTTTCATTCTGTTTCTTACTATCTGTTGCTTTATTTTGGTTCTTAATTGCTGTTTGTCCTATTGAAATTGTAGTTTCTTTCCTTTCTTTTACTAATTGATTTTTAATTTGTAAACTGTTTTGCCATTTTCTATGAAAAGTGGTATATTAAGCTCAATAAACCATAAACCACACACACAAATTTGAAAAAATTCAGAAAATAATAAAACAAACCAATTTTTTTCGGCTGCAGACATCCCAAATTTCTATATGTAACGTGCACAAATCCCGATCCTGGCTACTCACAAATGTATTAAGTTTGTGCTAGTACAACAAAAAAAAAATTATCACTTACAACTTTTATTTCTATATTTCAAAGTGGATAAACAAAGCAGCCACACTACTTTATCCTAAGGCACAATGAGGAGTGGGTTATCACTAAATACCCCCATGCCTCATTTGTGCACATCAGTTCATAGAAGTGTTTCTTTCTAAGGGCCCTGTTTACAAAGGCGTGCTAGCATTTTTAGCGTGTGCTAGCCATGTAGATGACCATAATATATTCCTATGGGTGTCTACACGATTAGCGCATGCTAATTTTTAGCGTGCATTAAAAACACTAGTGCGCCTTTGTAAACAGGGTTTGGTGAGTTATGTCCTTTTTTAAGTTGTACGGTAACAAGCCAGCTGTGCTACCCTGTGAAGATCAACACAAGCAGCTGAATGTAGCAACAAAAGAAATGAACCGCCACCACCACCTCCCCCCCCCCCCCCCCATGTATAAAGGCAGGATCAGCCTCTACCTGCTACTACTCATCACTGCTGTAATTAGGCTGAACTAATGTGTGTACACTTACAATTCAAAACAATAAGCTCAACTATTTTAAAGGGACAGGATCGCCTCTGCTACCTGTCATGAGTTTCCAGCCTGGCCAAAAGCAACATCAGGAATCCCTGTCTATCAGAACGGTTTTGCTGGGATTCCCTGTGATATTTCACCCTATGACAATGCGCAACTGTTCCTCAAACTATCCTACCCATCAAGAAAAAAAATTATATAAATGACAGGTCCACTGATTGCTGTTGGTGTTTTTCCTGAGTAACTGTGGTCTGGTTATACACATGCCAGGTGTGGTGGGTACTGCAACTAAACGTATATTAACAAAACAGAAGGATCAATAAACAGGCTTTAAACGCTCATATTACTGCATTATTGTGTAAGTGGGAACAAGCGTGTCACCTTGGTATTTGTTTTATCTGAAATCAGGTGGAACGTTTGATTCTGGGAGTTGCCCAGGCGGCCTGTCTGAAATTGATATTCTCAGGCTGTATGAAGGAACACCAGAGCGTGTAATTTGACCTTGCATCAGCACTGCTGAAACCCCTACATGCTGGACTTCAGTTTTGTTTCTTGGGTTCTTTGGTAACCAATTAGTGACTCCCAATAAAAGGCGGCATGAGGAAACCTTTTCTTAAAACATGCACCTGTGCAGAGGCAAAGCCCTGGTTAAATCACATGTGTATATGGAGTCCAACCCCCCCTCCCCCCTTTGAGGTTTTCAAGACCTTCTTAAAGTTTTTAATTGTTAACGTACAGACTGGCAATCTGAGGAAGGAAAGATTAGGTGTTGATGGAGATAAATGAACCATGACTCACCAGCCAAATGCATTTCTTTCATGAGTCTTTTATCTCTTTTCATACACTGCTTTTGACAAAAAAACTACCAGACTGCTCTCACCACTTTGCTCTTGTGGAACAAAAGGGAGGAACTGAGGCTACATATTGAAACGCTTTTGTACTCTTTCCATGTGACCAGGCTCATAGCGCCTGCTTGTTCTCAATGAAGGGGAAAGGATTCATGGAGGAACGCCATGGATCC
This sequence comes from Microcaecilia unicolor, assembly GCF_901765095.1. Taxonomy (NCBI): domain Eukaryota; kingdom Metazoa; phylum Chordata; class Amphibia; order Gymnophiona; family Siphonopidae; genus Microcaecilia; species Microcaecilia unicolor. The sequence continues at coordinate 479,815,154 of NC_044032.1, read as the reverse complement.
AGGGAACTGCACTAACCCAGTTCTGTTCCTATCTTGGCCATAGAACTCATCTGTCAATTGGCAATCCAATCTCTCAAATGACTACTCCAAATCTTGTGAAGTACCACAGGGATCCATACTAGCCCTGCTTCTCTTTAATATTTTTCTAGCACCACTACTGACTAACACATTCTCAGGGCTTGATCTCATTTGTATGTGCACTCAATATTCAGATAGTTACTGCCCTTGATCACACTAATATTTCTGCAGTTCCAGCTATTAATGACAAATGGCTCCGAATCATCAGAAAAGTAAAGCTCTTCTGGTTTTGAATTGTGGCCCTCCAAACTTATGTTCACCACTTCTCATTTAGGGTACGGTTATACCCATTGTTCCCACATTAAAAATACTAAGTGTTCTTTTAGATGATCAGCTTAATTTTCAGGTGAAAATCACATCTGTTATACAGCGCGGTTTCTATAGATTACGTCAAATTAGATCTGTAAGACATTTGTTTAATCTGGCAGCACTAGAAAACACTTATCCATGCTTTTGTAATTAGCAATCTGGATTACTGTAATGTCCTCTATCAGGGATTAAGGACTATGGATATTTGCCATCTTCAAATCATTCAAAACGTGGCTATCAAACTTCTCAGGGTCGCGCAGAAATACGATCATGTAACCCCGTTATTGTGTGAAGCACACTGGCTGCTGCTGCTGCTCACGTTTCGGATTTCCTATAAAATTCTGCTCTTGGTCCATAAAATCTTGTGCACTAATCTTCCCCTTTTTTAATCCAGCTGCTGCAATACTATTCCCCCCGACGACCTCTTCGATCCAGTCATCAACGTAGAGGGGCATAATCGAACGTCGCCGGCCAAATAGATCGCCGGCGATCTATGTTGGCGGCGGTGCTACAGCTGGCCGGAACCGTATTATCGAAAAAGATGGCCGGCCATCTTTTTTTTTCGATAATATGGTTAAGTCCGGCCAAATGCCTTGGAGTTCGCCGGGTTTGAGATGGCCGGGTTTGTTTTTCAGCGATAATGAAAAAAATGCCAGCGAAATCCAAGGCATTTGGTCGTGGGAGGAGCCAGCATTTGTAGCGCACTGGTCCCCCTGACATGCCAGGACACCAGCTGGGCACCCTAGGGGTCAGTGCGGTGGACTTCAGAAAAACCTCCCACATGCATAGCTCCCTTACTTTGGGTGCTGAGCCCCCAACCCCCCCCCCCAAACCCACTACCCACAAATGTACAACACTATCAAAGCTCTTAGGGGTGAAGGGGGCAACTAATGTGGGTACAGTGGGTTTTGGAGGGCTCCCATTTATCAGCACATGTGTTACAGGTAGGGGAGGATGGGCCTGGGTCCGCCTGCCTTAAGTGCACTGCGGTACCCACTAAAAGTGCTCTAGGGACCTGCATACACGCAGGCCTCTAGGACTTGTTGCTGGTGTATAACCTTGGCACACCAGTTGACACCTGAAGACTAATCTCTTTGAAAAAGTCCTTTATTTGAATAAGCACGTTTACTCACAGTTAACTGCAGATCAGAGGTTGTGCCCCACTGGCAAAGAGTTTCCCTGGTACTGAGATTAGCAGTAGGTCAGAGCTGGCAGAATGGTGTACAATGCCCTCTTTCAGCCATATTCAAGGTAATAACGTTCTCTAACGTGGGTGACACATGAAAGGGATCTAAAACTCGCTTACAAAAATGGCCACTACCTCATGGACTACCGGAAACAAAACAGGGCACACTCTGAACCCAGTTAGCAGGGGGGAAAAGCACCATGGGAGTAGAGCCCAGTACCCTACACCCACCACAATGCATTGCTGATGTGACTCTGCAGGGCACCTAACAGAAAAGGTGGCACACTCACCCGAGAGCCACATCGCAACCAGGGAAGGGCTGTCAGAGGATACAACACATTCTGCTGTCATGGAGGTGGGTACGGCATTTGAGGCTGGCATACAGGCTGGCAAAAAAGGTTTTTAGTTTTATTTGTTTAGTATAGGAGGGGGTTGGTGACCACTGGGGAAGTATGGGGAGGTCATCCCCCATTCCCTCCAGTGGTCATCTGGTCATTTGGGGCACATTTTTGAGTCTTGGTCGTGAACATAAAAGGACCAAGTAAACCCGTCGACAAACTGCTTATCGCCGTTTTTTTTTCCATTATCGCCGAAAGCCGGCCATCTGGTAGCCACGCCCATGCCCGCCTTCGCTTCGCCGCCGACACGCTCCTTTGAACTTTGGCCAGTGACACGACGGGAAAGCGGCGCTGTTGGCAAAAAAGCGGCTTTCGCTTATACCGATTTGGCCGCTTTTCCGAGATCGCCGGCTATCTCCCGATTTATGTTGGAAAATGGCCGGTGATCACTTTCGAAAATCAGCTGGATAGTAACATAGTAGATGATGGCAGAAAAAGACCTGCACGAGCCATCCAGTCTGGCCAACAAGATAAACTCATATGCACTACTTTTTGCGTATACCGTACATTGATTTGTTCTTGTTCCTCCTTGCTGTTCTTACTTTTAGACAGATAAAGCTTGAGTGTATTAGGAAGAAGATTCACCCTTCCCTTATCCATAAAATCACAGGAGTATCTACCCATGTTTAAAAGCAATCTGAAAACGTATTTGTTTAAGGAAGCTTTCCTATAAGTCTTCACTTGTTGGACAGAAGTTGGAGATTTGAGTGTGATGGTGTGCCCTGGAGGACACTGTAGCTCTATTATACTGCTCTTTTTTTTTTCTCCTTCCCTATCCAAATGGCATTCTATTTCTTCTTCTTGATTTTGTGCAGGGCGGGATTCTTTACAAATGAAAAATTACAGACCAGTCTCTCTTCTGAACTAGGACTGTAAGATTTATGCTAAAATTATAGCGGACAGACTGACAATTGTGATTCCGCACCTGGTTCACCCTACACCAGGGGCGTAGCCAGACACCCAATTTTGGGTGGGCCTGGGCCCAAGATGGGTGGGCAGAAGAACCCCACACCCAGTCCTACAGGTGATTTGGTCTCTCCTTCTCTCACCTGCGTGCCATATGGCCTCAAACATCCCCCCTCTCCTGCATATCTTTTAAATAGCAGATTTTCGCTGGCAGTGAGAAGCAACTAATACACACTGGTTGTCATGTTGGCCCTACAGCCTTCCCACTGCTGCAACTTCCTGTTTCCGCATAGGCGGGAATACGTCAGAGGGAAGGCTATGGGGCCGGTGTGAGCAGTATGTATCAGTCGCTGCTTGCTGCAGGTGAAGATCTGCTATTTACAAGGTATGCAGGAGGGATAGTTGTTGGGAGTTTTCAGCTAGTGGGGCTTCGGAATCCCTGCCAACCACATCATAGATGTGCTGCTACTGGGTGGGCCTGAGTCCAAAGTGGGTGGGCCTGGGCCCACCTAGGCCCACCCTTGGCTACGCCACTGCCCTACACAAACTGGTTTTGTAAAACGAAGCCTGTCAGCTGACAACACAAAGGTTACATAAGTACATAACTACATAAGTATTGCCACACTGAGACAGTCCAAAGGTCCATCAAGCCCAGCATCCTGTTTCCAACAGTGGCCAATCCAGGTCACAAATACCTGGCAAGATCCCCAAAAAGTTCAATACATTTTATGCTGCTTATCCCAGAAATAAGCAGCGGATTTCTGCTATGTGATTCAGGCTGCTCGTCATATGGGGAGGGGGGGGGGAGTCGAAGGGGTTGGCGGCGGGGGGGGGGGGCAGGGTCAAATCAACAGGGACCCATGCCCCCACATAGCTACGCCCTTGCTTGCAATAGACCTGATGTAATTGCGGACACCCACATGCAGCAAGGCACACAACTTACAGTATTCTGTAAGCTATGCACTTAAGTGGGAGGCACGTCCATGTCCCACCTAAGCTCCACCCATGTGAATGCCCCCCATCTTTTCCATTTACGTGCTACGTCCTTCAGGTGCGCCCTCGCAGCATAGTACTCGGCTGCACTGTGCCATTTATGCACTATGGATTGGACTCAGTAAATGGTGTCCAATGTTAGGTGCCGTTAAGATCCGCGTCAAGCGCTAATTCTATAAAGGCCACCTGGTGCTAAGCAATCTTTATAGAATATCACTAAGCGCAGATTCCCACACTCTAGCTTTCAAACGTAGCACTCCTTGCTGAGGGAGTGCTTGCAAATTCTGTTTCATTCAAAACGTTAAAAAGTCAAGAGAGAATTTTTTTGTTTGTTTTTTTAAAGGTGCATTAGTACCTGGTACTACATTTGAAAGCTAGAATGTTTAGAGAACATCCAATTTGAAGACTGGAAGCAGGCTGTTGTGGGCAAAACACAATTTGTATGGAGACTTTGGATGTTTGAATACATTTTCTGCACTATTCACACATTATCTTGCTTCATTTCTGGAGTCACTTTCATTGTGTTTGTCTGATCTGTGTATTTTGAGGGACTTTGTTCTTCTGTTCTCTTTGTCGATTGCAGTATTTTTATCATTATTAAAGTACTAGTAAATAAGGCCCGTTTCTTACAGCAATGAAACGGGCGCTAGCAGGGTTTTCCTTGGAGTATGTATGTTTGACAGTGTGTGTGTGAGAGTGACTGTGTGAGTGGAGGTTTGGGGGGTCATAGGGTGTGTGGTGGTGATTGAGGTACATAGGTGTGTGTGCGAGTGAGAGAGTTGCTGTCTGTGCATGGCACAGTGTGTGTCTGAAAGATGTAGATTTTGCATTTGACAGTTTTGGGGGGCAGGGCAGGCAAGAGAGCAGGGGACAGAGCAGGGTTGTTTGATATGGGGGGAGGGTAGTGGAGACAGGAGGGTTGGTGGACGGGGGAGAGAGTAATACAGAAAATGCCCGAGGTAGAACAGCTTCCCGGGCCAGGCTCCGGCTGACAGGAAGAGGAGTCAGGCCAGGACTACGGCTGCCGGGAAGGAGATGCCTGCCAAAGACACAGGGAAGGAAACAGTGAGCACACAGCAGCCGATCCCAGCCTTCCTGCCCACTGCCCTTTCGCTCTCAATTATTGCTTTCTGAAGAGGACAGTACAAATAATAAAGTAGCACATATGAATTTATCTTCTTGGGCAGACTGGATGGACCGTGCAGGTCTTTTTCTGCCGTCATCTACTATGTTACTATGTTATGTTCCGGAGTTTCTTTCCTACTTATTTTGTGTTGGAGCTCCTTGCTGCTTTCTGGGCTCTTTTTCTTTTTGTGTTGGCAACCGGGTTAGAGTCCACGGAGGAGAGTGGAGTGATCTGCATGCCCCATGCTTGCTGTTGTATTTATTGGGGGACCGTTGTTATTCATGCTTTAAAGGGAAAGTCCTGCTTTGTTGCATCATTTTGTTTTGCAAGTGAAGGCTGATAGCAGTGGGAGGGGCAATTATTGGAAGGTCAGTCGGAATGGGTTACTGGGCTCTCCTGAATGAGGTTGTAATGTGGTCATCGCTACCTCGCCGAACTCGCAATGTATTCGACTGTGTGTGGGGGCATAGGAATCGAGCGGCGATGTGTCTCGGGAGGGGGGGGTGTGGACAGGAGGACCGGCATCTGGCAGGCAGTGTCCAGCGTGAGCTAGGCAACAGCAGAGATGGCTAGCAGCATGGGATGGAACGGGAACAACAGAGCGCGGTGCAGCCAGCGACACGTGAGGGTCTTGCACATTTCGTGCGAGACAGTGGGCACACGGTGATGTCATTAGGAGGCTGTGTGCCTGTCGTTGTGTGTCGCTGCCAGTGTTTTGGGGCGTTGAGTGAGTCAGTTTTGGCCCAGGTGGGAGAGTGAGAGATACCGGAGGAAGCCACCTCTTCCTGTTTCCCCCCGCCCTGCTGCCGCAGAGGTAGCAGGTGTTACACGTTTTTTCGCCGTGAAGCCCTTGGTCCTGCTACTCTCGTACCTCCGTTCATGTCCTTTTCCCCGATGGACGCAGTTCGTGCGTGACGTAATCACGTACCTCCGGGCATCTGAATAGTAATCTCCCGCCGTGTGGATGTGTGCTCGTCCCTCGCGTCGAACTTGATGACGTTGAGGGCGGAGCGATGCGATTGGTTGAGTGTCATTGTTCCGCCCTCGACGTCATCACGTTTGACGCGTGGGCGGGGCAGACACAAAGTGATCTCACCCCTTTCACTTTTAGAATGTTGGGTAAGTGAGGCTTCATTAGAACGTTGGAGGTGCGTTTTATATAGAGAGATGATACATACCAAACGATGTGTCTGCAACTTAGTACAGCACCATATATAAGGATACATCAGCACTCTTTTAAAAAGAGCTATTCAGTACCTTCAAACCTAGAAAGACCCGAGGTAAGTCATTTAACTTAACAGAAGCCTCTGTATTTCTTATATGATCATACACCATGAACAATTTTGGATAAGTTGCAATAGTAGGAAATTCAACCACTGGACTAAACTCCATTTTAGTCTTCCAGTGCTGAACCAAGAAATCTTCTAGAATCCCTCAGTGAAAGTTCTGCTCTCTTGACAAAGGTTTCAAATCTATTATTCTCCACACTAAAATAAAAACAATACATTTATGTTGATGTGACCTACTGAAAACCACGCCTACATATCCTTTTTTTTTTTTTAACTTTGAGACTAAGAGGAAACAATGGAGGGTCACCATTTGTTTTGTCAGAGAGCAAACAAAGCATTTGAGACTAGCATTTGAAAACAATAGTGGCACTTCAAAACTGATCTATAGCAAGCAAGTGAAGTAAAACAAATGAACACCTTTTGTTATTAAGTTAAAAGATGGTGAATAGTGACTCATAAGCCTGGTTCAGTCGCTCAGAACAACTCTGCACTCCACATGCACCGATCTGGGTTTGGCTCCTGCCTCAGGTCTGTGTCACAGTTTGAGGAATGTGAGCCCTTGGGCCGTAGAGAGGTTGGTACCACAGGCCCTCGCTGATGACAGCTGATGCTGCACTAGACAAAGTCCAGAATAGGCTGCAGGCAGACACGAACCAAACCAGGACCAGGATCTAGCCAGGCATGGTCAGGAGCAGGCCACAGGTCAAGGAAGGCAGAAAGCAGATCAAGTATGGAACAGGGCATGGCTGGTACGGACTGGCAAGAATTCTGGAACATGGCAAGGCAGGAACATACACACAGGGACGCTGGAACAGGGCAAAGCAGGGACTCAAAAATAGGACGACGTAGGAATAGACGGGCAGGGACTCTGGAACAGGGTGAGGAAGGTACAGACAAGCAGGGACTCTGAAACAGGGCAAGGAAAGAAGGAAAGCAGGAACAAGGCAAGAATGCAGGAACAAGGCAACACCACTGGAGTCAGCAGGGCACCATGAAGCCTGTTGCTGAGGCACTGGCTAACAGTGGAGAACTTCCTTAAATACTCCTAGGCAGGATGTGATGTCATCAGTCAGTGCCCTCTTGCAGGACCATAAAAAGGAAATGCAGAGTTCAAGTAGGACAAATTCTTCAGGCATGGGAGGCTGTCGGACCCCATTGGAAACAGGTGAGGGGCGTGATATTCTGCTCCCTGGGCTACCTGATACTGGGGAGACAGTGTTCACAGCCCCTGGAAATGAGGAAGTTATAGTAGTTGTACAACAGGGATACCTAGTGGCCATGTTTAAACTTGTACAGCGCTGCGTAACCCTGGCAGCGCTATAGAAATGCTAAGTAGTAGTAGTAGTAGATTTGGGTCCTAGGACTGAGAGTTCCAGAAGGATCAGCAGTGCATGTTCGCAAGTCAAGGAGACTGTCACAGCAGAGACTGGGCTAGGTGAGCTGGGAAAATATATAATACAGGGAAAAAATTTTTCCAGGTAGCTGTAAATGAAGGTTTATGGTGCTAGATCCCAGCTGCTGCTGAGCCGGAAGCCCAAAGAGCAGGAGGATTTAAAAAAAATTAAGAAAATGGAAACTGAGAAGCAAGGAAATTGACCTTTAAGTTAAACTGTCATCAATCTAATGTACTTAGAACATTTCCACAGCACTAAACAGAAACTGTGTGCAAATGTTGCCTGGCATCTTGAAGACATGCATGTTTTTATATATTTTACCTTGTGCTATCAAACACAGTCCTCCTTCAGCTACAACTGGAAACCTGTCTCAGTCTAGTGAAATATAACACCTTATCCCATCCAGATAGGGTTCTGCTGGGCTACATTCTAAGCAAGGCTACCGTTCACAGATCTGCTGCCAACTACTGGGAATGCCACTACAAACTCCTTAACATTTGCGTTGTGCCAATACACTAAAGCCTACATTCTAATAACAGCCCCTGTATGAACGTTGAACGGTATTAGCTTACAGCTTCTTAGTACTTTCTTCAGTTGTGCATTTGCTTCCAGCCCTTGGGTTCCAGCAGGATGAGCTGCAAATGTTACAGTTCCCTTGACACAGGTTAGAGGTCAAAGAGTCCCAGTAAATCATAAGTATAAATAGGGTAGAGGGAGGGGAGGAATGCTGGTAATGAGCAACAATCTCTTTGATGATGAGAGAAAATGGATGTTTACTGTACACTCTATTTCACGCAGTGCATTCCCTTGTTGAAAACATATTTAGCCTTTAATCTGCTTTTTGACAAGCCTGGTTGAAACTGATGAGCCTTAATTCCCTCCTAAGGATGTTACAGTTACCAATCGCTTACACTGTGACAAATACTTGTGGCAAGGAGGCAGCTACTTTGCAAATTCTGCATATTCAGATGCAAAGAATAAGCTTAGTAAGATGATCATATTACTGTGTCGTAACGTTCCTTTGCCCAGGCTTAAGACCCCTTGCTAGGCCTCGCTCATGCCATGTCTTCGTTTACTTATAAAATTGAGTCAGTAGATTTAGTCCATAGGAAAGAGACATAAGGTTACCAGATGTCATCTTTTAAGGAGACATGTCCTCCTTTTGGACTTCAGATATGTCCTCCAGGTTTTATGTACCTATGACCAAAGACAACTACCCACATAACGTAAGAAACCATCTCTGGCCTATTAGTCAGTCTGGACACATGGGGGTGCTAAAGAGAGAGAAAGGCATTGCTGATTTCCTCTCTGTTTCCATGCTGGTTGAATCTGTCAAAAGAATTTTGTTTGTGCAGCACAGCTTTAAGCATGTGTCATGCAAAGCCATTCACACATATCTGAGAAGCCAGCCAAGGTTGTTCAGAGATATTCGCTCTTCGTGTGCTCAGACTCAGTCAAACTCAAAAACGGAAGTTTTTGAAAAGTAGATTGTCTACTGCTGAACTGTAAGTCAATGACTGTTTGATGTGTGATAATTAACTAAAAGCTATGTACACATTTGCTATGATTAAATATTACTTTAGCAAAGGTGGCAACCATTTTTATTTTTTGTATCCTCTTTTTTGTTTTTGCAAATATGATAACCCTAAGGAGAGGGACTAATAGGCATTTCAGGGAACTGTAGCCATATGGGATTTCAGAATGGTCCACAAACTCAAATATCGGTGAAGCAGAATGTGGTAGCCCCACTTCACCAACAGTGCACACAAGACCAGGAAAGTCGAACCGAAATAAACGTTTTGTCCACACAGTTGAAAGGCTGTCAGCTGCCTTAAGGTTCATGGAAAAGACAAATATTGCCCCAAATATACTATCTTTTCACTATCTTGACAATACTTAAGTCAGGAACTGTCCTTTCAGAAGTTTCGGGCCATTTTAAAGACCTCTTCCAAAAGGTGTTTGAATAAAGGTTTCCCTATGGTTTCAGTTGTCGCTTTCTCGAGCAGGGAGCAACCTCTCTTTCCTTTGTATTATTGCAGTTCCTTTCTATTTTCCTTTTTTTATAGCCCTGCTTTGATGGTTCATCTACTAAGAAGTATACTGGTAAAAAATTAAACTTGAAACAAGTCAAACTGATTTACTGTTTCAATAACATAATTATTTCAGATGTGCACCATTTATCGTTTTTGTTTTAAAATTATGTACACTGCTGGGCATGATTTGGGCCTTATGTACTAACGTGCAAAGTGGCTTGCACTTTGCATGAAAAAACAGCACAAATTGCCAAGAAAGTGCCAAAATGCAGACTTTTTGTGCTGTTTTTTTTGTATGAAGTACACTTTATAGAAGTTACTTCGCAAAAGTATACATTGCAGTGCCAAACATTTACATAAACATTGCATTAACGAGCTGGTGCAATGCAAACTCATACAAAGCAGCTCATTCATGCAAAGACAGGTGTAAGAAAGAAGAAATTAGGACTTACCTGATCATTTTCTTTCGATTAGTTCTTCACACTATTCCAGGATGAGTGGGTAGTTATGTCCATCGACCAGCAGGTAGAGATAGAGAATACAGAACTGAGCACCACTACATAGCTCCCTGCTAGCAGCCCAGTTCCTCAGTATCAGTCCTCAAGCAAGGAAGAAGGAACACCAAATCCAGAGAATGGTCAGCAACCAGTAGAGCCAGCTTCACCAACAACACGAATAGATGGCCCCTGGAAAACGGGATACAAAACCAGTGCACAGAGTTACCAAAGAGGGCGTTGAACCATGGGAGGGCTCCAGGAATAGTGTGAAGAACTAATGGAAAGAACATTATCAGGTAAGTCCTAATTTCTCCTTCCATTACATTTATTTCCATTATTCCAGGATGAGTGGGATGTTCAAAAGCTATCCCTCTGAGGGTGGAAAGCCAAACCTGCCGCCGGTTGAACCAACGCCCCAAGGGCTGCCTGCGTGCCACCAACCAAGCGACAAATGTACTGAAGGTATGCAGCAAGGCCCATGCCACTGCCCTACAGAAACCAACCAGAGAAGACCCTGAAGCCTCCACCCAAGTCGTAGCCGCACACCTGGAAGACAGAGTCACAAACATGCAGAGGAATGGTCTCTTCTTGGATAAAGGCTGAGCCACCAGCCCCCTTCACTCACCGGGTAAAGGAAACCTCGGACGCCCAGAGACCCCACCTCTGGGTACCAGACAGCACAAAAAAGTCTATACGAAGGACGAGGACAATGGAAACCTCTAAACACACAAGAATGCCCGTCGAAGACCAGAAGCTGCCAAGGCATGTCGCTCCCCCACAACCTGTCAATGAAAAGAAGGGAGGTTCACAGACTAAGGAATAAGAAAAAAACCAAAATGCTTGGGCAAGAAGGGAGGTACTGCCTGAAGCAAGACCCCCACCACCGAAAAATGGACAAGGAGACCTCCCAAGAACAAATGAAGAGAAAACAAGCAACAGGCCGAGGGAATTGCACCCCCAAGAGAAACCTTCTCCCACACAGATCTAACAGGGCACTTAGGATGGGCTCCGACGGAGAGCGGAGCGGCCCCTGAAGGACCAGGAGAAGATCCCATGCTGGAAAGGACCCCCCGAAAGGGAAGGCGACTCACACCTCCCCCAAAAAAGACACAATCAGAAGGGCTGTTGAAAAAAGGTATAAAACAAAGGTCTCTTAATCTGCAAGCTCTTGAACAAAAATAATTGAAGGGATTCTAAGAATGACAAGAGGCTTCTTAGAAAACAAACCATACTGTACAAGAGAAAGGAATCATATAACGAGTCAGGAATAAGTCTTTATGTGTATAGGGTGGTAGTGACGGGGGAGAGTGAAGCCAATTTCTCCTTTCTTCCTTGCCCCCTGATCCACAGCCAAAAATGCTAAAGAAACTCAAGGACCTCATGTCCTCCTGAGGATGGAGAGAGGGAGAGCAAAGGTGGTGGTGGTGGGAACTGGGTAAGCAGCAACGTACTTTCTGTAACAGTTTTCTTTTCAGTGTTGCACTTATTTTAAAGCTGCTCATTGCTGTTATGCTGGACAACTGGTTTGGAGACAGGAGCAGCTTATTTTCAAAAAAGGACTCTCATGATCATACCAACTGGTGGGAGATGCGCTACTGCTCCTGGGAGGAGGGAAGAAGATGGTTGGAGATGTGAGAAGGAGATCTCTCTAAGATAGGGCAATTGAAGGCAATGATACACAGGAGGTAAGGAAAGAGACAAAGGGCTGGATTCAGTAAATGGCGTCAAAAGCTAGGCGCTGGGAAAAATTTGTAGTCAATACTATTCTAGAAAGGGTGCTCCTGCCCGAGTGCTCTTTACAGACGTAAGTTAACAAGCTTAATAAGCTAATGAGCGCTGATAACAGCACTTAACAAGCAATAATGAGCACTAATGGCAATAATTAGAATTCATGAGGACAACTCGCTAAGCGTATTCTGTAATGAAGTGTGCTGAACTTCTAATGCGCGCAGGCAAAAAGGGGCATGGTTATGGGCGGGGAAATGGGCATTTTGTGGGCATTCTGAAATTTACGGGGGTAGTTATAAAATATGGCCCAGTGTGTGTAAATCTATGCGCTGGGATTTACACCAAGTTTTCATTGGACTACTGAACTCCCTTTATTGTAATATTAATAAACAGCAGTTGCAAAGACTCCAGTTGCTGCAGAATACGTCTGCTAGGCTAATTTTTAAATTGGGTAAGTTTAATGAGGCTAGTCCTCTGCTGAACAACTTACATTCAATTCAAAGTAGCAATCTAGTTTACAAGAGTGTATATGGAGCTAATTCAGAAATGGTAGGGGATTTACTTCTGATATTCCATCGGTAAAGAATATGCATTTGAAGTCTATATGGCAAGGTTCATTTCCATTTCAGGGAGCTAAAATATAGAATAGCCTATCTTGAAAATTCGCTTGACTATGCCTTTCAGTTCTTTTCAAAAAATCTTAAAAACTTCTTTTTAGATTCCTGATTTACAGAAACAAGTTTTAATGATAAGAGTTGACAATTTTTAATTGAATGGATTACTGAATAATTGTACATTTTATCCAAAGGGGATATTTCTTTAATATTGTAAGCCACTTTGCACCTAAAATCTCAGAATAGAATAGGATTGTATTAAATCACCATATAAAGACATGATCTTTTCAATTCTAGTTCCTGACAGAGCCAATTTGAACACATAGAGGGGATAATCGAATGGGGCGCCCAAGTTTTCCTGGGGCCGTCCTCGCAGGACGGCTCCATGAAGGGGCGGGGAAACCCATATTATCGAAACAAGATGGGCGTCCATCTTTCGTTTCAATAATACGGTCAGGGACGCCCAAATCTCAACATTTAGGTCAACCTTAGAGATGGTCGTACTTAGAGATGGTCGTCCCCGATTTTCAGCGATAATGGAAACCGAGGACGCCCATCTCAGAAACGACCAAATCCAAGCCATTTGGTCATGGGAGGAGCCAGCATTCGTAGTGTACTGGTCCCCGACATACCAGGACACCAACCGGGCACCCTAGGGGGCACTGCAGTGGACTTCAGAAATTGCTCCCAGGTGCATAGCTCCCACCTTGTGTGCTGAGCCCCCCAACCCCCCCCCCCCAGAAACCCACTCCCCACAACTGTACACCACTACCATAGCCCTAAGGGGTGAAGGGGGGCACCTACATGTGGGTACAGTGGGTTTGTGGTGGGTTTTGAAGGGCTCCCATTTACCACCACAAGTGTAACATGTGGGGGGGATGGGCCTGGGTCCGCCTGCCTGAAGTGCACTGTACCCACTAAAACTGCTCCAGGGACCTGCATACTGCTGTCATGGAGCTGGGTATGAGATTTGAGGCTGGCAAAAAAAAAATATTAAGTATTTTTTTAGGGTGGGAGGGGGTTGATGACCACTGAGGGAGTAAGGGGAAGTCATCCCCGATTCCCTCCGGTGGTCATCTGGTCAGTTCGGGCTTGGTCGCAAGAAAAAATGGACCAAGTAAAGTTGGCCAAGTGCTCGTCAGGGACGCCCTTCTTTTTTTTCCATTATTAGCCAAGGACGCCCATGTCTTAAGCACACCCCAGTCCCGCATTCGCTACGCTGCCAACATGCTCCCGTGAACTTTGATCGTCCCCGCGACGGAAAGCAGTTGAGGGCGCCCAAAATCGGCTTTCGATTATGCCAATTTGGGTGACCCTGAGAAGGACGCCCATCTCCCGATTTGTGTCAGAAGATGGGCGCCCTTCTCTTTCGAAAATAAGCCTGATGGTGAAAATCTGATCTCCTTTAATTTGGCTGCAATTAGGCTAAAAGTCATAGCTAGCATTTTCTGCTCTGCATGGTGAAAAATAACTCCCCGCTCCCCTCCAAGGGAAATGATAGTTTAGATTAATACACAGAGAATGTGTTATGAAAGCTGAGATTAAGGTAGGAAAAATACTAGAGTGGGACTAGGGGAGGCATTTTCTCTCAGGACATTAACTTTGCGGTTAAAATTTCTTGTCCTATCACCCAGTGTTAAAGGAAAAAAGATTTTACTAAGGGCTGGTCTGAGAATCTGTAGACGACAGATGCCTTATAGACCCTTCCTTAAATGCTAGTGGCAGGGAGTGATCAACCTTTTGCCCCCTGACTTAACAATTTAACTTTAAATGTGTGTCTAGAAGCATTTAAGAAAATTAAACTTGACACCTGAAGGCACCAGACACCTCAGTCTCAAATCCAGGTGGGCGCGTTTATTTCACGTTGTGGTCAAATTGGATTAACAAACGCTGGCACTACCCCATTACATAATAATAAAAGTGATCATTTCTCAGTTTGCTCTCTGCTCAAAATGAAATCAAGATGCAAAGCACCACAGGCTACAGCAGCCACCATAGACCTTATTTTGCAACAGGATACCAATGTGAGAAGTCCAAAAAGGTGCCTATTTTAAAGAGGCAACAGAGCTGTCTATGGGGCTTATTTTCAAAGCAGTTAAACTTACAAAGTTCCATAGATTACATGTAACTTTGTAAGTTTAAGTGCTTTGACAACATGCCTCCACTTTTCTTTATAAAACAGGCTGCCGAATCCAGGTCCAACAGTACACAAATTCATATCTACTCCCCAAACGGTGTAAATCTGTGCATGCACTCTAAAAGGAAAATTCTAGAATCTAGTGCCTGCATTTATGTACCCCTAGAAGACCAGCACTTACGCGTGAAACTTTACACTTACCTGTGAAAGTGCCAGCAGGGAGCTTAAGCAATATTCTGTACTGGCGTGCTTCACTTACATAGTGTGTACATGCATGTGCATACATGGGCAGCACATAGGTGGGCTTCCAGTTACATACGTGGGAGAAATTTTATAAATGGTGCCTAAAAATTCAGCAACGAAAAAGCATGTAACAATATTCTATAAACTGCGCATACAGTTAGACACGGGTTACAGAATCACGCTTAAGCCCAGGGATTGTGCCTACATTTAGGGATGGTCATTTGCACAAACGAAAAAGTAGTGCAAATGCTCGTGCCTATATTTAGGCTTGAAGCCCCCTTATTCTATCATTACGCATGTCACACCCTCAATGGCCCATGGCCCTTCCATTTCTGTGCCCCCTTTTCTGACTAGCACATAAAATTTAGTTGCAGATCTTTATGTGTCTACATATTAATTGAATCTAACTAGTGCCAATAATTGCTTGTTAAAAAGCCAATTATTGGTGCTAATTAGCTTGTTATTAAATTAAAATGCACAGGTGCCCAAATTTGCACCCTCATTTTTTATAGCTTTTTATTGAATTTGTGTGGGGGGGGGGATAACTTACAGAATTCTGTACGTTATATACATCCCTGCCGCATTTAAATACCCGCACTTACACCATCTCTATGGCTGGAATAATTGCAGACTCTTAAATGTTAGGTATGCCGATACCAGGTCACGCTAGTGTTCTGTAACGGCACCTGGGTGTCCAGGCTCTGTTACGCAATAGGCTCCGACCATGCATCTCAGTGTGTCTAAATTGGCAAACTCTATGCACGTACATGCGCGTTCTATTTTTTTTAATGCAGATAATTTGCAACTCTTCTTCCACTCCACCCTAACTATGCTCCTGGGAACGCCCACATGCAGACTGTATAAAAGAGGAGCCTCTTCCATGCATGAACATTTCAGCGCATGTATGTGGTTATGCAATTTTACAAAAGCCCTTTTCCATATGGAAAACAGGCTTTACACGTAGAAGTGCTTTATAAAATCAGTCCCTAATTGACAGAAGATCTACTGTATGATTTGAACATTAAAGACACTAAGGGAACCTTTTATTAAACTGTGTTCCTGCACCAGTTACTGCAATGGTTGGACACATCGAGGTTCAGTCCATAAAAGGGTGCCTACATGTAGCCTATTCTACATAGGGAAGTAGGCACCCACTTTTCTTTATAGAATACTAGTAAAAAAGCCCCGTTTCTGATGCAAATGAAACGGGGGCTAGCAAGGTTTTCTTCTGTGTGCATGTGGGAGTGTGTGTGTCCCTGCCCTCTCTCCCTTCCCCTGTGCTCTCTGTCCCCTCCCCCCTCGGAGTCGAGTCCTTCAGTGTTAAGTTTCCTGCTGTGTTTGTGTTACAGAGATAGTGAGGGCTTCTGCCCTCTGTTCCCTCCCCCCTCTGAGTCCTTCACTGTTACAGAGAGAGCGATTTGATTTCTTGCTTTGCTGTGTTTTCCTTCACTGTTTGTGTTACAGAGAGAGCGAGGGCGGAGCAGACACTCATGCGGAAACCGGATATCTCTCCCCCTTCACACTTCCGGCAGGAGGCTTCATTTAGAACGTTGGTGGTGCCTTTTATATATAGAGATCAGCATCGCATACCAAGAATATGTCCGTATTCGGAATGGAGGTTAGTGCAGTGGGCTGAGAACCTGGGGAACTGGGTTCAATTCCCATTGCAGCTCCTTGAGACTCTGGACAAGTCATTTAACCCTCCACTGCGTAGACTGCAAGCCCACTAAGGACAGAGAAAGTACCTGCATATAATAAATGTAAACTGCTTTGGTTGCACCACAAAAAAGCAGTACAGAAGAAATCCAACTGCCAGAAATCCGGAACACTCGAGAATCCAGACCTTTTAAAGCTGACTGCCAACCGCTCGAGAATGCGGACTCCTCCTCCTCCCCCATACAGCTTTTTTCCCTCCGTTCTCGGCCCTGCGCTTCCTTCTCATTCTCCCAGGCCTAAGAGGTGTCCCCCCCCCCCCCCCGTAGCTACACCTTCCCCCTTCCATCCCTCCCTCCCTCCCTCATACAGCCCGGCGTCTTCCTCCCCCCACTCCTGACCCTGCCCGCTGCTCTTCATTACAGGTACTTTCCCTGAAGTCTTCGGTGCTACAGCACCGGCAGCAGCCTTACGCAGTGGTTGCTTCCGGCATGCAGTGGAACTTCCCCTCTGATCCATCCCACCCTTCCGACAACAGGAACTTGCATCAGAAGGGCGGGACGTCAGAAGGGAAAGGCCTGCTGCATGCTGTAGCACCGAAGACTTCATGAAAGGTACCTGACAGGGCCTGGGGGGGGGGGGGGGGGGGGGGAGAGACACCAGACTGTGCGTGGAGGGAGGGGGGAAGGGGAGAGAAAGAAGGTGTGGAGCCACAGGGGGCCTGGGGTGTGGGGCTGGCTGCTGGGTAATAAATGCTGCCTGAGAATCTGGAAAGTCCAAAAATCCAGACTGACCCAATCCTTGAGTAGTCCAGATTTTTGGACTTCTATGGTATATCAAACCTCATAACCCTTACCCTTAGACGTAATCACTTAAGCAAACCGTAGAGCTGGTGTCAATGATCATGAGAACATGCACAGATTACAGTATATTATTCTATAATCCGCATGTGTAAATGGATGCTCTGTCCATGTAAATGTACATCTACATACCATGTGCCACTGCATTTAGGTGCCACTTTACACAAGAGAGTGTAGCTGGAATAGTGGCAGTTATGCACGTATGTATACATATAGGCGTGTGTAAACGCTGGGGTTCAGGTTACCCTCCTTACAGAATCACCTCCTTATTGCGTACTAATTCCTGTGTTAGCTGCTTAGCATGGAAAAGGGAGGGGGAATAAGGGAGGGTTGCAACATGTAGTTACTAACTGCATGTTGCAACCCTGTTATCATGGCAAAGAGTGCAGATCGTTTAATTATTTAAGACTAGTAAAAAAGGCCCGTTTCCGAAACCAATGAAACAGGCGCTAGCATGTGGCTTTTTTTTGTGTGGGTATATGTGTCACAGAGTTATTTTGTGTGTGTGAGTGTGTGCGGGTGGGGTGTGTGTGCAGGTTGTGATGTGTGTCTTTTTTTTTTTGGTTTGTTTTTTGCATGGGGGGTTGGGGGATGTGCTGTGCTGGCAAAGTAGGATGGATTGGTGTGTGGCTTTGAGGGTGTGTTTCTGTTGTATGTGTGTGGTATTGTCTGTCAAAGAGGTTTGTGGAGGGGTGTCTTTCTGTTGGTGAAATGTAAATGTGGTTGTAGGGGGAGTCAGCCTTTGCTGAGTAGTGGATTGTTTTTTCCGGGGTTTTTTTTTTTGTGTTGTGCTGAGGCACCAGTGTTGTTTTTAGATGGGCGGAAGGTAGAGGAGCATGTTCGTGGTCTGCTGTTCAGGGCTGCTGTAGGGGAACGCTGGAAGAGAAATGTGCTGTGGGAAGCAGCGCCATCTTTTTCCGTTGGGCTGGGGTTCTGGGCATCCTGGAGGAGTGAGACGGCTTGCCTGAGGACGGGGATGGTTGTTTTAAGTTGGCAGAAGGGAGAGTAGCACGGTCTTGGGGATGGTTGGGCACGTCCTTGGCCGCTTCGGCAAAAGGGGAAGAGGAAGGGGGTGGGGAGTTACTTGCAGCCGCGTGTGAAACCGGGTATTCTTTGTTTTGTATTATTAGTTTGCCTTTCAAATGATGGAGGTGGTGCATCGGTGTACGGTTGTTTCGTTAGTTTGGCAGCCAGTCTCCTGCGATTCCTAGGCAGGGAAGGAGTAAGGAAACACGCTCCGCGTGTTTCCCTACTGCTCCCCCTTCCTTGGTTGCTGTTTGCTGCTGGCTGGGTCGCGGGTAATCCTTCCAGCTGGGCTGCAGCTTGTCCTGTTTGCCCACGTCCCAGATGGTGAGGGGCACGCTGTTCTCCGGCTCAACCAACTCCACGTCAAGCGAACCCAAATATAGTCTGTGCTATAGGCCCTCCGGCACTCTTCAGTACCGGCATTAGGCATTTTAAAATTCCCCCCCCCCCCCCCGGTCTATTTTTGCACATAACCACAGCATGAATATTCTTCTCTCGTTCAAGCGGTGGTTCTGTGCTCTCCGTGCTGCACAGATAATGAGCCGCTCTGCTGGTGAATGCTCCTCCCTTATTGCCACGTAGTTTCCTCTGTTAGGTCCGTCTTACGTCACCTAGCGTTGCCTGGTAACGGTTTTGTGATGGTCCTTTGTGTTTTAGAACGTTGAGGGTGTTTTTTCTGATTGGTCTGTCATGCGAGGGCGGGGCAGAAAGACATGGTCAGTGTTGTTGCTTCACCACCATGAACTGACGAACCCTTCAGGGAGTGACTGAGTGACTTCAGAATGTTGTCTTCAGAACGTTGAGGGTGAGTTTTATTATAGTAGATATGGTAAGTGTTTCTTCTATGTGATAGCTGTTTGAGAAGATTTGGGCCTACCTCCAACAGTTACTGAACTGGCTTTGCATTACCACGCATTAATTTAAGCAAATAACATGTTGTGACTGCTAATTTGAATTGTACTTCAGTAACAGACTTGTTTATTTATCAAAATACTCTTTTTCTCATTTTGAGCTTTACTGTGAACCTGGCAAGGATATTAAGCACTGTAGACACACCCACCTCAAATAAATTTCAGGATTGTAAGGACTGTCCCCCAAGATTTTTATCACTAACCTCAACAATCATGATTCCTGGAACATCATCCCTCCCAGAACAACCCTATAAAAAAATGCATAAAAGAACATAATACTTTCAAATATTACACTTGTTCCCTTCACCAGTATATGAAATAAAGATGAACATGAGATTTGTTTCCTATAAAGCCAACAAAGAAATTACCAAAAGCCATTTTTATCTGGGTAAATGGCTATTTAGCGGGGTAATGTTTTTATTTTATTGTTTTTTTTTTTGGCAAACTATCACCTTTCCTGATTATCAGAGTTACAATGGCTGTCAGGACCTATTACTTTGCTGCGATTTGCAGCTGTTCTTTGCTGACTTAGATGACCACCTAGTGCGTCACTTTATTTTAAGTTGGCACTTTATTTTCACCCCTCCCTTAGTTAAACAGACCCTAATCCTTATGGTAAAAATATTTGGTTCTCAGTTCAGCCAAAAATAATCTTACCAGGTGACTCCTCCACCCCTGACTTCTCAGTCCCTGTGGGGAGTCTCCAGTCAGCTCTAGACAGTGATAAATTGCTGCGCTGAGCTGTGAAGGGAGCATCGATCTTGCTTCTTCATTGGGGGAGCACCCAGATATGTTTGGGATTCTAAGATAAGGAAGGAGATGGTGTGGGGTTGGGTGGGATGGGGTGCAGTGTACCGAGGTAAGAGGAGGTAGCAGCAGAATCAATGTCATGGGGAAATGTCCAGCTGCTGTTTGGAATGGGGTGATTTTGTTTCAGCTCCCCATTGTAGAAAGCGGGGTGTAGCCAGCTAATGGGGGGGAAAGTAGCTGGAAAAACTGTTAACGTGTTTTTGAAATCTTCTTCAAGCCAGCTTTGTTCCTGAGCAGCAGATGTGAGATGAGAGGCCTTCCTCACCTTCTTTCTTTCCCTGCAGGCTGTTTCTCATTACTCCTACCACTCCGTATTTTTCATTAAGGTGGCACTTTATTTTCACCCCTCACTTAATTAGTTACTGTTTTGTTCATCTATGAAAACAGTCATTTTATTATGATTTTGTCAAACTTTTAATACAGATAGGATTCCTCCTCTGCATAAACAGCTGTGCTGAAATCAGAAAAGAACCTTCCCCATCCCCCTCAAACATGCCTTGTCCTTCCACCAAGATTTCAAAAGCATACTTATCCTCATAAGTATCGCACTGGGAGGGCTAATAATTTGGGGAAGGTTATTTTGTTTTGAAACAAAGGCTGATTGAGGCTCTGAGCTAGTGGTGACACTGACTGACATCCCCCTACTACTGCTAGTTCTAGCTTGGCTTCCAAGTTGAACCACTGTGCTGTTGCCGTCTCATGGAGGAACGGAGATAAGAGGGAAATAGTGAATTGCTTGTGAAAGGCTCACCAAAGGATTGTTGGAGAATAAAGAAACAGTAAATGACAACAAATAAAGACCTGTATGGTCCATTCAGTCTGCCCAACAAGATAAACTCATTTTACACGGTATGTGATACTTTATACCCGAGTTTGATTTGTCCTTGCCATTCTCAGGGCACACACCCAGCCCAGAACTGTTCTTGTACTAAGTTCTGAAGCTAACGTCGAAACCCCTTCAAATTTACACTCCAGCCCATCCATATCTATTCAGTCACGATCAGGGTGTAGACCATAGAAGTCTGCCCAGCACTGGTTGTGCTTCCTAATTACCAGTGTCACCACCTAATCTCCGTTAAGATTCCATGGATCCATTCCTTCTAAACAGGATTCCTTTGTGTTTATCCCACGCATGTTTGAATTCCATTACTGTTTTCATCTGCACCACCTCCCATGGGAGGGCATTCCACATATCCACCACCCTCTCTGTGGAAAAATACTTCCTGACATTACTCCTGAGGCTGACTCAATGTAATAAATAGCCAATCGAGACTCAGGTACAATCCATGATATGCCACTGACGGTTTCCATCCAGTCTTCCTTTTTTAGTTCAAATGTCTTTACTGATTTTCCATCTACAAACAACATCAGATAATAGACTTAACTAGGAGTGAAAGACAACCAAGATTGCAAGAACCCCCCGCCCCATAACTCTTCAGAACATCTTATCTACTCTCCAATACCACATTTCCCTTCATCAGCATGCCTGAGTACCATGTGCCCAGAGAAGACTGGGAGGAATTCTCCAACATTAGCCACAGGGCCAGCCCATCAGCCTTTATTTTAGTTTCTAGATGTGAGCATGGCCATTCTTTGCTTGTGACCTCTGTGGTACCTGCTGGGAGCAATACAGCTGCCTTGCCAGTGTTGGTCACTGATCCTGTTGCATGTGCCAGCTGAGGAATATAAACGCTATGTAACCCACATCCTCCATTTTATTCTGCTGCGAGCTACAGGCAGCCATTTCAAAAAGAAATCACATGCCTGGCACTCAGTCCTGGAGCCTCATAAATGTTATGGTGGCAGCGGAAAAAAAACCATTCACAGGGGAACGCCAAGAACCAAGCATTGGCCTCCCAGCCACAGAATAATCTAATAATGAGAGAAGGTCTTTTGACTGAGAAAAAAAATGTATAGCCTTTGAGGGAGAGAGAATCGAGAGCTATTAATGGCCCAGATTGGGGTACTGACTCTAATCAATCTGTCTTTAGGGCTAGGTATGTAAATCTGATTTCTCTAGAAGGTAATAAGGTAATTATGCTTCTCTAAAGGTCTTTCTGAGGCTTTTCTCTTGTTCTCAGTTCACACGGGTGGGGGCGGGGGGGGGGGGGGGGGGGGGGATAAGCTCAGTAAAACTCACTCTAAGTCACTGTGAGTCTCCACTGTTTTAGCAATTACTACCATGTGATGAAATTGTATCTCAGGTACCTTCACGAATGGAGGAGAAAACAAGATGAGCAAATAGGTTGCACAAATGATTCTTCGACTGACTTCCCTAAAAGTGTTTTGTTCCCTTACAAATTCACTGAAAATTAGAAAAAACTGCTATAGAGCTAAACTTCACAAAATAAATTCCATCTACTTTAAATGCAAAGATTATAAAATCCAGTAAAGACAAGAAGCAACCCTCACAGCAGTTTGCATATGACCTGTGCTCAACTTATGAAAGTGGAAGCAAGGACTTCATTCAACGTACTTGGAAAGCAGGTAACCCCCCCCCCCCCAAAAAAAAAAAAACCTTGAGTCCTCCAAAGGCTCTACTCTCAAATTGTTTTTCACAAGACATACCAAAATGAGATCTCTGCTAGATTCCCTAAGTACTACTACTAACCCACAGTACAGTGGCGTAGCCAGACTGCCAATTTTGGATGGGCCTGAACCCAAAGTGGGTGGGCACAAAATTTTCTCTCTACCCCCCTCCCCCAGCAAAATTTAGTCACGCTAATCAGATGCATTTGTCACACAGGGTAAAGTGCTGCTTTTCAGTGCATCAGATTTCAGAAAATTTATTTAATAGCCTAACACCCTTTTCAATGAGCTTTCAGAGGCCAAAACCTCCTGCCTCAGGTCAGTATAATGCTGTTACAGTATCCTCGCCTGACCTAAGGAAGGAAGTATTGGTCTCTGAAACTTCATTAACACAGGTACCATATTACTTTATCCTAAATTAAAAATAAAATTATTTTCTTTACCTTTCTTGTATGGCCATTTACTTTTTCTCATTGTGTCGCTCCCAGTCTCTAGATTCTGCTTTTCTTCGTTTTCGCTTAACTCTTCTGCCACGGTTTCCTGGCCATTTCTCATTTTTCTCTCCTTTTTCTTTGCGTTCTTCAATATTTTTCTGCCTCTCTCTCTCTGTCCTGATTTAATTCATTCTTACTATCCATTCTTTAATTTCCTTCATCTACTTATGGCTTTTCATCTTTTTCTCACCCTTGTTCTCCCCATGCCCCTTCCTCTTATTCTCCAGTCTTTCACTACTCTCCTTTTCCATCCAGCAGCTCTCTTCTTTCTCTCCCCATCCTTCCAGTCTCCCCTCTCTCTCCCCATCCTTCCAGTAGTCTCCCCTCTTTCTTTCTGCATCCTTCCGTCCAGTGTCACCTCTTTCTCCCTACCCTTCCATCCAGCGTCTTCCCTCTTTCTCTCCCCATCCTTCCATCCATCTATCCTCTCTCCTGATCCTTCCATCTAATGTCTCTCTCCCTCTTTCTAACCAGTGTCTCTGTATCACTCTACCCTTTTCTGTTCAGTGTCCCTTCTCTCTCCACATCCTTCCAGTCTCTCACCTTTCTCTCTGCATCCTTCCAGTCTCTCCCCTTTCTCTCCCCATCCTTCCATCCAGAGTCTCTCTCCCCATCCATCCGTTTTCCCTCTTTCTCTCCCCATCCTTCCATGTTTTCCCTCTTTCTCCCCATCCTTCCATGTTTTCCCTCATTCTCTGCCATCCTTCCATGTTTTCCCTCTTTCTCCCCATCCTTCCATGTTTTCCCTCATTCTCTGCCATCCTTCCATCTGTTTTTCCTCTTTCTCCCCATCCTTCCATGTTTCCCTCTTTCTCCCCATCCTTCCATGTTTTCCCTCATTCTCTGCCATCCTTCCATCTGTTTTCCCTCTTTTCTCCCCATCCTTCCATGTTTTCCCTCTTTCTCCCCATCCTTCCATCTGTTTTCCCTCTTTTTCTCCCCATCCTTCCATGTTTTCCCTCTTTTCTTCGACGAGGCCCGCCCTGCATGCCAGCGCCAACTCCCATTGCCGGCCACTGCTGCTTTTCCTGTTGAGCTCAACAGGAAAAGCAGCAGTGGCCGGCAATGGGTGCTGGGGCTGGCGCTGGGTGGGCCTGGGCTGAAATTGGGTGGGCCTGGGCCCAGCCAGGCCCACCCGTAGCTACGCCCCTGCCACAGTACACACAGAGTATCTCACTGAATCCCAAGACATAACGTCCCAGAGTACTTACCGTCAATAAAAGACAAGTGGAAGAGGCACAGCAAAACAGACTCTTAGCCGTGGAATAAGGAATGATAAAGGGGATGGGATGACTTCCCTATGAGGAAAGGCTAAAGCAGCTAGGGCTCTTCAGCTTGGAGAAAAGACTGCTGAGGAGAGATATGATAGAGGTCTATAAAATAATGAGTGGAGTGGGCACACAATGAAGATACAAATTAGAGAAAATATTTCTTCACTCAACATGTAAATAAACTCTGGAATTCGTTGCCAGAGAATGTAGTAACAGCAGTTAGCATAGCGGGGTTTAAAAAAATGTTTGGCAGGCTTCCTAAAGGAAAAGTCCATATACCATTATTAAAATGGACTTAGGGAAAATCCACTGCTTATTTCTAGGATAAGCAGCATAAAATGTGTTGCACTGTTTTGGGATACTGTCAAGTACTTGTGACCTGGATTGGCCACTATTGGAAACAGGATGCTGGGCTTGATGGACCTTCAGTCTGTCCCAGTATGGCAATACTTGTGAACTTATGTGCCTTTGTGGGTGGCTAAATAAAACAAACTCCTTCTTACCCTCTGCCTAGACTTTTTGGGGTAGGGAAGTGCCTGCCAGCAACCTTACTTTTATCTCCGTTATACCCTTTCTATTTTCTTTTTTCGCCTATCTCTTTCATGGCACTATCTACATTAATAGAATTCTATACACAGTAATGAATGCTTCCTCTAAGGAGTGGCTTGGTGTATGCAAATTTTTTTTCATGCGAGCCACAAATTTTAAAAACCAACAATTTCTGAGTGCCAGTACTACATTTCTGTATATAGCACAAAAATATTTTTTGTGAGCAACGCTCCTAAAATGTATCAGCAATCACTATGCACTTAAAGGGAACATTGTGAGGAAGCTGTAGTAAATTGCTACTACTACTACTATTACAGCACAATAGTACATAAACATGCAAGAGACAATCCCGGCTTGACAGACCTTACAATCTATTCAACACAGACAAACAGACCAAATAGGAGTTTTTAAAGTTTTTTTTAGGGTGGGAGGGGGTTAGTGACCACTGGGGGAGGTCATCCCCAATTCCCTCCGGTGGTCATCTGGTCAGTTCGGGCACCTTTTTGAAGCTTGGTCGCAAGAAAAAAAACGGACCAAGTCGGCCAAATGCTCATCAGGGATGCCCTTCTTTTTTCCATTATCGGCCGAGGACGCCCATGTGTTAAGAACGCCCCAGTCCCGCCTTTGCTATGCTTCCGACACGCCCTCGGGAACTTTGGTCGTCCCCGCAACAGAAAGCAGTTGAGGATGCTCAAAATTGGCTTTCGATTATGCCGATTTGGGCGACCCTGGGAGAAGGATGCCCATCTCCCGATTTGTGTCGAAAGATGGGCGCCCTTCTCTTTCAAAAATAAGCCTGCAAGTAACATAGTAGATGACGGCAGATAAAGACCTGTATGGTCTATCCAGTCTGCCCAACAAGATAAACTCATTACATATGGTATCGTATGATACATTATCCCACGGATTCCATATAGAGTGCTTTGATTTAGGTGCCAAAATCAGCGCGGATTCTATAACACCACACATAACTTAATAGGCTTAAAGAAATGAGCACTGATATAAGAACTTAACAAGCAATAATGAGCACTAACTGGCACTGATTAGAATTTAGGTGCACAACTCGCCTAGCATATTCTGTAATGATGTGCACTGAACTTCTAACGTGCGCAGGCAAAAAGGGGTATGGTTATGGGTGGGGAAATGGACATCTCGTGGGCGTTCTGAAATTCAGGCGCCTAGTTATAGAATATGACCCAGTGCGTGTAAATCTATGCGCCGGGATTTACACTATGTTTTAGTTGGCGTAAATGGATGTGTGCAGATTAAGGCGCTGAAAGTATATTCTATAATCGGCACACAAATCTAGGTGCCAATTATACAATATGCTTAGTTAGCACTAATTTCAGCGCCGATATTTTAGGCGCTATATACAGTATAGAATCTCCCCTCATGTGCAACTTTCTTCAAACGTCACCTTACTTTCAATTTCTTCCTACTTTCTTATTCATCTATATGTTACAACTTTGCCTTACCCTTCACTACCAATTATAATGTTCTATTACGTATTGTGTTGTCATTGCAAGTAGTATATCATGCCATATTTTGTATTGTTGTTGGAATATTTTTACTGCTCTAATTGCCTATTGCTCATGTTTGAGCTATTCTTATGTACACTGCCTTGAGTGAATTCTTTCAAAAAGGCGGTAAATAGATCCTAATAAATAAATAAATAAATAAATATATGTATACTTGATCTTGATTTATCCTTGCCATTTTTAGGGCATAGACCGTAGAAATTTGCGTGGCATTGGCCTTGTTCTAAAATTTCTGAAGTTGTTGTCAAAGACCCTGAAAAGCTCCACTCCAGCCCATCCAAATCCATTCAGCCTCGATCAGGGCACAGATCATAGAAGTCTGCCCAGCACCGGCTTTCCTACCTAATCTCCGCTAATGCCAGGAGTTTTTCAAACTAATTTGCATATTTGCTGAACATCAGTTGTAACAACTGAGAAGGCTAGATCTCAAATGCTTTTTCTACAGATCAGCCCACACAGTCATAGCATCAACAAAAGGAATGCTGTTTTAGATATATGTTAAAGGTAAGCCATTCGAACCACACAGAGCAATTTAGCAAAAGAAAAAAAAAACGGCTGACTTTTCATCTTCAGTGAAATAAAAGCCTAAAGCTCTCATAGAAGACATTCTGGATTCTTGCTTTGCAG
Organism: Microcaecilia unicolor; assembly: GCF_901765095.1. Taxonomy (NCBI): domain Eukaryota; kingdom Metazoa; phylum Chordata; class Amphibia; order Gymnophiona; family Siphonopidae; genus Microcaecilia; species Microcaecilia unicolor. The sequence continues at coordinate 479,787,955 of NC_044032.1, read as the reverse complement.
GTATAATCGAAATTTGTTTTAATGTGTCTTGTGAAAAAAGAACACCATTAGTTTTTTTTTGCACTGTGCAAAACGGCTCATGCAGCGGTTGTTATCTTTGCAAAATGCATAAACCAAGAAACTCTGTTCTTGGATGGCAGTCATCAACATTTGGGCAGCTTTCTGGCAGCTGTTCCTCATTCAGCTTTGATACCCCCTGAAGTTCTACAAGAGGAAAAGAGCTGATTTGTATGTGTGTTCTTTTTCATTTGAAAGAATGCAATGACCCTGAAGGAGAATCTGAAAACCATAATATACTGTAATTAACAGAGAACAAGCCGGACTACTAAGCTAAAGAATAATTCCTCGTCACACTGACTGCACAATTTTTGTTCAAGACCAATGAAGGGGTTTTCAACCCAATCCTCAGGGCACATCTAGCTAGTTGGGGTTTTCAGGATATCCCCAGATATCCTGAAAAACCCGACTGGCTGGGTGTGCCCCGAGGACTAGGTTGAAAACCTCTGCATGGTTCAAGGTTTTATGCCACAATAAGAAATCACAATGGTTTAATCTAGATATCAAAGAGACATCAATGTATTCAGGTGACACTTTTTTCAGTATGCAATGCCTTTAATTAGTGGTGAGACTAAGGGCATTGTTTACTAAGTTGTGCTATAGGCGAACTGATGTTTTTAGCGTGCACTAAAAATGCTAGCGCACTTTAGTAAACAGGGCCCTTAATTTGTCCAGTTTTATGAAAAATCTATTTTATTGATGAACCAACAATACAATAAACATGTTTCATACCTCAAACATGATGTACAAATACAATCCATATCTATTCACCACATTATCCATTTGGAATCCCTCCATAATTCCTTCCTTCCACTTCTCCTCAAACCCATCACCCTTTGCCATTAATTGCACCCCACCTAAACAAAAAGCAAATCATTGCAATTTCCACATTCAAGCTGAGGCAGGCAAACAATGAGGCTTCTCACATGACCTGGGAGAGACTGTATATAAACCACCCAAAACCTGGGAAGCTAGGGAAGCGAAGGGGTCAAGGAAACGGTTGCAACGTTTTACACAGATTTGGAGTCCTTATGTTCAAAAAATGAGCCCAAGGGGACGCAATATGTTACTTAACATGACACAATAATGAGATATATGTCGCATCATTAAACTCAAGAGGAATCCCTATGTTACTTTCTGTCTGGAAGTAGGAATCAAGGGGTGGGGGGGTGGGGAGGCTCACTTGGACTATCAGAGTACAAGTCCGGGTGGGAAGGGGGACTAAAGGTAGGAGGGAGGGGGGGAAGGGTAGGGGGGAGAGAGAGTGGAAGGAGGGGGGGAGGTTGTTATAGTATAAAAGTTGATGACGATATGTACGGCTATGTAATGCTATGATTTGTAGTTGGCCACCTGAAATGAAGGTGACCAGTCATCAATAAAATGTTGAAACATAAACCTCCCAAATCACCAACAACATCTTGCATCTTTTAAATGACTACCTAGCATTCCAAGCCTCCAAAATCATACAAGAATAGAGCACGTTTCTCCAGTGCCAGAATGTCATTGGCGTAGTCTCTGCCCAACATTGCAATATATACATTTTTCCAATAAGCCTTGCCTTAGCCAAAAAAAAAAGTTGCCCCCCCTTTTGTTAAAGGGCCACGGGCAAATGAACGTCCAAAAACAAAACCCAGTGGAGAAAAACACATTTGTTTTCCCAGTAAGCCCTCCAAGTAGATTGCTACTTGAGAATTTGTCCAGTTTTAATTAACTGTCCAATTCCACTCTATAATTTATAGGCTTCATTTTCCTAAGGAGAACCTGCAACTCCAATTCAGAATTGGAAGGGGTAAAAAGGAGAAGAAAGGGGATGGTAGGGGTAGGAAGGGGTTGGGGGTACAGAGGGGAGAGTTTGGAAGGGAGAAGGAGATGGGCAGGACAGAAAGAGAGTGTAGAGTGGTGATGGGAGAGAGAATGAGGGGGTAATGGCAGAGTGAAGAAAGTTCTGGAAATAAGAAGGGATGTGGCAGAGAATGGAATGTGGGATGAGCTCAGGGCAGGAAGAGAGGGGGTAAGGTAACAGGAGGGGGGAAAAGGTGTGGTGGGGGTGGGGTAAGATGTTGGTGAACAACAGTGTGGGGAAGTGCAAAGGATGTGAGAGAGGAGGAAGCTTCTGGGCCAGTATGAAGGGAAAGGATTGGGAAGAGGGTATTTCTGAGGGTGTTCTGCTTTTACCACATTCTCTGGCAACGAATTTGAGTTTAATTACATGCTGAATGAGAAACATTTTCTCCGATAGAATAGAAAATAAGATGATACCTTTTTTATTGGATTAATAATACATTTTTTGATTTGCTTTTGAAGGAACCCTTCTTCTTCAAATCGGAAATAAGCAAATGTTGAAAAACAGCAGAATATATCTGAAACACAAAAGCATTCCAATGACAGTCTCACAAGAAGAGGATGGGGTGGGTTAGGTGGGTAAGGTAGAAAGACAAACAGTATTTAAAAGGTAAATAATAACTAGTATAAGCATTAGTCAGGGGTCTGCTGGTATACATGTGTCCATCTGATAAGATGCTTGACCAGGCAGCTTTCCCCTCTCCAGGTACAGAATAGTAGAAACATTTTTTTTAAAAAGCTGTCTCCAAAAGTCTGAAACACTTTATGAGAACATGAGCAACATGTATCTCTTCTATGTGAAGTCTTTCAGTTGTCCAGTTGACAACCCTGAAGCGGAAGCCACTAACCTAAGCCTGAACCTGGCAGAACACATGAACTTTGGATGTTTCAGAGAAAATCAGATTTAGGCCTTTTGCCTCTAACCTGACATGTACAGCTGCCTTTTCTTCCTGTTTCCTTAGAATGTGCGTTAGAACATTCAACCAGGAACCAGCCCCCACCCCTCTCTTTTCTAAATTAAAAAGAAGCCTCCTCTTCCCCTTGGTGGATGCCACAGTTGGTTTGGAAAAAAAAAAGCCCATCAATGCATGACAGCCCAGCCCACATCACCCTGCCTGCAGACACATGCCTATTGAGGGTCAGCGGAGTACAAGCAAAGACAAATTTACCAAGCTGGGGAGGACAATGCATGTGTTAGCACATGAAAGGCGTTCTGGGGTTCAAATGATTCAGTTCTGGCACGCTTCCAGCTTTCTAAACAGGTGGTGGCCAGGCTGCGCCCCGGCACAGCACTAGGCTGAGTGATCAGCCATTTGTAATGTGACAAAAAAAAAATGTGGCATCCACTGCTGTGAAACAAGTGGAAGAGTTTCTGCAAGCTCTCATGCTTTCTCAGAAGGTGAAATGAAGGGTGGGGGGAGGGGGGACGTGTCAGGAATTGTCCCTGTAAGAATGTCATAGGAGAAAAATGAGTTGCAGGTGACCCCGATCCCAGCATTAATCAATAAAATGATAGGCAGAATGTTATGCTTTAAAATGATGAGGACAATGAGAACCCCCCACCTCCTCCTCGAAGAGAAAACAAATGGTGTGACACAAAGCAGCTGGAGAAGATTGGTTTGCTCTAGGCCTCAGAATGACAGCAAGCTTTTTCTTTCAAGGAAGTGGTGTGTAACTAAAGGCGAAAGAGCCTGTTGAAGGAAGATGGACTAGTTAATGCTACATCTGAAAAAAATAGTTTAGGTTAATGTACAGCTGATATGCTGGTATGGCAGAGGATGCTCTCTGCTCCGGTTGAGTGCTCTACTAAAAGAAGTGATAATTTTCAAAGCCATTTCCAATCATAACTAGTTTTGTTTTTCAACCTTAATTTTTATTTAAATTACAGCATTCTAAACCATTGGGGTCAATATTTAGACCGCGGGAGGTAGCCCGGCTACCTCCCGTGGTCAGCACTGAACCTGGATATTCAATGCCGGGCCGTTTCTGGTGACTGGCATCAAATATCCAGTCTATTCAGCCAATATTCAGTGCTTGTCAGTTATGTTTAAACTGGCCAAAGATAGTCCAGGGTTTCACATGGCCAAATATGGCTGCCAAACTCACACTGAAAATCAGCAGATAGCCGGTTATATCGGGCGATATAACTGGCTATCCACTAGCAGCTAACCGACAATATTCAGCAATATCGCTGGATAGCCTGCAAAGTACCATTTAACCAGCCAGTTGCTGTCCTGGCCAGTTAAATGGTTTTGAGTATCGGGGGGGGGATTGACCATATTGTACAACAGTGGTTAATGCATGGAAATGGCTTATTAATGCTTAATGTTTAATGTAGACTTGATATACTACCCTTCTGGCACTGCCATACAGAGCAGTCTACAAAATTAAAATCAACAAGATTAAAGAAACTACAAATATTGCCAGGAAAGGAACAAAAGAAAGATCAGGTCAAATGATGCCTCTTGTGCTCAAAGTTCCAGGGCACCCCCCAAAACTTGAGAAAACAAATGGGCTTTCAACAAAGCCCTATTTAAATGTGATTGTTTTATACATAGGGTAAAGGGCAAAGTGTTCCAAAGTGGAGGTGTTATGAAGGAAAAAAACAGACACAGTAGACGGATGGTTTAGAAAGACGCTTTTCTGAAGTCAAGTGAAAATAAATGGCTATAGGGCTCCTGTGGAAAGGGCCTTGTATGCAAGGGTCAGGATTTTATGTTGGATCCTACAATAGACAGGCAGCCAATGATGCTGAGAAAAGTGAAGGGGTAATAACATCAGTACGTCCTGTATAAGTCAACAATCTAATGGCAGTATTTTGTATACATTGAAGTCTTTTCAAAAGATAATTGGGCAGACCAACATAAACCAGTGGCGTAGCTACGTGGGGCCTGAGGGGGCCCGGGCCCCCGCAGATTCGCCCCTGGCCCCCTGCCGACGACCCCCCTCCCGCCACCAACCCTCCCCCACCATCGCCGCCAGCCCCGCTACCGCATGATTTACCTTGATTGCTGGCGGGGATGCCCAAACCCCGCCAGCCAAGAGTGTTCTTCAGCGCTGGAGTTAGTAAACTCCGGCGCCTTCATTCAAGGAACTTCGTCTGAAGGATCAGCTGGTTTTGACGCATTTACGTCCTGCACCGTGCATGTAGCCCCGTGCAGGACGTAAATGCGTCAAAACCAGCTGATCCTTCAGACGAACTTCCTTGAATGAAGGCGCCGGAGTTTACTAACTCCAGCGCTGAAGAACACTCTTGGCTGGCGGGGTTTGGGCATCCCCGCCAGCAATCAAGGTAAATCATGCGGTAGCGGGGCTAGCGGCGATGGTGGGGGAGGGTTGGTGGCGGGAGGGGGGGGGGAGTTTAAGAGTGTCGGCGCGATCGAGCGGGGGAAGGGGGGTTGCCGGAGGGGGGGGAGGCGGCTTAACAGTGCCCCCCCATCTCGGGCTCTGGCCCCCCCTCCTGGCAAGGTCTGGCTACGCCCCTGACATAAACAGAATTACAATAATCAAGGTGAGATGTGATGAGAGGATAAAAGAGTGTTGCACAGGACGAGTCGCCTAAAATGTTCCAGATTGATCTGATAGGGTGCAGAAACAAGATCTGGAAACTGCTAAGATTTGCCTACAGAACTGCTAGATGTTTGAAGGATTCCACCAGAATCAAAGGTACTTCTCTAAGTGAGGGAGCATGAGAAGGGCGCAAAGGATGATCAGTAATCCATGCAGCAGCACTTTTAGATGGATTAAGACGGAGATGGTGTTTAGTCAGCCAGCTGTCCACAGCATCAAGACAAGACTGGAGAACAGACAGATCCGGATTATATGGGTCTACTGCAGATAAAAGAAGAATATCATCTGCATAGATATAGGCTGTAACCTTGAGTTTCTGGATCAAGGATAGTAAAGAGATGGGGAGAAAAGCACCAAACCCTGGGTGCTCCATCTCTAGCTGTCTTCAAATTTAGGCTAAAAGCCCACCTTTTCAGGTTGTTTTTAACTCCTAACCCCGATTCACTTGTACCTATGTCTGTTTTACCATTCCCACCTTCCCTTATTTGTCCTGTTTGTCCGTCTTGATTAGATTGTAAGCTCTGTCGAGCAGGGACTGTCTCTTCATGTTCAAGTGTACAGTGCTGCGTACGTCTAGTAGTGCTATAGAAATGATAAGTAGTAGTAGTAAGTTAGTGGAAAGGAATCTGAAGAGGCATCTTGGCAACCTGATCGTATCTCCCTGTTCAGATTTTATGCAGGTAAAAGAAAACATGCATACATTTTTCTTCTCGGGGAACAGAGGTACTCCCAGAGATGGAATTCAGACTCATGTGCTTACTTTTGGATTTTCATAATGTAGACAAAAAAATTAAATGCAAAATAAAAGAAATCAGATTCAGACTGTGAGCAGTAAAACCCCAGAGAAACAGAGATGCATTTCCTTCAGTATAGAACAAAATACAAGAAGTGCATATTTTCAAAGCTGACATTATCTTTCTCTAAATAGCAAAAAATAAATTTGTGTCTTTTCTGACCATTTTATTTTTTTTCAAATTGGGTTGATCTAGGTCTCTCTTTACTACTTCCTTTTGTTGCTTTTCTCTTTCCAGGATCTTATTTCCATTTTCTGTTTCGTCGCTGTTCTGTCTTCTTTCTAATGCCTGACTCGGATCTTATTTCCATTTTCTGTTTCTTCACTGCCCTGTCTTCTTTCTAATGCCTGACTCTGACACTGATCCTTCTGTTTCATTTTTGTCTCCATTTCTCTCATCTGCCTTTTTATAAACCTGTAACTAGATTTCATCTCTTCTCCCCACGATCCTCGGTCTCACCTACTTATCAGCTTCCCACTTCCTACACTTTCCTCCCATCCCCACCCCTCTCTCATACCTTTTTCAGTCTCTTATTCCTTGCATTTCACTCACTTTCCAGCCCCTGTATTCATCACTTCCCAGGCCTCATCAATCTCTGCCTCTCACCTCCTCCCTGTTATTCAACTCCCCCCCACCATCTCTAGTCCCTTTCTTATGTCTTACCCCCTTATTCAGGTTCCCATTCCCTGTTTTACCTCCCCTATTTCCACCTTCTCTCACCTATGTCACCTTCTTTTCTCCATCAAACACTCTTTGTAGCCCTCTTTTCCCCATTTCCTCCAGCGGCCACTGTCTCTACCTCTTCTATCATATTTCCTTCTCCATTTCCTCAGCATCTATTCACCTTCTTCAATACTTTTCTATCTTATCTTTCTTCCACCTTAAACCCTGGATCCATCTCTGTGCCTCTCTGTCTTCATCTTCCCCTGCATATGACCATGTTTCCTCCCTCCCCCCAACAATATCAGTCCTCCTCCCACCACCAATGTCCTCCTCCCACCCCCTGAATTAAGCCCATCTCCAAGCACCAGCTCCAGTGTTGCCGACCTAGCTTATTTCTTGCGAGTTTGGGCTTGTTAGTTTTTGAAGTTGTGGGTTTTATTCTGAACTCGCGGGTAGCTTATTTTTGGGTTTGTTCTTTTTTCTTTTATTTGACTTGATATACTGCCGATTGCCCACAATTGTCGCCTAAGTATGTCAGCTGGCGTTCAGTCTCGCCTTTTCCTTCCTCTTTCATTTCCTCATTGGCTATGGAAGGAGTTAATCACAACATGAACCGCCCCTGTAGTAGGGCTCCCTTCTGACACCCAGGACATACTTTATAAGACACACAAAAAATTGGGATTATTTTTAGGAACTGATATTGTTTGTTTTGTGCTTGTTTTTTTTAAGCAAAACATGCTTATTTTTAACACTGCTCAGCTCCCTTCTCCCACCTGCTCCCTTGTTAGCGCCCCCCCCCCCCCAGCCCCCTTTACCCAGCCCCAGCATCAGACTGGTCTCATCCGCCCCCTTCTCCTATCTGCCCAGCACCACTAAATCCACTGCAGAGAAAGGAGCCTTCTCTCAAGCTACTCTAGCCACCAGCACCACACAGGAATTGAAAGCAGAGAACTAATATTTTCTATACTGCACATAAAACAGAAAGTAGATTCTCTGATTTTAGCAGCTGTGTGGCAGCCACAGCAGCTGGAGCAAAGGAAGGAGCTCCTCACTCTGCAGCTGATTTAGCGGCACCAGACCAAGCAGGCTGCAGAAAAGAGCAGCTGACACACGTTTTGGAGGAACCAAAAGAAGCTGGTGCACCACAACAATATGAAAAGAGTGGCCCATCCCAAAGAGTGGCATTTATCACCACAATGACTATTAAAGCAATGAGTGAGATTTTCTACCAGTGTATCTGGGGTATAAGTTTGGAAAGATCTGCATGTTTTGCTTTCTAAATGCTTCAGGGACTCTATGGCAATTATTTTCAACCTCTTTTCAATTAGGACACACCAGATAGATGATGCTCGTATATGTGACACACTGCACATATGACCCTCAGGGACCTTTGGTCCAACACAATATAGCAGTTCTTATGAGCTACATGTAAACATGCTCTGCATCCACAAAAGTCCAACTTCCCCCCTACAAGTGTAGATCATAACTAGGACATTTCTCCACGGAAGTCACAGTACAATTATTCTGATTCTCATGTCATCGGAATAATAACAACCTAAAGAAAATCCAAACTCAATAGTCACTTAGCAAACATGTCATACTATTCTATACAGATAGTTCTATATCACTTACAACTGTAACTTCAAAGTGGTACAGTCAAGAAGATATCATATTTGGACAGGAAGTACAGTATAACAAAACCCAAAAGGTTTACAATAAATCAGAATAAATGTGTTGTTTTTAAAGCTTTACGAAAAGGGATAGAATTTGCTATAGTCCGTAGAGAAACTGGGATTGCATTCCAGATCTTGGGACCTTGAAAAGAGAAGGAACATTCCTATATTAATTTCAGCTTCAAGTTCTTTACTATTGGTATATCTAATGTAAGGTTTTTGGAGCTCCTCAACTGTTCTCTGGTGCCCAGAGGTGGTAACAGTTGAAACACCATTATCGAGGTTTCCCCATAAACACTTTTGTGAACTAAACATGTGATTTTGAATTTAATGTGTGCCTCTATTCTTACAAACAAAAACATATCATGTACAAAGCAAATATAAGAAAACGCTAAAATCTATATCACTATTAAAACATGATTGTATGGCATATATTTTGTATTTTATTATTTGTATCATCGTACATATCATTTTACATTACATATATTATGCATTTTTAGCTTTTATATTTTATCTTATATTACATATTTTGTAATTGTTATCATTTGTATTGTTTTATATGTTATTTTATATGTTTTTAGATTCCTGAGGCAGGCCTGTGGCCGAAACACAGATCTGTGTTGAGTCTGTATTAAAGTTTCCCCAGTTTGACCCAGCTGTCCCAGTCTCTGGAGTTATTGGTCCACTTTCCACTTTTTCTTTGTTGGTTTCGTGGGATTTTGTTATTCATCCACCTAGGTGGATTATGCATCCTTATCTGCCTTCATTTTTAATCAGTGTAATTCCTACAATAAAGGGCTAGCTTTGCTATATTTTCCCAAACAATATATTAAGCGAGCAGCCTAATTTTGCAATAGTTGTCAACGGTTCAGCTGCTGTTTACCGATATTATAGTATAGTAAATTACAATAATCAAGGAGAGGGATGAAGATTGCCTGATTCAAACAGCAAGAACCCTACTTATTACTCCTGGGGGAATTTGGTGCAAAATGAAAAATATTCTGCACAAAAATGTTGGAAATTCTGTGCACAGTATTTTAAAATTCTGCATCTTTATATGTAATTGTTTTTGTGCAGAATTTCTCCAATCATAAGGCCTAACTACTCCCCCAGCTTCTTCCTTCACTAGTAATATTGCTCTCCGTGTTTCAGCTTGCCCTGCTCTCTTACTCCAACTTAGCTTCAAGTTCCACCCTTCCCACCCTGATTTAGCCTGAATCCTTCCCTTCCCCCAGCTTTCACTGCCTCCAAAGTTTTTTCTCTCCCCTTAGCCCCCAATCCCTACCTCTCTGTGTTCTTTCTTTCCTTGCCTCTACATGACCATGTTTTCCTCTAGGAAAATGTGGCATAAGGAAGAAACAAGCAACTGCACATCAGACTATTTCCTCCTCATTTGCTGGCCTGGGCCCACCGCATATTTGAACTACACAGGACTCTGTAGATTAGTTGGGCCCAGACTGCAAAAGGAAATGGTCTGATGCACTGCTGCTTGTTTCTTCCTTATCTCACATGATCCAGAGGACAGGGTAAGCTGGGTGGGGGAGGAGAGATTTATATGAATAGTCTGTGGGATGTGCTGCATGGGTAGGGTTACCATATGTCCGGGTTTTGCCAATCTGCCCGTTTGTCCAGATTTCTGGACAAACGGGCAGGCTGGTGGGCGGACAAACGGGCAGATTGCTAGCCTCCCCTTACTTACTACTGCCCTGGTGGTCTAGTGACCTCTTCGGGGCAGGAAAGAGCCCCCTCTTTCCTGCCCGGAGCGCTGCCCTGCATGCATCCTTCTTGTTGCTGATCTCGGCGCCGATACAAAATGGCCGCCGAGAGTTGAAGTGAAGCTCTTTATGTACTGTTTCATGAGGTCTCAACATCTTAAAACAGACTGGGGAGCTGGGGAGGTCACACAAGAAAGCTTCAGAAATCAAGATGTGAAGAACTAACATTTTGGAAAAGTATCGGTGAAGAAGCAGGGTCAAGAAATGATATACGGAGGCAATGCTGTAAGAGGTGATGAAAGACAGAACTGCTGGTTTTTAAAGTTTTAGTATAGTCTATATGTTAATGAAGCACTAAATTATGGCAGAATACCATCAATTTTTAAAATTCTTGCACACTGATAATTAGAAGAAGCAAAAGTAACTAATACGGGTCAGAAGACAATTAATTCCCTGTAAGTTGGAACTGCAGCATCCTGGTGCAAACCAAGAGACCTGGCATTGTGTAATGCAAGGATCAGACACTTCACCCCTGAGGATCAGATGTTTCTAGGCGGAGGTGGGGGGGGGGGGGGGGGGGGGAAGAGAAATGCTCCTTAACTGTGCTGCTTGAAACCTACATGAAGACATCTGTGACCCATGAAGTAAGCTGTAGTGAAGAACTGATCTGTGACCCATGAAGTAAGCTGTAGTGAAGAACTGTATGGACCTGTTGAGTTACATGTGAAAGTAAACCCACATACTTTGACCCTGAAACGGAATCCGTTGTACGGTACTATGAGCTGATTCTGCTTTATTGCATTTGGACTTGTTACTAGTTATTGAGCGCTTCCCTGCTCCATGCCATGAAGACATATAGATTATGTTTAAATCTTTGAAACTCAACATGACCTGTGTGCCGTTTGTATTAACCCTGTGTCTAAGAACAGACCCTGTGTGGCATCTGCAAAGAAAAGTCTGCTTTCAGTAAATCAGGCTGAGTGGGAACTAGACAAAACACAATCTAGGACATATCTCTCCCCCCTTTTCTCTCCCTTTTAATTTTGATGTGCTTAGAAAAGTTACATGCATCGGAGCATGACTGGACATTAGATGTATGTGTTTTCTTGATTTTTATTTGTAAACCAACACAATGTCCTTGGGTATGAATGGCAGACAAGTAAACTGTGCATTATTATTATTATTATTATTGTATGTTTTCATAGTCAAATCCTACTGATTCCCATTGGGAAAAGATGTATCGTACTGTTCACCTGCATTTATTTTTTTAGCTACTTTGGGCTTCCAACTCCATTGACACCAATCTCTGTTTGGGCTCCGTGCCATGAGCTCTCAACCTCAACTACTCAAGGATTTTCCTCTATTTTATATTCCTCCTCACTTAACTCAGCCCAGTCATCACTGCAACAGTCCCCAACAGACCACAAGTAATCACTGCATAACACCTGGGATGCTCTCCTTCTAAGGTTGTCAACATCATCTCTACAGTATTTATGACCTGGGCTGGCTCAGGGAATAGAAGTATTGACCAGGGTATTGAACCCAGGTCCCACAAGACAAACGAAATCACAGCACCCTCTAAGATGTATGACAGTACAGTTATCATCTGACTCCAGGACCTCAGGAATAGGCCAATTCAGTCTTGGGTTTACTCTATTTTATTTTATTTTTTAAGGGAAAGGGGATGGGATTTGATATGCCGCCTTTTTATGGTTACAATCAAAGATGTTTACAAATTATTTACAGGTACTTATTTTGTATCCGGGGCAATGGAGGGTTAAGTGACTCGCCCAGCTGCAGTGGAAATCAAACCCAGTTCCTCTGGTTCTCAGGCCATTGCACTAATCATTAGGCATCTTTCATTTCACTCTACTATATATATATAAAACCTCATAGTTTGGATTATCTTGGGAAATGGAACAAATAGACATACAAGGAAGACACTACCAGGGTTATTTTCGAAAGAGAAGGGCGCCCATCTTTCGACACAAATCGGGAGATGGGCGTCTTTCTCCCAGGGTCGCTCAAATCGGCATAATCGAAAGCCGATTTTGGGAGTCCCCAACTGCTTTCCGTCACGGGGAAGACCAAAGATCACGGGGGCATGTCGGAAGCATAGCGAAGGCGGGACTGGGGTGTGCTTAACACATGGGCATCCTCGGCCGATCATGGAAAAAAGGGCGTCCCTGACGAGCACTTGGCCGACTTTACTTGGTCCATTTTTTCTTGCGACCAAGCCTCAAAAAGGTGCCCGAAATGACCAGATGATCACCGGAGGGAATCGGGGATAGCCTCCCCTTACTCTCCCAGTGACACACAAGGTGGAGAACTGCAAAAAAAGGGGTTAAAAGTATCCAAACATTTATGTATGGCACAAACCATTAGACATTTAGTGTTTAACGTGTCAACTATGCTTTTTAAACAAAACAGATATGTTATATTAATAATATGTATATGAAAAAATGTGAAATTGGGCATTCACTTATATAATGATAACGCACTGTGTTGTCACATAGGTCATTCACATCATAGTTAGACACCATGGATAGGAAAAAAGTAAATGGTGAAACATATCTTTAAAAATGAGCACAAAACACGGGACAACCAAAATATAAATAAAAGATAAATCACAGTATTAGACTGATACACCATGACATGAAGTCTGAATGAAAGCAACGGATGAAATACGGCAAATCTTGACGGTGCAAAAGCTGACATTGCACGTTTGGTGCCAAAAGGAAAAGGCGGTACAATAAAAAGTGGAAATATGCGTGAATAAGCCAATATTGGAGTGGAGGAGTGGCCTAGTGGTTAGGGTGGTGGACTCTGGTCCTGGGGAACTGAGTTCAATTCCCACTTCAGGCACAGGCAGCTCCTTGTGACTCTGGGCAAGTCACTTAACCCTCCATTGCCCCAGGTACAAATAAGTACCTGTATATAATATGTAAGCCGCATTGAGCCTGCCATGAGTGGGAAAGCGCGGGGTACAAAAAAAAATCACAATGCAAAGCGCTACAAAATAAAAAAGAATATGAAAAAATAAAAAAATAAAACGAGCACTGTTATAATAAGAAAACACCTAAAACCTATGAACTCTATAAAATCACATGACAGTATCAACCGGAATATAAGGGTAGTGCAAGCGAAGGTAAGATGACACGAATAGTCAAAGAATAATAAAATATCCTAACTTCAAAACCATCCAGAAAATAAATGGGAGGCAAACAAACACCATACCGTGTGCAATACGCTGCTGCAACTATCTCTGTCAAATGCAGTGTACCGGTCGAAAATAAACCAAAAGAACAAGGACGCTGACATTCAGGAAATAAATAACGGAACTGGAAATGACATAACTTACGTAAGATGCGATGCAACTGAACCACAGTGCATAATTGATCAAAAATATCGGTCCAATATTATGACAAAAAAAGGGGGAAAAGGTATAAATAAATACTGATAAAAAAACTTTTAAAATTGATTAAAACTAAAACATTGGCGCCAAACAAAATATATGTGTGGAAATAAAAAACTGAACTCCGACGTGCATGTGGCTGCTGATTATCGGTAGGAGATATATATTCTAAAATAGTAAAAATATTTAAACATCCACACCACCCAATATAAAACAAACTGATGTAAAAACACATGATAAATAGAATATAATGGTCTAGTGCCTAATATAATACAGGTATTTTTTGTGGATATGTATTTTACAAACAGTCACTAAATATGGATTAAGCTAATATAAAATGAATAATATGAATAATAAGTGAAATATCCTTATAAAAAACTTGATGAAGTATATTATTTTTTTATATATATAAGGAAATAAAAAAAAATAAAATGTATGAGGTAAAAGAAAATTAAAAAAAAAAAAAATATATATATATATATGTGTGTGAAATGGAAAAAACAAAAAAACTGAAAAAAGAGAGAAGAATAAAGGAAATAGAAAAAATAAAAATAAAAATAAATGTTAAAAAGACATGAAAAATATGAATAATAAAAAAATGAATAATAAAAAATAAAAGATAAAAAGATATGTGGTTGTCTTTGTGTATATCAACTGAGAAAATATATATACTTACAATAATGAACTGAAATCCGTATCCGTATTGAGTCCATGCGGTGTGACTGTATCTAGTGTGTATATGGTCCTTTGTTCTTCACTCAATAGTTTAACATCAATGTTACCACCATGCCATGACATATGTATTTCTTTTGAATACAAAGAATTTTAAATCTTCTACTGTGTGTGTTTTTTTTTCAATCCAATGTAATACCAACAGGGCACTTTGCACATGTCTTGTTAAACAGCTCCTGTGTTCTATTATCCTCGTTTTTATAGCTCTCTTGGTTTTACCCACATATAATAAATCACAGATGACCAGATGACCACCAGAGGGAAACGGGGATGGCCTCCCCTTACTCCCCCAGTGGTCACTAATCCACTCCCATACTAAAAAGAACCCTTTTAAAATATTTATTGGCAGCCTCTATGCCAGCCTCAAATGTCATACTCAAGTCCATCGCAGCAGTATGCAGGTCCCTGGAGCAGTTTTAGTGGGTGCAGTGTACTTCAGGCAGGTGGACCCAGGCCCACTCCCCCCCTGCCTGTTACACTTGTGGTGGTAAATGTGAGCCCTTCAAAACCCACCAGAAACCCACTGTACCCACATGTAGGTGCCCCCCTTCACCCCTTAGGGCTATTGTAGTGTTGTACAGTTGTGGAGAGTGGGTTTTGGGGGGGGTTGGGGGGCTCAGCACACAAGGTAAGGGAGCTATGCACCTGGGAGCAATTTCTTAAGTCCACTGCAGTGCCCCCTAGGGTGCCCGGTTGGTGTCCTGGCATGTCAGGGGGACCAGTGCACTACGACTGCTGGCTCCTCCCATGACCAAATGGCTTGGATTTGGTCGTTTCTGAGATGGGTGTCCTCAGTTTCCATTATCGCCAAAAACCGGGGATGACCATCTCTAAGGACGACCATCTCTAAGGTCGACCTAAATGTTGACATTTGGGCGTCCCCGACCGTATTCTCGAAACAAAAGATGGATGCCCATCTTGTTTCAATAATACAGGTTTCCCCGCCCTTCTCCAGGACGTCCTGCGAGAACGTCCTCAGGAAAACGTGGGCGCCCCCTTCGATTATGCCCCTCTATATACTCAAAAAATTTTGATAATGTAGGAAGAATGGGTGGAAACACTCATTTACTAACTTGAATGTTTCTACTTCACTTCAGGCACGATTTCTGCAGGATTTGTGCTGGTATTTTACAGACACCTAGGTGCTTTATAAAATATGCTAAAATAGACACCTTCCTGCACTCTCAATCTAGCCCACCTAGGATAATTCTACGAGGAGCCGCTTAGATTTAGATGGCACAAATGCACATTATTGCCAATATTTTAACCGTTGAAATGTGTAATTTACAATATACTGGCTATGCTCTATTCTGTGCCAATCTTCAATAATGCATACTTCACAGGAGGGGCATGGGCAGGTCACCCAATTACAAACATAGATTATAGAATACTATGATTTACAATCCAGGCACAAGCATACTCCAGTTCTATGGATGGTGTAAGTAGTCGGATCTAAAATATAGGCAGGTATTTCACCTGTTATGCTCGTATTGTATAAAGGAAGGTAGTGTCATCCACTTTCCTTTATGGAATAGACTCCAAATAGGCACTTTTTGGGTGTCTAAAAACAGATGCCCCTTTCTTGAATTACCCTCCATGGCTCTGTCTTTCACCAACTTACCCTTGTGCTTCAGTTTCAATATCTCATTGGAAAAAGCTCCTCCCGTGTGCCTGAGACAGGATAGAAGTGAGGAACAGCCCAAGTGGACTCATGAGTTTGAAAGACAAGTCTTACCAACAACTGTCTGGGACAAGTCATGTTCCTCTCTGACCTTACCAAGGCCTGTGACACTCTCACACTATGGAAATGGAAATGGGACTTAATATACTGCCTTTCTGAGGTTTTTGCAACTACATTCAAAACGGTTTACATATATTCAGGTACTTATTTTGTACCTTGCCCAGAGTCGCAAGGAGCTGCAGTGGGAATTGAACTCAGTTCCCCAGGATCAAAGTCCACTGCACTAACCACTAGGCCTCCACTTTTCCTCATAACTTTTAATCATAACTAAACCAAAAAGGAACAGATTTTAGTTTCAAAGATAATCAACTATTTTCATAAACTAGGTTCAACAAGTAATGCTATATATTATTTCATCTTATGCCAGTAGCAAAAATATTTTGGATAGAAGACTCAATCTACAACCATACTGCCTTCACACATGATAATCCTATTTAATTCATGGTTTGACTATTTATTTCAGGGAACATTCCGATTTTATAAACAGTTGAGTTCTAACATTAACAATCATAAAGTAAATCAAACGTTTGCTCACTGGTTATGATTTAAACATTTTTGCATGAAAATTGACAGTTGTTTTTGTTGTACTTTCTTTTTGAAGATCTAAAGTACAGAGGGAGGGTCTTTTGTTCATTTTCTATGGAAAAATAAAGAGCTAAAAGTAACAATCCACAGCCACTGGTTGTTTATAATAAAATTTACTTCAAACCAACTAAACCTATTTGGCTGATTAACTGAACAAGTTGTTAGATTTCTTAAATCTGTGGCCCACACACATCAAAGATATTTCTTCCTTGGTTAAGCAATGAGTTTATTTCTCAGAAAGAAGGAAAGCGAGAGAATATTGAGCAGTCACATACCAAGTTATGTCTGAGACTGACGCAATAAGCATAGAAAACCTATTAAGGTCATTAGTTTATGAAGGAGCAGCCTACAGGTTACAGCAGCAGGCTGAGAATCAGGGAAACAAACAAACAAAGTAAACACTGGGCCTTCAGGATTGAGAAAAATGTAGTCCTTTATTTATGATGAAAACCCGACACGGGCCGTGTTTTGGCGTACAAACACCTGCATCAGGGGTCTCAACTCCTCACTGTCCCTGAGCCAGCGCAGAGATCTCCTTTTACTACTGAAAAGCCATGAAATATTACAATCTTCTGAGCACCGTAAAATGCTTCTTCTCTCAACATAGTAAACAATGACAGATAAAGACGTATGTGAGCCCTCCAGTCTGCCTACAAGGTGGCAAGAGTTGTACCTGTCACTCTGTGCAGCTTAAACCCCTCTATGCCCTGTTTAAAGCAGAGTTTCCCAAGTCCATTCCTGGAGTACCCCTTGCCAGTCAGGTTTTCAGGATATCCACAATGAATATGCATGAACTTGATTTGCATACACTACCTCCATTATATGAAAATCTCTTTCATGGTGGCAGTCAACTGTGCTACATCAGCTTAATATCAGGGGGTCTTGTTATTATCCCATACGTTTTTGAATTCTATCACTGTTTTTGTCCCCAACACACCCACTGGGAGGGTATTTCAGGCATTCACTATTCTCTCCGTGAAAAAGGATTTCCTGATGTTATTTCTAAACCTCAATTCATGCCCCGTAGTTCTACTGTTCCCTATCGAGCCAAACTGAGTATAATAAGCCAAGGTATAAAAGGAAAAAGTACTTGTTTCGTTTGGAATTGATTTCTCCTTTAATAATATCTTTTATACTCTATATTTATCCTTTCCAACCCAAGGAAAGTTGGAAAAATTATAAAAAAGGGGTTGAGAATGTCTGTTCATCTGTCTTGGGGCAACAATAATGGTCCAAGAATGTTACAGAATGGGATGAAACTTGGCATAAGGGAAAAGCTGGTGAAAAGATACTAGTTTGAAAACATGCCTGACTGTATAGGGTGTTCCAGAGATCTAAGCCATCCCCCTCCCCCACAAATGCCACCCCCCCCCCCCCCAAAAAAAATGACCCAATACATTGCTAAGGAAGGAGGAGTTCCAGCTTCTGTAGAAGATAATAGTTAATGGAATAGGATAAACCTTGGCATGTGGAAAAAAAAACAGTGAAAAGACACACTGAGTTTGAAAATGGGCCAAATCAGACCAAGTGTTCCAGAGAAATGAGACCCCCAGTATATGGCCCAATGCATTTGGTGAACCTCTACACCAGTTTCAGCTTTCTGACATGTACCCAAGTCCCTGTCACTGAGAAACAGCCCCATGACATGATGATGGCACTGCCATGCCTTACAGTATAGATGGTGTAATATGGGTCATGTGGTTATTTGGTTTCTGCCTAATGTATGCTTTGCCTTCAGGCCAAACATTTCTATCTTAGGTTTGTCAAACCACAAAACAGTGACTACAGTATCTCCCGAGTATTCCTTTCTATCCTTCAAGACGAGCTTTTTTAAATACTGGCTTCCTTCCTGCTAACCTACCATACAGGCCAGATTTGTGGAGTGCTTGGTATACTGCTGTCACATGCATTTTGACCAGTCTTGCCCATGGAAGTCTGACCTGTTGGTTTCCTCCCTAATCAGTCTCCTTGCCCAGCCATGCAGTTTGGAGGGCCAGCTGAACCTAGGCAGGGTGATGCCATATACACCTTCTATCACTTAATAATGGTCCTAATCATGCTTTGAGGGATATTCAAGGACTTTGCAACTCTTTTATGCTTATCTCCCTACTCTGTCTTCTCATAACTCTCAAAGTTCTTTGTCAGCTCCTCATAAGCACACAAGTATTGCCATACTGGGACAGACCAAAGGTCCATCAAGCCCAGCATCCTGTTTCCAACAGTGGCCAATCCGGGTCACAAATACCTGGCAAGCTCCTCATTGCTTATGGTTGACTCACTGAAAGGCATTACCAGCACAGGGAACCAAAATAAACTGAATTGATCTTTCATCGTGTGAATCAGTTCATTTAACACAGGTGCTTTGGAAGGCAGTTGGTTACACCAAAACTTAGGGCCGTTTACTAAGCTGCGTTATAGGAGCGTTAGCGTCTTTAACGTGCATTAACCATGTACGCGCCTACACAGTTAGTGAGCATGCTAATTGTAGGCGTGATAAAAATGCTAACGTGCCTTAGTAAACAGGGCCCTTAAAGTACTGAGCACTGCTGCAGAAGAACAAGGATTCAAAACAAAGCTCTTTCTTTTTTTTTTCCTACCTCATTTTCTAAGGATTTTGGAATATATTTGTCACTTGGCTACTGTAAACTGGAATATATGTAACAAACACTGTTTTAATATATTTTCCTTTCAGGCTATAAGACAACAAAAACTGATTTAACTAGGCAGGAAAACCTGTCAAAAAACAGAGGCCTCTTTCTCTTTTATTTACCTTTTTAACAGAGGTATTGCACTTACAATACCTCCTTTCAGTTTTGCCCACTGCTTTTCTACTTCCCCTAGATTTCTCATCCAGTTAATGACTCCTTGAGGTACTCCCCTATTCTGGCAAAGCTAGTTTTCCTGTAGTCCAGGAGAAAAACGAACTGTATTTGCAAGTATAAGTACACAAGGGGATAACATTTCAAACTGTTACATAAGCCTCCTGACAAATTTATGTATTTACATTTGATATAATGAAAGTTGATTGTATTATGTAAATGAAGCTCTAGAAAAAGAAACTGTGATATAAATTTGAGAGGGATGTGAGTGGGAAGGAACAGACTATTACAGGAACATGAGAAAATATTTTGTTACAGAAGCACTGATGGATGCATTCAGATTAAGGATGGTAGGTACTTAAAAAAGGCCCTGAAATTCAAAAAGAGAGCCTTATTAGTAGGGATGTGAGAGCAAAGTGTGCAATACATCAGCTTCTACGGTCTGTGCCCTGAGAAAGGCAAGGGCAAATCAAACTCGGGTATACATATAAAGTAACATATACCATGTAAAATGAGTTTATCTTGTTGGGCAGACTGGATGGACCGTGCAGGTCTTTATCTGTCGTCAATTACTATGTTAAGTAGTGAAAATGGGCAAGATAAACGAGCCTTTATCCATTTTCAAAGTCAATGTTTCTAAGATTCACACAAAGCACACTTTAATATTGTGTCCTTACAGATTATTAGTGTGTTGCCATTTACATTGAAATATGTCATGTAAAAAATGAAAATGATCAGTTCCAAGCAATTCAGTACAGGAGCTTTAAAAAGCGTTCCTTTGAAGAAAGAGCATAGAATGGTTTCAGGATGTCACAGCCAGGTCCACTCAAGGAAAAACCCAGCAACTATGGACATACCCCTGCACTTAAAACCCCTTTGGGTTGAGACCTCCAGTGCTTGGAAGCTGTCGGGACTTGGAGCATGGGGGTCCTGAAAAGAAGGGAATGTTAGGCAGAGGAGGAGGCAGGAAAAGTACCAGGCAGAAAATGAATCCAAGACAACAGGCATACGTAAGTACATAAGTATTGCCATACTGGGACAGACCAAACGTCCATCAAGCCCAGCATCCTGTTTCCAACAGTGGCCAATCCAGGTCACAAATACCTGGCAAGATCCCAAAAAAGTACAAAACATCTTATGCTGCTTATCCCAGAGAGAGGCACAGTCCAAGAATAGGCAGAGATCAGGGCGGGCAGAGTAGGTTCATTAATAACAGACTAGCTGAAGTCAAACACCAAGGATCAACAGAGAAAAAAGCAATCAGAGTTTGCATCTATTTCTGTTGGCTACCTGAAGTGGGCAAAAACAATGTTAAATAAGAATCTTCATAATTTAATATTGTCAAGAAAAAGAGGACGAGGAGAGGGAAGGTAAACAGTAAACCTTATACATCTGGAAACTGGACCCTTTCAACAGTATTTCCAAAGAAAACTAATACCCAAGGGCTAATAGAATTAAATGAAAAACCTGACACCTTTTACAATTTCCTGCCATTGTGTATCTGTCAGCATTGCATTAGGTTTGTGAATAGTAATAGCAATTTTCAGGGTTAGCAAAGCCTACATGTTCTTTTCTCTCCCCCCCCCCCCCACCCCCCCACACACACACCCCTCAGTTTTCTTCTACCAGAACCAATCTGGAGAACACTCCTGAGCTGGGAACCTTTGTGCTTTCCCAAGATGCACACAAGGAAGAGCTGTATGGAAGTCCCAGACCTACTAACTAACTGCAAGTCACTAAGGACATGTAGGGGCTCATTTTCAAAACAAAAAAATGTCCAAAAAAGTCACAATATGGCAGAAGGACGTTTTTTTCTCAAAAACATCCAAGTTGCGACTTTCAGCACCCCGATTTTAGACTATTTGCTTCACAGTTCATCCAAATTCCAAGGGGCATGTTGGAGGTGTGTTGTGGGCGAGACGTCGATAGCATCAAAAGATAGATATTTTTCAGCAATAATGGAATAAACTGAATATGTCTAGGGACAAAATTAAGACATTTTTGGCTAGAACTATTTCAGTGATGACTAATTGACCTAAATGATTACTGGGCTCATTTTTGAGAGAGAAGGACGCCCATCTTTCGACATAAATCGGAAGATGGACGTCCTTCTCACAGGGTCGTCCAAATTGGTATAATCAAAAGCCGATTTTGGATGTCCCCAACTGCTTTCCATCGTAGGGACGGCCAAAGTACAAGGGGGCGTATCGGAGGCATAGCGAAGGCGGGACTTGGGCGTGCCTAACACTAGGACGTCCTCGACCCATAATCGAAAGAAAAAAGGACGTCCCTGACGAACACTTGGACGACTTTATCTGGTCATGTTTTTCTTACGACCAAGGCACCAGAAGGTGCCCGAAATGACCAGATGACCACCGGAGAGAATCGGAGATGACCTCTCCTTACTCCCCCAGTGGTCACCAACCCCCTCCCACCCTAAAAAAACATCTTTACAAATATTGATTGACAGCCTCTATGCCAGCCTCAGATGTCATACTGAGGTCCATCACAGCAGTATGCAGGTCCCTGGAGCAGTTTTAGTTTTAGTGGGTGCAGTGCACTTCAGACAGGCGGACCCAGGCCCACCCCCCTCCCTACCTGTTACATTTGTGGAGGAAACAGCGAGCCCTCCAAAACCCACCACAAACCCACTGTACCCACATCTAGGTGCCCCCTTCACCTGTAAGGGCTATGATAGTGGTGTACAGTTGTGGGTAGTGGGTTTTAGGGGGGTTTGGGGGGCTCAGCACACAAGGTAAGGGAGCTATGTACCTGGGAGCAATTTATGAAGTCCACTGTAGTGCCCCCTAGGGTGCCCGGTTGGTGTCCTGGTATGTCAGGGGGACCAGTGCACTACAAATGATGGCTCCTCCCATTGACCAAATGGCTTGCATTTGGTCATTTCTGAGATGGACAGCCTTGGTTTCGATTATCGCCGAAAATCAGAAACGACCAAGTCTAGGGACGACCATCTCTAAGGACGACCACATTTAAGGATTTGGGCGTCCCTGACCGTATTATCGAAACGAAAGATGGACGCCCATCTTGTTTCGAAAATACGGGTTTCCCCACCCCTGGATGGGGATGTTTTGCGAGGACGTCCTCATCAAAACTTGGACATCCCTTTCAAAAATGCCCCTCTAAATGACCACTGGAGGGATTATGGCATAACTCCCCCTTTCTCCCTCAGTGGTCACTGACCCCCTCCCAGCCCCCTGACAGTGACAGTACATACCAGGTTGTATGACAGCTTCACGTATGATGGCCATTCCTATTACAGCAGCAAGCAGGTTTTAGGAGTAGCCTAGTGGTAACTGCAGTGGACTGTACAGAAGGGGACCCAGGCCCATATCCCACTCTTAGTACACTTCTGGTGGAACGTGTGACTCCTCCAAAACACACTAAACACCTACAGCATTCCAAGGCTGTTCACACTTCTCCAATCTCTTGATTTTACCCCCTTTGTCTATGCAGATGATATACAAGTCTTCATTCTTACTGACCCGTGCGATCCCTCGCAAATAGGCATACTTAATCAGAAACTAGCCACCATCGGGTCCTGGTTGACAGCAGAGGTGTAGCCAGACCTCAATTTGGGGGGTGGGGGGGCTGAGCCCAAAGTGTGGGGGCACATTTTGTCCTGCCTCACCGCCCTCGCTGCAACCCCACATACCTGGGCTAGTGGGGATCTCCAATCTCTACCAGCAGAAAACTTCCTGTGGCGATACTCAGCGCCATGCTGCCTGCCTTGCTTTCCAACCCCGGTGTGCAAGCTCAGTTTTAGTGAAATTGAGTATGCGTAAAGCTCACGCATGCTCAATTTCATTAAAACCAAGCATAGGCATGAGGGAAGGGGAAGCAAGGCAGGCAGCACAGCAGCAAATATCGCCACAGGAAAGCTTCTGCTGGCAGGGCTTGGGGACCCCTGCCAACCAAACTAGCAAACTTTGCGGGGCCTGAACCCATAGTGGGGGGACCCAGGGACCCAAGGCTTCCCCTCCATGGCTACACCAGTCGTTGACAGAATACAGACTCATTATCAATCCCGACAAATCGAAAGCTATGTTTTCTACTGCTCAATCTGATAAGACATTAGCTACCCCTATTCTTCTGGGCTCTGGTCCCATTCTGTAGGTCAATAAATGAAGATGTTAGGCATCCTTGACAGTTCCCTTACATTTGCCCCTCAACTATCCTCTGTGTTCTGACATTCATTTTATAAACTCAGGATGTTTCACTCTATATACTCCTTTCTTCACCCCCCTGTACTAAACATACTAATACACTCCCTAATCATCACCTGGCTTGACTACAGTAACACGCTCCACATGGTAATTAGACTGAGAGAACTTAAAACGTTTACAGATTTTTGTTCAAAACACTGCCATCAAACTAATTACTGGGCACAAGAAATATGATCACTTTACACCCCTGCTGAAGGATGCCCCCATTGGTTGCCATTCACTCATTGAATAACTTTCGAACTTCTCCTAGTATGCAAAATTCGCGTCTGTGGTGAAATTTCCTTCATTTCTTGCTACCTGATTCTCTACTGCCCCCTCCATGACTTCAACAAAATCAGCTCATGGATCCTTCTTCCCATGAGATTCCCTGAGACACCATTCGGCATTTCATCTCAGTTCAAGCTCCTATCCTCTGGAATCTCCTACCACTTGATCTCTGGACTCCCTCCTCTATGCTCCAATTTAAATCCAATCTCAAAACTTTTCTTTTCAATGACACTTATGGCTGAATATAGACCCCTGAGTACTGAATGACATGGAGGGGCATTTTCGAAAGGGACGTCCTCGCAAAATGTCCAACTCCAGGGGCGGGGAAACCCGTATTTTCGAAACAAGATGGATGTCTATCTTTCGTTTCGAAAATACCATCAGGGAAGTCCAAATCCTTAAATTTCGCCATCCCTAGACATGGACATTTCTGATTTTTGGCGAATGCGAAACCAAAGACGTCCATGTCAAAAACGACCAAATGAAAGTCATTTGGTCATGGGAGGAGCCAGCATTTGTAGTGTACTGGTCCCCCTGACATGCCAGGACACCAAACGGGCACCCTAGGGGGTACTGCACTGAACTTCATAAATTGCTCCCAGGAACATAGCTCCCTTACCTTGTGTGCTATGAACCGCAACCCCCCCTAAAACCCACTACCCACAACTGTACCACTACCATAGCCCTTATGGGTGAGGGGGGGCACCTAGATTTGGGTACAGTGGGTTTTAGATTGTAAGCTCCTTGAGCTGGGACTGTCCTTCCATGTTAAATTGTACAGCGCTGCGTAACCCTAGTAGCGCTTTAGAAATGTTAAGTAGTAGTAGTAGTGGTTTTGGAGGACTTGCTGTTTCCTCCACAAATGTAACAGGTAGGGAGAGGGGGATGGGGATGGGTCCACCTGTCTGAAGTGCACTGCACCCACTAAAACTGCTCCAGGTACCTGCATACTGCTGCGATGGACCTGAGTATGACATCTGAGGCTGGCATAGAGGCTGGCAGAAAATATTTTAAAGATGTTTTTTTTTTAGGGTGGGAGGGGGTTGGTGACCACTGGGGGAGTAAGGGGAGGTCATCCCTGATTCCCTCCAGTGGTCATCTGGTCATTTCAGGCACCTTTTTGTGCCCTAGTCGTAAGTACTGAGGAAACATTTGGTAGAGCTGGCACTAATAAGACTATGGGGGGTAGGTCCTTGAGACAGCTTGCTTGTGTGAGTGAAACATGCATGTCGGACATTAATACCCCCCCGAGTCCGACAGACGTATGCAAGATAAGTGATTTGTTTAAAATCTTTAAAAATTTATAAAAATTTGTAAGAAAGCAATAGTGTACCGATGAAGAGGTTGATGTTGATATATATCGCCACGTAAAGCCTGTAAGGGTGGTGGGCGGTGAACATCACTGAGGTCACTTTGATAAAAGAATGTATGAATGCTGTATATTTTTATGAATTGGTTGAAGGACTGTTCGAGACAATATGTAAATCCATTGTGAAAGAAAAAATATGGGAAGATATTGACTAGGTTCATAAATTCTTTTGAATTAGTCGTAAGAAAAACAGGTCCGGGTGAAAACGTCCAAGTGTTCGTCAGGGACATCCTTGTTTTTTTCGATTATGGGTCAAGGACGTCCAAGTGATAGGCACGCCCAAGTCCAGCCTTCGCTACGCCTCTGACACGCCCCTTAAACGTTGGCCATCCTTGCAACGGAGTGCAGTTGAAGACGTCCTAAATCGAGCTTCGATTATACCGATTTGGATGTCCCTGGGAGAAGGACGTCCATCTTCCGATTTATGTCGAAAGATGGGTATCCTTTTCTTTCAAAAATAAGCCCGTAAGTCTCCCTCCTGTGCTTTCCATCCCCTTCTTTTCTTTCATGATATTGCAGTTCCTCCCCTCTCTCCCACTGTCGCAAGTCTGGGGTGTCTTTCCCCTCTCTTTCTTCTCAGATACTCATTTGATGGGCGGGATAGAAAATTCCTTACATAAACTTGAAACATATATGTGACACCTGCAGATATAAGGGCTATTCTAGTGGTGTACAGTACGATTGGGAAGGACAGGTCTGACAGGGAGTGCATATACAACACACACACCTAGTATAAATACGCCACTGCTCACCATACAATACAAGGGAGTAACACCTGGGAACTGTTATGTGAGGTCCACTGCAATGTTCCTTAGGGTGCCCCAGTGCTCCGCTGGGTTGTCTGTGTGGCTGGTCTACTAAGAATGCTGCCCCCCATACATCCCAATGGCTTTTTTTGTGTGTGTTTTCCCTTGGACTTCTGTAAACATTCTGAAATTTACAACCCTGTATTCACAACTCCCAAACCCAGGCAGCAAAACCCAGGATGCTTAGAGACTGAAACCAAATGGCTCAAAGGGGTCCCTGATGGCTCATACATAAATTCTATAGTTAACTTGCAGCTTAGTATTAATGTTTCCTTGCTTGTCAGGTATTTTGACCCAGTTCAATATGCCTCCTCTTCAAGATACAGTTTCCATTACAAAAAAATACAAAAAACCTAAGAATTAGTTGTACACTGAGAAAAACAAACTGAGGTTCTTACAAATGTGGCCTAAACAGACTCCTGAAGAAAAAAATCTCCAAAAGAGGTTCATGTTTCTCCTGCAAATGCAGCTGTACAAGTACCAAGCAGTTAAAAGAGTTTATAAATGGAGCTTCCAGTGCACATTTTTAAGCCGTCAAACACCAGCCCCCTTCACTTTTAGAAGATAAAAAAATAACTATTTAAGACAACAAAAGTGAGCTGGCTCAGCTGTCCATTCTCTCTCCTGAAAAGCCACAGAACATTCTTTGTATTTCCAAGTCTACCATGAGGGAGAATGACATCAGCACTATTTGCGAGGCCAGAGGGCCAATAAAAATAACTGTTACTGACCAAGAGCACTATTGCAGGGAATATGCTGGAACCACACTCCGCATTCCTGCAGGTCCCTTGCCTCCTAGTCCAAACATATCATTGCCTAAAAATTCCTCACATTTTCTATCCAGAGTTTCCTTTGGGCTCACACAATAGTGCAGTTCTTTACAGTCGCCCTAACACTCTGGAAGGGAAAGCTAAAATATAAATCTCAGGGCAGCCACAGAGACCACAATGTTATTTTTAGGGGCAATGAAAATAAAAAGACAGTGAAACAGTTTATATATTGCTCTGGTTTCTACAGATGTAATAAACATACACGCACACACAAAAATGTTCACCAGTAATCCTAGGAATGTGCAAAGGCACTGAATTATACACATAGATGTGTATATACTCCCCCCCCCCCTCTCTAGATTTATATATATTGTAGGGATGGGCATTCATTTGCAATGATATGGGATCTCCCATGTCATTGCATTTCATTATCAAATGAAAACGAGCAAAAAAAACCCACGAAAATTAAAATTGTATTGTTTGCAGATAATAGTGCACATTCTTTCAAGAGAGTGTGCACTATATACAAAGAGGGCACCCACGTGGTTCATGTGAAAACTATCATGCATGAGCAAACCACTGAGCATGCATGCATAGCGCACCCTCTTTCAAAAGCGTGCACACTCAGAGGCCCTTTTACTAAGGCATGCTGAAAAGTGGCCTGTGCTGGTGTAGGTGAATGTTTTGTACACGCGCAGGTTATTTTCTTTAGCGTGACTGGAAAAAGGACATTTTTTTTGTGGTAAAAATGGATGTACGGCAAAATTAAAACCAGTGCGCACCCAGTTTTGTCCTGAGACCTTACCACCACCTATTGTCTAGAAGTAAGGTCTCATGTACTAACCAGGCGGCTAAACTGCCGATTACCACTGGATGCGCATACAAAATGAAATTACCGCCCGGGGCACACAGTAGCCGGGCGGTAGTTCTAATATGGCGTGCACTGGACGTACATAGGTCCCTACGCATCTTCATAAAAGGGCCACTCAATGGGAGGAAGCAAAGTACTGGCAGGCGCCAAGGAAGAAGTACAGAAGTACATAAGTAATGCCACACTGAGAAAAGACCAAGGGTCCATCGAGCCCAGCATCCTGTCCACGACAGCAGCCAATCCAGGCCAAGGGCACCTGGCAAGCTTCCCAAATGTACAAACATTCTATACATGTTATTCCCAGAATTGTGGATTTTTCCACAGTCCATTTAGTAGCGGTTTATGGACTTGTCCTTTAGGAAACCGTCTAACCCCCTTTTAAACTCTACCAAGCTAACCGCCTTCACCACGTTCTCCGGCAACGAATTCCAAAGTTTAATTACGCGTTGGGTGAAGAAACATTTTCTCCGATTTGTTTTAAATTTACTGCACTGTAGTTTCATCGCATGCCCCCTAGTCCTAGTATTTTTGGAAAGCGTGAACAGACGCTTCACATTCACCTGTTCCACTCCACTCATTATTTTATATACCTCTATCATGTCTCCCCTCAGCCGTCTCTTCTCCAAGCTGAAAAGCCCTAGCCTCCTTAGTCTTTCTTCATAGGGAAGTCGTCCCATCCCCGCTATCATTTTAGTCGCCCTTTGCTGCACCTTTTCCAATTCCACTATATCTTTCTTGAGATGCGGCGACCAGAATTGAACACAATACTCAAGGTGCGGTCGTACCATGGAGCGATATAACGGCATTATAACATCCTCACACCTGTTTTCCATACCTTTCCTAATAATACCCAACATTCTATTCGCTCTCCGAGCCGCAGCACACTGAGCAGAAGGTTTCAGTGTATTATCGACAACACCCAGATCCCTTTCTTGGTCCGTAACTCCTAACGTGGAACCTTGCATGACGTAGCTATAATTCGGGTTCTTTTTTCCCACATGCATCACCTTGCACTTGCTCACATTAAACGTCATCTGCCATTTAGCCGCCCAGTCTCCCAGTCTCGTATGGTCCTTCTGTAATTTTTCACAATCCTGTCGCGAGTTAACGACTTTGAATAACTTTGTGTCATCAGCAAATTTAATTACCTCGCTAGTTACTCCCATCTCTAAATCATTTATAAATATATTAAAAAGCAGCGGTCCTAGCACAGACCCCTGAGGAACCCCACTAACTACCCTTCTCCATTGTGAATACTGCCCATTTAATCCCACTCTCTGTTTCCTATCCTTCAACCAGTTTTTAATCCACAATAGGACTTTTCCTCCTATCCCATGATCCTTCAATTTCCTCTGTAGCCTTTCATGAGGTACCTTGTCAAACGCCTTTTGAAAATCCAGATACACAATATCAACCGGCTCCCCTTTGTCCACATGTTTGTTTACTCCTTCAAAGAATTGAAGTAAATTGGTCAGGCAAGATTTCCCCACACAAAAGCCACGCTGACTCGGTCTCATTAATCCATGTCCTAAGATGTGCTCTGTAATTTTGTTTTTAATAATAGCCTCTACCATTTTCCCCGGCACTGACGTCAGACTCACCGGTCTATAATTTCCCGAATCTACTACTACTACTACTTATCATTTCTATAGCGATACAAGGCATATGCAGCGCTGTACACCATACACAAAAAAGCCAGTCCCTGCTCAAAGAGCTTACAATCTAGATAAGACAGGTACAGACAGAACAATTAAGGGTAAGGGAAATATAACGGGCATCTCAGCGTTTACCGCATGCTGACTTTCACCATGAGCCAAAAACACTAGCATGGCTCTGTAAAAGACCTCCTTAGTGAGGTTTAACCCAAAAATAAAATTTGGAAATATCATTTTAAAAAAGTTTTTGAAAGTGACTTCTCTGATTCGGTTTACAAGTTTATGTAAGCTGCAAGCTGGTTGACTGAACTACTCCCTGAAGGAACATGGGTCTCAGAATATTGTTCTAACAAATACCAACGTCACAGGGTGACCGCTGGGGAGAAGCTGAGAGAGTCTGGAAGAGGCAGGAGGTGTTGAAGGTGTGTGCGATTGAGAAGGATTAAAAAAAAAAATTTGAATAGAATTTGATATTTCCTAAATAGCTTTATTTAATTGAGAAATAGAGTAATAGCAGGCATTTCCCCTGGAAACCTTTTTAAAAATGGGCGTTACATTGGCCACCCTCCAATCTTCCGGTACCACGCTCGATTTTAAGGCTAAATTGCATATCACTAGCAGTAGCTCCGCAAGCTCATTTTTCAGTTCTATCAGTACTCTAGGATGAATACCATCTGGTCCAGGAGATTTGCTACTCTTCAGTTTGCTGAACTGCCCTATTACGTCCTCCAGGTTTACCATGAAGTCTGTAAGTTTCTCCATCTCGTCCGCTTGAAATATCATTTCCAACACCGGTATCCCACCCTGCAGCAGGGAAGCCAGGACTGAATCCAATAATCCTTCTTCCTCAGCCGAGCCCTCTTAAGGCCAGGCCGTAAGACCAAAGGGAGAAGAATCCTTCATGACCACCAGGCCCTAACAGAAGAACCTCGAACCTGAGGGAATCGCAGTAGCTCCCCAACTAGGAGCTTCACAAGATCTGCATAGCACTGGAGCCGTGTCCAGGCTGGAGAACAGGAGCACTGTATCTTGAAGGTCTGCCACTCTCCCCCACTCCCGGCCTAACTTCGGCACAGGGGAAGGCCTACAGGAGTCCCTCGCTCAGACACAAACGCAGCAGGGTGTCCAGACCCAGAGAGTCCTCTTCCCTGTGACGGCTAAAAACCAAGGAACCATGACGTAGGAATAGGCCAAGAGAACTAAGCCCCATCGACACATCAGCAGCTGTAACGGCTCGACCGACAGCTCCCAATCGCTGGAAGTCCAAGCGTGCCTGCTAAGGTCTGTCACCACGAGAGGGCTCCCTCAAAACAGCCGAAAGGCACAACAGGTGTGTCTCTGCCCTGGCCAATAACCAGCTGGGCTCCAGAGCCAGCAGACTGCTAGGAGTCCCCCCCTAGCTAGAAGAAGAGGCCAGTGCCAAAGCATAGTCCGAAAAGGCCCAAACCAAAGCATTCCCAACAGCGGGGCAAAAGCCTCCAAAGCTTAGCACACCACTCACAGCTCCAGAGGATAGAGGGCCAATTTGCCTCTACTGGAAACCAAGAGCCATGCCAGGGGACCCACGCAAAGGGCCCCCCAGCCCAAGAAACTGTCAACCGTAGACCCCACTTCCCAAGACAGGAGCGGGGAGGGCCTCCCTAGGGTCAACGACTGGTGAAGCCGCAACCACCTCAGGTCTGTCCGACCGCCAGGGGCAAAGAAGCCAGAGGCTGTAACCCTCTGAAATTGGAGACCAGGAGCTGAACAGGGCACTATAAATTGGCCGCATCAGAGGGTAAGGTACCACTTCCAGGGCCGCTGTCACAGAACCAAGGAGCTGCACAAAAATCCCAGGCTGGAAGCTGGGAATGAAGCAGAAGCGAAGAATCCAGTGCGCTAAGTTAAAGCGCCGTCCCTCTGTGAGAAACACTCAAGCTTCCAGGGAATAAAAAAAAAAACACCTAGATGGTCCAAGTTGGTGTGCTGGCGCCAGCCGCCCCCACTGAAATTGAACATCCAAACCAGAAAAGAAAAAAAAACAAAACAGGAGGCGAACCATTGTAGAAGGAGCCTTTACATAGGCTTGGGAAGAGGAGGCTCGGATTAGCCAGCTGCCAGTGCAGTAGGAAACGAAACCTACGTCACCGCAGAAAGACCGCTACACGCATGACCTAGGAAAAGGTCCCCGGGCCCGTGAGGAGACCAAATGGTGGAGACCGGAATTGGAAAAGAACTGCAGAAGCTGCCCGCACGGGAGCACAGACCTCGGGGTCACCATCCGAAAACAGACACCGGTGGATCCCTAGAGATCCCGATTGGGTTGCACTGCTCCCATCTTCCTAGGAACCCCAAAACAGAAGAAAAAACGACCAGACTGCACTCGGCGGGAGGGATGAGAACAATGGTCCGAAGGGCCAGCAGCACCTCAACTGAGCTTCTGCTCTGAGCTGCCAGAGGCCCCCTGACAAAGAGACTGTAAGAAGAGAGGAGCTACCGGGGGTGGTGGGGGGGAGAACTCCAACTGGAAGCCATCACCCAGAATAACCAGCGCCAGAGCTGAGGAAAAGGTAGACCATACGTCTCGAAAGGCCTGAAGCAGCCTCCTGTAAGCCTGGAGGGACCATCCGGCCTGGCTACATTGGGATTGCCAGGAGACATCAAGCACTCACTCTCAGTGCCCTGCCAGCTCTCCTTTCCCCGGAAGGAAGATTGCCGGGCCCGAAACTGAGCCCTCTGGACAAAGGTCTGACAACCAGCCCTACACATGGAGCTGTCACGAAACAGGGCACCTGCTGAGCCTGCAAGGCAAGCAGAGGAACAAGGAACGTCTTCTGGAGGACGCTGGGGCCCCCTCACCCAGCTCCTGAACCAAATTTCTGAGGTCATTCCCAAAGAGAAATGTGCCTCAAAAGGGTAACCTGACCACGCAGGCCTTTGAAGTGGCAACGGCCACCCACGCCTGCAGCCAGAACTGACGCCTCGCGGAGAGCGTCAATGACACGCCTGTGGTTGAAAAACTAAGAATGACATACACAGTGGCCATCAGACAGGCTAAGCCCGCCTCCATCCAGGCAGCCCTGGGCTGCCCTGGGAAAAGGACTGCTGATGCCACCGCAAACAGGCCTGTGCCACCAAAGGGCTACAAATAGAAGCCTGCAGCTCCAAAGCAGTCACCTCAAGGTGTGCTGCAAAGCCCGTTTCGGCTTCCTATCTAGCAGATCCCTCAAGGCAAGGCCGCCAACCACTGGTGTCCATCTTTTCTCTCCTTCCAAACCTTACCCTCATGATGTCCATCACTTCTCTCCTTCTTCTTCACCCCTCACCATGGTGTCCAGAACTTCTCCCCTTACCCCATCTCCTAACCCAGATTGTCCACAACTTTTATCCTTCCCTGCCCCTCCCTGGTCTCCAACGCCTCTCATCCTCCCCCCACCGTGATCTGTGACATCTCTCCCTCTCCTCCACATTGTGATCTGCAGCATTTCTCTCTCCCCCCCCCCCCCCCCCCGTGGTCTGCAGCATCTTTCTCCTCCCTCCCCCATGGTCTGAAGCATCTCACTCCCTCTTCCTCCCTCACTCTGTAGCATTTCTCTCCTTCCTTCCCTCCCTCCCCTGGGTCTCCAGCATTTCTCTCCTTCCCTTCCCCTTCCCAGTGGTCTGCAACGTTTCTCTTTTTCACTCACTTTACTGGATTTCCAGCATTTTAATCCTTCTCTCCCTCCACTGGGTCTCCAACATTTCTCTTTTTCCCTCCCACACCTGGGTGATCTCCAGCATTTCTCTCCTTCCTTTCACCCTACCCCTTCCCCATGGTCTCCGGCATTTCTCTCCTTCCCGTCCCCTTACACCTCCCCCCCTGTGGTCTCCAGCATTTCTCCTCGTCCACCTCTGGGTGGTCTCCAGCATTTCTTTCCCTCCTTTCCCCCTCCCAATGGTCTACAGCATTTCTTGTCTTTCCTCCCCCCACTCCAAAGTGGCTCCCAGTATTTCTCTGCTCCCCCCCCCCCCCATGGTCTACAGCTTCTTTCTTCTTCTTTCCCCATTCTCCCATGCATTGTTTTTCTTACCTCCTTCCGAGGCAGCAACTCTACAGTCAGCATGAAAAGAGGCACTAATTCCGGCAGTTTGAGGCTTCAAGCATCGCCACATACTCATGGCCTTCTGGCTCCCACTCCCTGAACTTCCCATTTCACAGGAGGCGGAAGCTGGTAGGCTTTGAGCATGCACTGATGCTCAAGGCTCTGTGCCAGCGGATACTACTTTCATTATTCTGGCAGTAGCATTGCTGCCCCGTGGAAGAAGGTTAAAAAAAAAAAAAAGACACCTAGCAGGAGAGGGAAGAAAGCAGGAGAGAAGAAAAAGTTTGGGTGTGCAATGCCACCTGTGGCTTCCCCCTTTCCGATGCTTACTATTCACCAGTCCATCTGGGTTTTGGCCTGTCAGTGATTTGTAAACCATGCAAGCTATCTTAAATTCTATTCTAGACTCTACTGGCAGCTAATCAAGGCTCCTTAGTAAAGGAGAGACTTTATCAAACTTACTTGCTTTAAAAATCAATCTAGCCACAGTATTTTACAGTACTTGCAGCTTTTTAATAATTTTACTGCAACACCCCCATATAATAAATTGCAGTAATCCAAATAAGGTAATAATACTGCTTGGGGCATTGAAACTAAAGTCGGAGTATAAAATGGGAAGGCTGGTTTTGTTTGGTTTAAACGCCAGTAAATTATTAAAAGATTTTTTTAAATGCTAACACTGATGCTTTAAAGCTCTAGTATGTTATTTCTACTTCCAAATCCAGATCATTTTCTCTTCCCACGGTTTTGAAAGACAGGCACTGTTTTTAGAAGATATTACCTGTAAGATATCTCACTCCATGAACACAAGAAACTTCTTATCTGAATTCCTACCATCCCTGATTTGCTTATGCTGAGGACAAGCTAGAGATAAATTTTGGAAGCCATT
Organism: Microcaecilia unicolor; assembly: GCF_901765095.1. Classification (NCBI taxonomy): domain Eukaryota; kingdom Metazoa; phylum Chordata; class Amphibia; order Gymnophiona; family Siphonopidae; genus Microcaecilia; species Microcaecilia unicolor. Next base: position 479,753,417 of record NC_044032.1, on the reverse strand, counting down.
TTGAAAAGGTTAGGCAGTACTTACACATGCAAAAAGCTAATTTAAACATGTAAACAGGCGTAGACATATAAGCAGAATTATTTAAAAAGCAGCTATTTACATATGCATATCAGCAGCTTGCACTGCTTTCAAGGGAGTGTGGTGTGGGTGAACTTTTCAAATATACGCTGCGTACGTCTAGTAATGCTATAGAAATTATAAGTAGTAGCACTAGTAGTACTTCCCATTTTAGAAAGGGAATGCATGCGCAGTTCATTTAAAAATTCCTCTTCGGCATTTACACCTGCTCCAGATTACACATAAACGTGAGCCAAAATATAGAACAGGAAAAGTTCTCTACGATGACGAATCACAGAAGGCAAAAGTAGAGACTAATAGATGATTCACCACTGGAGACGTGAGTCCAACAGTCTTTATTATATCAGAGATAACGACCTGACACAGGCCGTGTTTCGACACTAAAAAGCGTCTGCATCAGGGGTCAATAAATACACCAATGAATGCAAAACGAAGAGTCCTACTTGTATATGTGTTGTCAACTCACTGATCACGTAGCACCAAACAGAATATGCTGGATACAAACTATCATATATATATATATTCTCACTACTTTGCCGTCATCACCATTTGCTCTGATAGTTTGTATATACAAGTAGGACTCTTCCTTTTGCATTCATTACTTGGTGTATTTATTGACCCCTGATGCAGACGCTTTTTAGTGTCGAAACACGGCCTGTGTCAGGTCGTTATCTCTGATATAATAAAGACTGTTGGACTCACGTCTCCAGTGGTGAATCGTCTATTAGTCTCTACATAAACGTGAGCAAAATACCCCTTTGATTCTGGAGTTTTGAGGCGTACGCGAGGGAGCAATTCTGCTTATCTGTCCAACCTTAAAAAAACTTGGAAATAACAAAAAAAAAATCTAAAAAGGCCAAAAATTTGAAGTGTGAACACGGCTCTTAACTGGCTCTGCTTGTACACATAGACTTATATAATCTGTTACTTATGTGTAAGTGTAGATTTTACAACTTATATTTGTTAACTGCCAGCAAATAAACATGTGACACCCCATTTCAGCACAAGCGTTTTTTTTTTTTTTTGTAAAACAGCTCTTCTCAAGGCCTGTGCCTGCAAACACGTGTATACCATTGCAAGCCATTATGCATATTTTATGTATTCAGCGAGCCTTGTGAAAAATATCATGGAAATTTTGAATCACCTTGTATGCCCCTTTTATGACCTAGACCACTTCTGCAGGGGCCTTCTAACGCCCCAAATTCTTGCAAAATGAATGCATTGCAAGGTGGTTTTCTTTGACAATCAACTCATTCAGTAGTGTGATTTTGGCTAGCTTCTGTCAGTGCTCAAATGTAACTTTCCATGCATTTACTCTGTACAAACAATTCACTAAAGGGCCTATTTTTACTAAGCTGCAGTAAAAAGTGGCCTTAGCGTTATTCATGTGTGTCATTCCTGCATGCTGAGGCCATTTTTACCTTGTGGGTAAAATGGATGATTTTTCTATTTTCAGCATTAATGGACAGGCACTAATTTTCCCCATTAACGTGTGAGCACTTAACTACACTTAGGGGTCCTTTTACTAAGGTGCGCTGAAAAATGGCCTGCGGTAGTGTAGGTGCGTGTTTTGTGCACACGCAGATCCATTTTTCAGCGCACCTGCAAAAAATGCATTTTTTAACATTTTTGCCGAAAATGGACGTGCAGCAAAATCAAAATTGGAACGCGTCCATTTTGGGTCTGAGACATTACCACCAGCCATTGACCTAGCAGTAAAGTCTCATGCGGTAACCAGGCAGTTAAGGACCTGCACGCGTCTGATACAAGCATCTGAAGTTATTTTTCAGACACGTGTATCGGACACGCACCAAAAATAAAATTACCACAAGAGCCATGCAGTAGCCAGGTGGTAACTCCATTTTGGCGCGCATTGGGCGCGTCCAGACGCTTACGCAGCTTAGTAAAAGGGCCCCTAATTTTGTAGGCGGTAAGGGCTCACACGCTAATCACATGTTAATCAGCGCATGGCAATGTAGCTGTGCTGATTAGCTCAGAACATGCCTACTCTGAGCCCCTGACCTGCCCCAGTGCTTAAAAAAATAAAGTTTATTTTTTTAACGTGAGGGAAGCATGCGCACATGCAAAATTACTGTGGGACACCTGAGTGTACCTTGCGGTAAGCACTTTTTTGCTGCAGTAAGAACGCATTAGCGCTTACCGCAGTTTAGTAAAAGGGCCCCCAAGTGACACACCCGAAAGAGATGCAGAAGTAGATGCAACAGCTCTAATAAGACTTAATGAAAGCTAGAAGGGATATAAAGTTTACAGAGCTTGAAGGTCTATTCCTTAGAAGGAAATATGTGTTGCAGCCTGCTGTTAACAAGCTGCTAAAGGAAATCACCTGAGAGGACCCAGTGACTCTCCTGAAAGTATATAATAAAGTGAATGCTGATGTGCACTTAGATACAGGGATGCTCTTCGGTTCTCTAAACTTTACCGTACTAGCTTTCATTCAAATCTAGCTCTGCCCAGTGCTTATAAAAGCAGTATTCTTATTTTGCCAAGGACAGATGGAATAAACAGGCCCGGCTCATTATATTGACATTTGGTCCCTGTTAGTATCATTACCTCTAACTGACAGGATGACACTAGTTAAGCAGTGGTAGCCAGAGGAAATCCAATGCTCAGGAAATGGACATTCATTCACTGTTTACTTAGGATCTGCTCCACCAATGAGTTCCAGATGCTGGCTTTAATTGTTACAGTCTGGTATGTTTAAGCGGCATGAGTCTGTAAGGCTGGTTTGTAAATCAATCTGCCAGGTTTATACTGTGTTCCTATCTTTTGCCAGCTTTTTGTAAATCTGACTGTGATTTTCAAAATGCAGACACCGAGGGTTCAAATTCACTCAAATTCAGGACTCAGAAAAATACATTGACAACCAAAAGCTATATTTCCAGTTTGGCAAATGTTCCATATTTAAAAAAAAAAAAAAAGCCCTCTGCATCCCAGGAAGAAAAAAAAAAAATTAAACTCCTTCCTGCACTATTTTCCAAGGGGATTCCGTATAGCAGTGTGACTCCCCCTCCTATTTCCTGATATGCAGAGCTCCTTTTCTGACATCCACAATGAATGGAACTGAACAGACAAAGAGGTCGGAGCATGATCCACTCTGACATCATAAGGCAGAGGCAGCAAGCCAAAATCTCTTTAACTAAGCTCTTCCAGCCCCAGAGGTCTATTTACTGAACAGCATTAAAAAAGCACAGCTTCTAGCGTGGGAAAAATTACTGCAGAGCCGAAAGATTTACTAACCTTCAATACCTGAGCACCACAGGTTAGTAAATCCTACAGTGGGTTCGAATGCATAAAAGACCTCAGGGGCCCTTTTATTGAGCCATAGTAAGAAGTGGCCTATGCTATTTTTAGTGCATGGGTTTCCCGTGCGCTAAGACCACTTCAACTGCAATTTCTTTTTTATATTCATGGTCAGGTGCTAATTTACCCACACTACCCAATTAGCGCAGGACACGCCTACTCTCCACCTCCAAACATGCCCCCCACGCTAAAAAATATTTTATTGCGGGTTTGGTGCACACCAATTTCAGAACTACCTTGGGCTGCCTGAGCTTATCTTGTGGTAGTGCCTTTTTAGCGTGCAGTAAGAATGCATTAGTGCTTACCACCGCTTAGTAAAGAGGCCCCTCAGCGTGTTATCGGCTACATGAATGCACAATGGTAGTTGGGTGCCCATTGCAGGCCTGTCATCTTTGGAATGGTCCAAGATTGCATAAAACAATACCAGCAGCAACAAAAATGCACCCATTCAGCGGCCAATGCATAACTCCCTTTGAGAACTGGCCCGATGGTTATTTGAGCAAGCTTATGAATTGCTAAAGACCTCTTAGGGACATATGACAGTAATTTCATGTTGCTGCTTCACTGCAATGGCAGTTTTCTAAACTTCTTCAGGATTTTAGAATGGCTGAGCAGTTTCTGTTCTCCAAGACACCTTTGCTGCATCTTATTGTTGGTTTCATAAAGCTATTCAGGTAACTGCAAGGCTCTCAAGCTGTTAGCAGAGTCTATTAGTACAGTTATGCCAATGATTCTGCCAAGATTTTTATAATAATTCATTTAGAGGCACCTTTTACTAAGCTGCAGCAAAAAGTGGCCTTCAGCTAGGGTTACCACATTTTGTCCCCCCAAAAGGAGAACACATGCCCCGCCTCCACCACACACCCGTCATGCCCCCTTTTCACACCTGCCACGCCCCCTTTCACGTCCTCGCTCCACCCCCTTTCACACCCATCGCTCTGCCTCGTCACATTTCCCCTCCCCCATCACTCCCCCCCATCCCCTTACCTTACTACTGCCCTGGTGGTCTAGTCACCTCTTCGGGGCAGGAAAAAGGGGGCTCTTTCCTGCCCCGAAGGTAGAAGACGTCACTAGACCACCAGGGCTGTAGTAAGTAAGGGGAGGCTAGCAATCTGCCCGTTTGTCCTGATCTCTGGACAAACGGGCAGATTGGCAAAACCCGCCTGGTTGCCCAGACATGTCCTCAAAAAGAGGACATATCCAGGTAAATCCGGACATATGGTAACCCTACCTTCAGCAGTGTGAGCGCATGTTTTGAGCGCACGCCAGGCCAGTTTTTACCGTGTCCTGGAAAAAGGGCTTTTTTTTCCAAGGGGCCAGAAAATGGACGTGCGGCAAAATTAAAACCAGCACACGTCCATTTTCTGCCTGAGACCTTACCGCCACCCACTGCAACAAGGTAAAAAAAATATAACTAAAAAGCAAGATATAAAACATGGAATAAATGATATAAAACAATACAAAAAAAAACATTAGGAGGGAAGTATCAAGCTGCGTTAGGATCTTAAGTTGCTTTATTTGCCCCTTAACACAACTTAAAGGGCTCCAATGTTCCTTATCTTTCCCTTCCACGGTGATATTTAGGTCACTGCAGATTACACAGTAATAAGATACAATACATGCAAATGCATGGAAAGCAGCTCATTACTACGCAAAAACCAGAATGTGACTTGCAGTGTGCACCTGGTATACACCACAAATTGCATTGTGGGCATAAAATGGCAACCAAAAACTGGGGTTATCTTACCATGTCGGGAGCATCAGGCCTCAAAGCCAGAGCCCAATGCTCTCTGGCCAAAGCCTAAAAGGGACACTGCCACCACCACCCTATCACATCCTCCTACTCCCCAAAGGGCTCTCCCTACCATCATTGTGGGTCTACCAGCCCTTTACCTTGTGGTCCAGTGATATTAGGGCAGGAGCGATCCCTAGCCGGTGTCTCCAAAATGGCACCCTTAGTAATAGTTTTGCGCTACTGCAGCTAAGGGTTATCTTCTCATGTAAGATGGATAGAAACACATCTCGGAGGAGATATCTGGTTTGGGACAGTCTCTAAAAAACATTGTCACAGGTCAATGGCATCACTGACATCTAGAAAAGCAAGGTCATGAAGGATAAGAATCTAAGAGGTTCTTAGGCCATCAATAAAATCCATAAAGAAGCCAATGGAACACCTTATTCACAAGTCAAGGAACACCTTATTCACAAGTCAACAACCACACAGATAGAGAATGTTTCAGTAAACTTGGGAACCAATATGGACAGTCACACCACACTGGATATAAAGTTGGTTGTTGAATGATTAGAAATGACTAGCAGAAACAAAACGATGTATGGACTAATAACAAATTTAGAGGGTCACATTTTTGGCGCGCGCTAAAATTGTGGGCGTGCTAAAAGTTAGAGACGCCAGTGCATTCCTATGGGCGTCTCTAATGTTTAGCGCGCCCACAATTTTAGCACGCGCTAAAAACGTGAGCGCGGCACAGTAAAAGACCCCGATAATGAAAGGAACTAAAAATGGAGATACAACATTCAGTCCAAGAAAAACAAATTATATAAAACACCTACAATTCAACAAAGGAGCCGAAGTCCAAAAAACACTCAATCGGTGCCCGAGATTAAGGTTTGTAAACCTGCTGAAATAACCAGGTTTTTAATGCCATCATAAAATTTTTAAGTGAAAGTTCGCCCTGAACTGACAAAGGCAGAGGTTCCAAAAAGTAGGGGTCACTATCTCTAGAGGAAGGGGAGGGGATGTTTGTGATTGGGGAGGAGGAGTTTGAATGCAGCAAGCAGAAAGTATGTCCTTTGGTATGAAGTATGATGACACCGAAGGGCTAGTGAAGAACCTCCACTAATGTTTTGGGATGAGGTGACTAAATGAAGGGACATGAGGAACAAAATATGACAGAGATGGTTGGGAAGAAATTGAAGGGGGGGGGGGAACGGTATCAAAGGAAGGGGGTTACAATTAAAGCAGTTTACATATTATATACAGGTACTTATTTTGTAAAAGGGGGGAGGGGGAAAGTTGTTGGGAGGTGGTAGTGGATAGAAATCTTTGTAGTTGTAATTGTTTGTTTCCAAATGTTATATCATTATCTGGTATTTTATGACAAACAGAATTCTCAAAAACAAATTAATGAAAACTTTAGAAAAGAATGATAAGACCAAGGCATTTTGGAACAAAGAACAAGAGAACTTAATAAAGGATTTAATAGTTTACCCTGATAAATTAAATCTAACATAGGATCAGAGACACGAGTGGCATCTGAGAAAAACCTAAAGAACTCAAGACCTATAAAAATAATCTTCATAAACAGAACATGCATTACTTGCCTAAACAATTAACATCTGCAAACTTCCCTCTATAAAATTATCGAAAGTCCATCCCCTCTCCTTTGCTAACATGGCTTAGATAGTTTTTTTTCTGAACATTTGCATTCAATACAGAATACTGAAAATTGGAGTGAAGGAGCAACCTAATGGTTAGAGCAGTGAGCTGAGAGTCAGGGGAGACTGGTTCAAATCCCACTGCAGCTCCTTGTGATCTTGGGCAAGTCACTTAACCCTCCATTTCCTCAGGCACAAAATCAGATTGTGAGTTCTCCAGAAACAGAAAAATTCCTACTGCATCTGAATGTACACCACTTCAATTGCTTTTAAGCTTGCAGGCAGTATATAATAAATAAATATATAATTATAATAAATAAAATTGGAGTTCTACACAATAAACAGTCCAAGGAAATAGCCAGTCTGAGTCTTGCTTCTCCACCCTCCACATCAATACTATGTGGAGGTACATTGGAGGAGTAGCCTAGTGGTTAGTGCAATGGACTGAGATCCTGGGGAATTGAGTTCAACTCCCACTGCAGCTCCTTGTGACCCTGGGCAAGTCACTTAACCCTCCATTGCCCCTGGTACAAAATAAGCACCTGAATATACTATGTAAATCACTTTGAATGTAGTTGCAAAAAACCACAGAAAGGCAGTATATCAAGTCCCATTTCCCTTTCCCCTGTAAAAGGCCCTTTCACTAAGCTGCAGTAAGTGCCAGCACTGCACTTGTCACAGCTTAAAATGACTTACCATGGAACCTGCTCAGGCATCCTGTGATGATGTCCAAAATTGCACATGGTAACCAAGTGCTAAAACTATTTAAATTTTTTTCTTGGAGGGGCTGGAGATTGGACGTGCGCTAATCAGTTAGCACAGCTATATTACCGCACGTTAACTGATTAGTGTGGAATTAGCAAGTGAACCTTTACAACCTAAAAAACTGGTGCAAGTGCTCAGGTGCTAACAGTTTTTAATGGCCGTGTGCTAATGGCAACATTAGCAAATGACCATTTGTTTGAAAAATGGAAAATTGTACATTTTACTGCAGCAGTAAAAATGGCCTTAGCATGGATGGAAAAATACACGCAAGGGTGCATTAAGGTCACTTTTTATTGCAGCTTAGTAAAAAGGACCCCTAAATAATTTTCTGACATTTTTTATATTTTATGTTAGATAAAATGCATGTGAATTGGAGAAAGGGGGTTACATGTACTTTATTTTGATGCTTGAATATAATCAGTGCTCGTAAACTGAACTGCTTCAACATGCACTTATCTTGGCCATGTTTACTACAAGTTGCCTGACAAGGCTCCCCTGTTTTTTTCTATTCAGATCAATGCTAGATGTGCCAAAAAATCATCTTCCTGGTCTGGGAGAACAGCCAGAACACCTTGCCTCCAGGATAGTGGGCTTTGGATCAGTGGGACAGCAGGTTGCCTCAGTAGCAGAAGGAAGATACTTCTGACTGGGAGGTAGAAGGTGGGGGAGGATGTAGTGCAGGTACATCATATTTGGAAGGCTTGGTGACTACACTTTTCTATTCTGTATAGAATGTGTAAATGGCTGTAAATATGAAATAATGTGCTGTTAATTTGTAGTACATCCTTCTGGCACCACATATAGGTACTATTCAAAATGGGTATCATTTTATAAAGGTTTTTTTCACCGTATATTACACACATATAAAAGCACTGCAGTGATAAGAATGCATATATAGGGCTAGAGTCTACATCAGGCCTAAACAATATGTGTTGAAATGAAATTACCTAACCATATTCTGTAAAGTATGCCTTAATTTAGGTGTACTTTACAGAATCAGCCTAAATTTCCACATGGTATATAGAATATGCCAAGCACCAATCCAAGCAGCTAAATTTAGTCGTGGGCAGTTACGTCAAGTAAACCTTGGTGTAAATCCGCACGGACCAGATGTATTCTATAGCAAAGCGCATAGATTTTAGAAATGCTCACGACCCGCCCATTCCACGCCCCCTTTTCAAATTGGCAACTTAGAATTTACATGCAGCACATTATAGAATATGCTTAGACAGTTCTGTGTGTAAATTCTAATTAATGCCAATTAGTGTCAATAATTGCTTGTTAATTGGCACTGATTGGCTTGTTAACTAAGCTGTGCGCGTAAATACAGAATACGACTATTTGAGTGCACAACGTAAGTCGCACTATATAGAATCCGGGGGGAAAGTACTTTTCTGAAACTTTGATGTAGTCATGTTCACGGGATGATTATGGGCAAAGCACTGGTGGAGTCACAATTTACGTGTGTATATTGTAAGCAGGTGAATTCACATTGGCTCCCAAGCAGATGCAAAGGCCCACAGCTTCATTTTAGCCAGAGTTTCTTCAGTTTTTGCAAGGCAATTTTATTTAAAAAAACAAAAGCATAGACGCCAATGTCTTTATTAAATAGGCCCTGAGTAAAGTGTTGTGGTAGCTGTGTTAGCCCACTTTTAAAGGTAATAAACAGAAATAAAACAAAACATTTAAAAAAATATATAAGATTTTTATTGGACTGACTTAATACATATTTTGATTAGCCTTTGAAGGCAATACCTTCTTCTTCTTCAGATCAGAAATGAGCAAATGCTGACAAATATCGGAATGTACAAGTGAAACATAAAAGCATTCCAATGACAGTCTCACAGGAAGGGGGTAGGGGTGGGTTAGGTGAGAAACAGGGGGAGCTGGGTGGGTGAAACAAAAGCATCTGCAAATCATGGGCAGTGCTATGGGCACCAGAATGGCACCACAATATGCTAACCTCTTCACTGCAGAAGTGCAAGAGACATTTTTGAATATATATCAGACTAAACCCTTAAAATACTATCGGTATATTGGTGATATTTTTATGATTTGGATTCTCAAACAGTTTTACAGTTCTTTCAACACACACCATCCTACAATCAAATTCAAAATTAACTACTCCTCGGAAAAAGTCAGCTTTCTAAACACCACAGTTTCCATTGACAATGGCTATATACAAACATCTATATACTACTACTACTAACCATTTCTATAGCGCTACTAGATGTACGCAGCACTGTACATGTTATATGCAGGTACTTTCTCTATCCCTAGAGGGCTCACAATTAAGTTTTTCTTGTACCTGGGGCAATGGAGGGTAAAGTAACTTGCCCAAGTTCACAGGGAGCTGCAGTGGGAATATATACAGGAAACCTACAGATAGATGCAGCTGCCTCCACAACTCCAGCTTCCACCCTTCACATACAAAACATCCATTATACATAGCAAAGCCACACAATACCATCGTGTCTACTCTGACCCAAGAGACAGAAATAAACACCTCAAAATCCTGACCGAATCCTTCAAACAAAAGCTATAACCCCAAAATACTCTCCAAGAATACTGACTGTTCCCTAGAAACACCTATGGAAAAACCTATTACAGAACAAAGAAAAAAAACCCACAGAAAGAGTCCCCCCTCATAGTACAATCTAGAGCTGGAAAAACTGAGAAAAATCATTAAAGATCTACAGCCACTACTCATATGCTAAAGACTAGAAACAATTCACATAGACATCATATTAAACATCACAATACCAAACAGGATGTTACTTCTGTGGGACAGCACTTTACAAAACCAGAACAATGCATCGATGGTTTTATGGTGAGAATACTAAGAGGAAATTTTAAGACAATCCAGGAATGTAAGACCTTTGAAGTCAAAATGATGACATATTTTGACAAACCAACAAAACCACAAAGAGTTTTCAAGAGTTGTGGCATCAACTCAGTATTTTATTAATCAGAACCGACACAGTCCGTGTTTTGGCAAAACCATCTGCGTCAGGAGTCTTGCAATGGTCACAAATTCCAAGATTGTCAAACAATCAATGTGGAATGTTAAATTTTAATACACAGAAAAAGACGCTGACAAATGGCATGGGTACAGTGATAAAAGTGCCAAAAATGATCCCATGCTGTAAAACTCTCTGCTGTAGTGCTGCAAATGCTTTTACCTCGCGTTTGTTTGCAGCGCTACAGCAGAGCATTTTACAGCATGGGAGAATTTTTGGCACTTTTATCACTATACTCGCGCTGTTTGTCGGCTCTTGTCTGTGTATTAAGATTTAACATTCTACACTGATTGTTTGACAATCTCGGAATTTGTGAGCATTGTAAGACCCCTGACAAAGGTGGTTTTGCCAAAATATGGACCGTGTTGGGTCTGATTAATAAAATACTGGGTTGACACCCCCACTCTTGAAGGCTCCTTGTGCTTTTGAAGGTTTGTTGCTTCTTCAGGTGTGCTTTGGATTCCCCCTCTCATAGCTTTTGAAATATTTTGACACCCACCAGACAGGACTTAACAAAGATCAATGTTTTCTATCACATTATAAACATAAAATTATACTGCTTTGTCACCCTCTTATCCAGTGCTTTTTTTTGTAGGAAAAAAGGTACCGGTACTCATTATGGGTGGGGGTCACCATCTATGGCTCTGCCCATTTGGTAGCCACACCCCTTATACCAGCCATGGTGCATGTAAACAGGTATCATTGAAAATACTATACCAGTATAAGAGAAACAAATAACTTGTGATTTTTTTTCATTATAAATAATTTCTGTAAGCTGTTACAGCTCCAGTATACCCAGTGCAAAAAAAGGCAGATGCAAATTCTCAAATTGGACATATTCCAAACACTAAAATGAAAATAAAATGATCTTTCTACCTTTGTTGCCTGGTGACTGTTTTTCTGATCATGTTGGTCCCAGTCTCTGATTCTACTGCTCTCTATCTGTTCCCTTAACTCCATTTCCAGGGCTTCCTTTCCATTTATTTCTTTACTTTCCTCCTGTCTTCATTTCTTGCTCTACATCCATAGGTAAAAGCTGGGTCCTCTGCAGACTTGACTGGAGGATGTATAGAGTGGATCCAGCTTTTGCCTATTTTCTCCATCCATGTGCAGTTTTTCTCCTCTTTTCCCTTTCCCTCATCTCCGTCAGTATGCATCTCCTTCCTATTCTTCCCTACCCTCCATCCATATGCATCTCCTTCCTCTCTCCTCTCCTCCATCCATGTTCATCTCACTTCCTCTCTCTTCCCTCCCCTCCATGTGCATCTCCTTCCTCTCTCTTCCCTCTCCTCCATCCATGTCCAGCATTTCTCCTCTCTCCCTTCCCCTCCATCTGTGTGCATCTCCTTCCTTCCAACATTTCTCTTCCCTGCCCTCCACTCCATCCATGTCCAGCATTTCTCCTCTCTCCCCTCCACCCGTGTGCATCTCCTTCCCCTGTCTTTCCTTCTCTCCAACATTTCTCTTCCCTTCCCTCCACTCCATCCATGTCCAGCATTTCTCTTCTCTCCCCTCCATCCGTGTGCATCTACTACTACTACTATAAATCATTTCTATAGCGCTACTAGTCGTACGCAGCGCTTCACAATTTAATATGAAGAAAAGACAGTCCCTGCTCAAAAGAACTTACAATCTAAATCAGGACAGACAGACAGGACAAATAAGAGATAAGGGTAGGACAGACACATAGGACATATGGGGAAAGGGACTAATGAAGAGAAGAAGACAAGATAAAGGTTACGAGCAGGTGACAAGTTAGGAATTAAAAGCAGCCTCAAACAGGTAGGCCTTTAGCCCTTATTTGAAGTCCAGCATTTTTCCTGCCCTCCCCTCCATCCATCCATGTCCAGCAACTCTCTTCTCTCCCCTGCCCGCCCCTCCCATCCATGTCCAGCGATTCTCCTCTGGCCTTCCCTCCCATTTATGTCCAGTGAGTCTCCTTTGCCCCTATCTTTCCCTCCCATCCATGTCCAGCGATTCTCCTCTCTCCCCTGCCCTCCCATCCATGTCCTGCAATTCTCCTTTGCCCCTATTCTTCCCTCCCATCCATGTCCAGCGATTCTCCTCTCTCTCCCCTGCCCTCCTCTCCTATCCCATCCATGTCCAGCGATTCTCCTCTAACTTCCCCTCCATGTCCAGCAATTCTCCGTTGCCCCTATCCTTCCCTCCCATCCATATCCAGTGATTCTCCTCTAACCTCCCCTCCATGTCCATCAATTCTCCTTGCCCCTATCCTTCCCTCCCATCCATATCCAGTGATTCTCCTCTCTCCCCTCCCCTCTCCCCTCCATGTCCAGCAATTCTTCTCTGGCCTCCCCTCCCATTCATGTCCAGCAATTCTTTTGCCCCTATTCTTCCCTCCCATCCATGTCCAGCGATTCTCCTCTCTCTCCTCTGCCCTCCCTTCCCATCCATGTTCAGCAATTCTCCTTTGCTCCTATCCTTCCCTCTCATCCATATCCAGCGATTCTCCTCTCTCCCCTCCATGTCCAGCGATTATCTTCTGGCCTCCCCTCCCATCCATGTCCAGCTATTCTCCTTTGCCCCTATCCTTCCCTCCCATCCACGTCCAGCGATTCTCCTCTGGTCTCCCCTCCATGTCCAGCGATTCTCCTTTGCCCCTATCCTTCCCTCCCATCCATATCCAGCGATTCTCCTCTCCCCTCCCACCATGTCCTGCGATTCTCCTTTGCCCCTATCCTTCCCTCCCATCCATGTCCAGCGATTCTCCTCTTTCCCCTCCATGTCCAGCAATTCTCCATTACCCCCTATCCTCCCCCTCCCTTCTATGTCCAGTGATTTGCCCCAGCCTCCACCTGCCCCCGAGATCGCTCCAACCCCAACCCCACCTGCCTGACCTCAGCTCCCCGACTTTCTGTTCGTGCCCCCTGCGTTGAAATCTTCTATTTACCCGAAGTCGCAGCGGCGAACCGGCAGTGAAAGCAGCAGGAAGGCAGGCTGGCCTCCTCATCGATTCCCTTCCCTCTCAGAATCCCGCCCTTGCGGAAAGGAAATTACATCAGAGGAAGGCGGGACGCTGAGAGGGAAGGGAAGCGACGAGGAGGCCAGCCTGCCTGCCTGCTGCTTTCACTGCCGGTTCACCACTGCGACTTCGGGTAAATAGAAGATTTCAATGCAGGAGGCAGGAACGGAAAGTCAGGGAGCTGAAGGCGGACAGGTGAGCTGGCCCTCAGAGAAAAGGTGCCGGTACACCGTACCGGCGAGTACCAGCATAAAAAAAGCACTGCTCTTATCACCCATCCATCTCACCCTGTCTCTCACCCACCTAGCTCTCCATGTTTCTCACCTAACCCACCCCTACACTCTTTCTCTGAGACTATCACTGGAATGCTTTTATGTTTCTTGTATATATTCTGATATTTGTCAACATTTGCTCATTTCTGTTCTGAAGAAGATGGTATTGCCTTTCAAGGCTTATTAAAAATGCATTGTCAGTCCAATAAAAAAGGTATAATATTTTTTATGGTTTGTTTTATTTATATTTATTACCTTTAAATAGGCCTAAAATTGGTGTCTGTTTGCCCTCCCATGCTAGGTGATCTGTCATAAAATTAATCTCTACCTGTACAGCTTTAGACATGTGGTTTTATGTCTAGAAGTGATAAGGTCTCTTTAAATATCTATCTCATAGTTTTAAAATTATTTGGTGATGTAAGGTTTTGATGCCCTTTTGCTCAAATCATTCTTTTGGTGCAAAAACTTTCTTGTGTATTGTAAGATTTTCTTCATATTGGCTTAGGATATGTCCATTCTGCTGTCTGTGTATCCTTTCAGAAGGACAGAATCCTCAACTGGAACAGACAAAAGCTTCAAGTAATCTGACACCAAGTAGACCACCTTAGGGGTGATGCTCTGCTTTTCTCCAAAGATTCTTATAGACCTACAGAGGACTTTACAAGAGAAGCCCCTCTTGTCTGAGTAGGCCCAGCCTTTGTTCAAAACTGGCTCTACCATGGATCAAATGAGAAAGGAACATCCCCAGTTATTTTATGGTTCCTTCATTTTCCGCTTGAGCCCTAGACTCAACAGCTGGTAAGCATACCTATCTCTGCCAAATTTACGAGTCTGGAATTCTGGATTCTGCTTTGAAGTCCAAGTTCTTAGATAGCAGAAAGAACCCTACCCTCAAAGGGCAGTGGAACTACAAAGTTCCTAAGCAGAATGTACTTGGGGGCCTTGACTGCTTTTGTCTTATACTGGGATTTCTGGGATGGTTCCAGAGAGAACAGAAGTCACTTGATTAAACCAGGTTTGATTTTGTGCTCTACTTGAGATACACAGTGGGGACAGGCTCTTACGCTGTAACTCCCACCATCTCTAACCTTCTTGAAGGAGAATCAGACATACCTGGGAAAGCCTTGATGCCATCTTGGGTTCTGTCATAGAATCCTCCCACTCTGAATCTAATCAGCCACACTGCCAGCAACAGAATTTATATTTAGACATTCTAAAGCACAGCAGACTAAGGTAGGCCCCTGAGGTTCTGTCCACCATTCCGAAGACTCTGCAATAACTCATGAGCAGCCCTCAAATCCAGGATCAGAGGATACAGAGAGATAACAACCCCCCCCCCCCCCCTGTAAATCTGGCCCAGTATATCTAATTGTGGTCTGTGAATTCCTTAGAACTGGACCAGAGGTCCCCTAACCAAACAAAAACAAAATGCTTTCTATTTTATATCTCTTACTTTAACTAGATTATGTTTTAAAGATGACTGAATCATGAATGCACATGAAAGATGTGCAGACAGCCAATACTCAGGGTTGAATACTTAAAACCTGATGGCAGGGCCGTGCCAATGCGGTAAGCAATGCAGGGGGGCGCCTGCCTTCGAGGGGCGCTGCTGCCCTGCGGTCCCTGCCTTCCACTCACTTGCAAAATCTTTTAGCTGAAGTTGCGATCGCCCCTGCCCTAAAACCGGAAGTGAAAGCAACAGCATTATTGACTGAGGCAGGCAGGCTCTTCAAGTTATTTTAAAGAATGCAACCAAATTGCTATATATGCTGTGGTTTGTGGCTAATTCCTCACTCAGGGTGAGCTTCAGAGCTTGAACCGCATTCAAATTAAAGACAACCTGAAATTTTAAAAGTGCTAAAAATAAGTTTTAAAAGTATTTGTATTAAATCTAATTGCAGAATTCAGGTGCTGGGACTCTGTACTTGGTTGTCATATGCTCAGATTTGTTTAAATCGTATGCAAATTAGTCCGTTTTTGGGAGGTTCTCATTTGCATATTTATGAATAAAAAATGATGGAAGTGTTTACAGCCTTAATGTTAGGGCATGGCTCTGATCAAAAGTGTGAAGTTTGATCCAAAAACGAAGGGTTTATCTAGTGTTTTTGACTAAAAGTTCCCATTACAGTGTCTGTATGTTAATCTGCATTCAAATAGAGCTCTCTGATTGGATGATCAGCTTTTGTTAGAAATCTGCCCGGAAGGGAACAGAGTGAGACAGCAACTGACTGTCGGTTTGGCCAAGAGAGACATGCAGCTGTGAGTTCCTGTGTGTGTTGACTGAAATTATAAAAGACTGCCAGATTATGTGGTAAATGAGAAAATATGAATGAAAAGAGGTTGGTGGAGATTGAAGTTTGAGATTTCTCTAGTGAAAAAGGATCTGAATATTTCAGGATTACTTGAAGTTTATGAAGAATAGAAAAGGGTGAATTTCAGTTTAAGAGTGTTTAAATCCTATAAGCTATATAAAGGCTAGGTAGATTTAAGTGACTGTAAGCAAGGAAACCTTAATATTTAATCTGAAATAAATATTTGATCTGAGATAGTTGATCAGAGACAAATGTTTGATCTGAATTATATCCTTTGGTGCAAAGGAGATTAGAAAAAGAATCTTTGGAAACTAAGAGGACTTTGCTCACATTTTGAATTAGCATTCCTATTTTGAGTTGGAAATCTTTGAAGTGTTATGAAAATACATTTTGCTTTAATGAAATTGCTAAACTTTAGAGTCAGAGCCTTATCAATGAGGGATACATACAGTGCTATTTTTTTCCTGAGGTCCAGCTTACTTGCCTGCTCCCTTCTGTTCCTGCTTTGCTAGACGGAGGGGGTGGGGGCGCCAACTGATAGTCTGCAGGGGGGCACCAGAGACCCTAGGCACGGCCCTGCCTGATGGTACAACTCAAAAGTTTCAATCCTGTGCTAACCAGGCCCCTTTTTGTGTGTCTGTTTATAGCAAAGGCTCCTGGTAAGGAGGTGCTGGATGAAGCAAAACAGCAACACTCCCAGAGGCCATCAAAGGCGAATGTACTTTCTGAGGAAGATAATGGCAAAACTGCTTCTAATCTACAAAACTTCTGCTAATTCAGCCTTTTGTTCACCTATATTCCATGTGCCCAATATGTGCACTTCTCTACAAGATATGAAATGCATGTAGTAAAGGTTTTTAAACAGAAACAAACATTAGAACAAAAAAAAAAACATTCGCTGTTTTTATCTCTGACCTGGTTGGCATTATTTTTATGTTTCAGACGTAGCGAACATTAACATTATATTCTTGTCAAGCTACAAATTTCCCCATTCAGCTGTAAGGAGAGAGGCTTGGAAGAAGTGAGGCAAGTACATAACATTTCGAGGGTCTGTTACTAAGCTGTGCTAAAAGGTAGCCCACGATGTGACTAGTGCGTGGGCTTCCCCAGTACGCTGAGGCCACTTTTAGTGCAGCTGTAAAATGGCCGCATATCCAATTTTACAATGAATGGCCAGGCGCTAATTTCCCAATTAGCAAACGAGCCCTTACCGATATCTATTTAGTACGTGGAAAAGGCTCACGTGCTAACCACGCACTAATCGTTAGCATACGGCAATGTAGCTGTGCTGATTACCACTGGACACGTCTACTCTCCAGCCCAAACACGGCCCCAGTGCTAAAGTATTTTTTTTTGTAAGCACAGGGGAATCATGCAAAGATGCCAGAACTGCTACGGGATGCCTGAGCATGCTCCGCAGTACTGTATTTTGGTGCGCAGAAAGCATGCGTTAGTGCTTACCACTGCTTAGTAAAAGGAGTCCTTTATTTTTTTGTAATACTTTGTATGTACACTGCCTATACAATATTTGAGTAAGGCAGCTCTCTTCAAAAGATAAAGGGGGAGATTCTATATATGGTGCCTAAAAAAAAAATCTGTGCTGAAATCAGTGCCGAGTAAGCGTATTCTATAATCGGTGCTTAGATTTAGGTGCAGATTTTAGAATATGCTTAGTTGATATTTCAGCGCCTAAATCTAAATGCATCCATTTACACCAATGAAAACAAGGCGTAAATCTCGGTGCATAGATTTAGGCACACTGGGCTATATTCTATAACTAGGTGCCAAAATTTTGGATCGTCCACACGTAACACTCATTTCCCTGCCCATAACCATACCCCTTTCTGCCTGCACACATCAGTTCGGCGCACATTATTACAGAATAGGCTAAGAGGCCTTTTTACTAAGGAGTGCCTAAAAGTGGCCTGTGCTGGTGTAGGTGCGTGTTTTGGACACGCACAGGTCAATTTTTCAGCACACCTGGAAAAAAGACATGGGGGATTTTTTGTGGCCAAAATGGACATGCGGCAAAATTAAAACCAGCACGTGTCCATTTTCAGGCTGAGACCTTACCGCCACCCACTGACTTTGCAGTAAGGTCTTGCGCGCTAACCAGGCGGTAAGCGACCATTGTGCGTAAACTTCCGATTATTGCTGGGTAAGCGTCACACAGTAGAAAATATTTTCTAACATGTGTTTTGGGCGCATGCCAAAAAATGGAACTACTGCCTGGGGCACACGGTAGCCGGGCGGTACTTCCAATTTGGCGCATGTTGGACGCATGCAGGCGCCTACGCGCCTTACTTAGTAAAAGGGCCCCTTGAGTTGTGCAAATAAACCAGTGCCAATTAGTGCTCATTACATTGTTAAGCTTGTTAAATTAAATTTAAAAAAAATTACAAGAGGACCTTAGGAGACTGGGTGGCTAAATGGCAGATGACGTTTAATGTGAGCAAGTGCAAGGTGATGCATGTGGGGAAAAAGAACCCGAATTATAGCTATGTCATGCAAGGTTCCACGTTAGGAGTTACGGACCAAGAAAGGGATCTGGGTGTCGTCGTCGATAACACACTGAAACCTTCTGCTCAGTGTGCTGCTGCGGCTAAGAAAGCGAATAGAATGTTGGGTATTATCAGGAAAGGTATGGAAAACAGGTGTGAGGATGTTATAATGCCGTTGTATCGCTCCATGGTGCGACCGCACCTTGAGAATTGTGTTCAATTCTGGTCGCCGCATCTCAAGAAAGATATAGTAGAATTGGAAAAGGTGCAGCGAAGGGCGACTAAAATGATAGCGGGGATGGGACGACTTCCCTATGAAGAAAGACTAAGGAGGCTAGGGCTATTCAGCTTGGAGAAGAGACGGCTGAGGGGAGACATGATAGAGGTATATAAAATAATGAGTGGAGTGGAACAGGTGGATGTGAAGCGTCTGTTCACGCTTTCCAAATATACTAGGACTAGGGGGCATGCGATTAAACTACAGTGTAGTAAATTTAAAACAAATCGGAGAAAATTTTTCTTCACCCAACGTGTAATTAAACTCTGGAATTCATTGCCGGAAAATGTGGTGAAGGCGGTTAGCTTAGCAGAGTTTAAAAAGGGGTTGGACGGTTTCCTAAAGGACAAGTCCATAAACCGCTACTAAATGGACTTGGAAAAATCCAAAATCCCAGGAATAACATGTATAGAATGTTTGTACGTTTGGGAAGCTTGCCAGGTGCCCTTGGCCTGGATTGGCCGCTGTCGTGGACAAGATGCTGGGCTCGATGGACCCTTGGTCTTTTCCCAGTATGGCATTACTTATGTACTTATGTACGTATGTACTTATGTACTAAATTATGCACATTGTTACAGAATCCTTGCCGATTTTGGCACTGATCTTTAGGTACAATATATAGAATCCAGAGGAAAGCGGACAAATAGCAAATATAAAATAAAATTTTCAGTAGGTCAGTTTTGTCAACATAAAGAGTTTGATAGATGTAGCAACCTTAATAAATCCCCTGCTTAACTAAAAAAAGGGAAACGAGTGTCCCCAAAACTGGCAGAAATGTGAATTCCTATGACATCTCCACCCTACCCATCATCAATATTGTTTTCTACTTATACCTTCGGTTTAAATTTCGATTATGATATCATCTATGTAATACTATCTGCTACTCCCAATCTGTTATTCGATTATATCATCTATGTAACTCTATCTATTTTCCCAATCTAACTGTGATTCCCAATTTAACTGTTATCCCCAATCTACTATCTACCAAAAACAATACACTGTAAGCCACATTGAGCCTGCAAAAAGGTGGGAAAATGTGGGATACAAATGCAATAAATAAATAAAATAAATAAATTCCTAAGTAGCACTGGCACAGACTGAGGAAGTCAGAGCTTAGTCCAATTCATTTCATAATGTGTAATGATCACTTAAATATCCTTTCAGTTTAGTGCTTCCTCTGCAGACGTGCACAATGGCTACCAAGGAAAGTATGAAGTGGGTTTGCAGTTGTCAAGGGATGGTGAAAACAAAGTACAGTAAGCTGTGCAGGAGGATTGAGGAGGCGCCGTTGCACTTCTCTGTCAGATTCCTGGGATTTCTCTGGAGAGAGAGAGCTAGCAACAAGCAGGTCTGGGAATTCCATTATCCCCCTGCGCCCAGCCTGCCCTCCTCCCCCTTTCCTCTCCTCCACCAGAAAGGGGGAACCGTCATAAGATCTGTTCTCTTTCACTCATCTAGGAAATGGAATGCAACTTATTTATTTAAAGAAACAGCAGAAAAAATATAATACAAATGTATACAATCTCAGTTTTCTGAAATTTTTGTTTTACTCTGATGAGATGCTACTGTTTAAAGCTTTCAAACATTATTCCTATTTTAGCTACACCCAACATTATGAATCTAAATATCCTCAGACATGCCAAATCACATACATTAGGTGTGTGGTGTGTGACACGCATTTGGCCACCTCCTTCATCTCACACACTGAAGACTCCTCCTCTCACACACTCGTCCCTGTTTCTGCTCCCCTGTGGTTGTCATCTCTCTCCCCTTCTCTCCCCTAATCATTAGCATGCGCTAAAAACACTAGCGCGCCTTTGTAAAAGAACCTCTTAGGCATAATAAGCAATAAAAACCTAGAGTGCAAAAAAACCAATCATATCGAGTTGGAGAAAAAGGTTCAGATCTGCGCGCCCGGACCCTCTGAAGAAGGGAGAACAGCCTCTTGACCCCGGTCCACTGTTTTATTACTGAGAAACATCACCAATTCAGAAGGAAAAAAATATATACAGTAGTTCTTATTCCTATATCTAACCATACACTTACACGGAAATTTTAATAAAAAAAGAGCCCCCAGGCCTCTATAACATGATCAAAGGTGGAACATATTGATAATTCACTCAGGAGTGTTAATCTTAGAGTTTTGAATATGCCAGTTGTTGCTAATACTATAGCTATGAAAACTATTTCATATGCATTTGTTGGAAGTTTTGAGTAGAGGAGTGTGGTAGCCGTGTTAGTCCACTCTTAAGGTTATCAATAGAAATCAAACAAAATAAAACATGGATCTGACGAAGAAGGGCAATCTTCGAAAGCTAATCAAGAAATGTATTAAGTTATGTCCAATAAAAAAGGTATCATCTTATTTTCTTTTCCATGTTTTATTTTGTTTGATTTCTATTGATAACCTTGGAAGTTTTGAAAATCCCCTACAATTTATACTAACTATATTAAGAAGTTATTATTTGTCAATTCAAAAATGAGGGAGGTCTACTAATGAAGAGGAATTAACCATAGACTCCTTAGAAACTTTAGAAGAAACTGGAAGGAATAAGGCTAATAGTTTAGAGTCTAAGAGGACGATGGGCCCCTTTTACCAAGTTGCGGCAAAAGGGGACCTGCGTTTGTGTCAAGGCCCCATTTTATCTCAACGGGTAGAAGGGAAGTCTCTTTTTCCTGCAGGAAATGGCCATGTGGCAAGCAAAGCACTTGCTGTGTGGCCATTTCGGAAGGGGAGCCCACCTTCCGACACAAATCATGAGATAGGCATCCTTCTCACAGGGTCGCCCAAATTGGCATAATCAAAAGCTGATTTTGTGCGTACTCAACTGCTTTCCGTCGCGGGGACGACCAAAGTTCACAGGGGCGTGTCGGCACCGTAGCGAAGGCGGGACTGAGGCATGATTAAGAAATGGGCGTCCTCGGACGATAATGGAAAAAAGAAGGGCATCCCTGATGAGCACTTGGCCAACTTTACTTGGTCCATTTGTTCTTGTAACCAAGCTTCAAATGGTGCCCAAACTGACCAGATGACCACTGGAGGGAATCGGAGATGACCTCCCCTTACTCCCCCAGTGGTCACCAACCCCCTCCCACCCTAAAAAAAAAACTTAATTTTTTTTTTGCCAGCCTCTATGCCAGCCTCAAATGTCATACCAAGCTCCCTGACAGTAGTATGCAGGTCCCAGGAGCAGTTTTAGTGGGCGCAGTGCACTTCAGGCAGGTGGACTCTGGCCCACCCCCCCCCCACCTGTTACACTTGTGGTGGTAAATGTGAGCCCTCCAAAACCCACCTGAAACCCACTGTACCCACATGTAGGTGCCCCCCTTCACCCCTTAGGGCTATGGTAGTTGTGTACAGTTGTGGGACATGTGTTTTTTTTTTTGGGGGGGGGGTTGGGGGCTCAGCACCCAAGGTAAGGAAGCTATGCACCTGGGAGCAATTTGTGAAGTCCACTGCAGTGCCCCCTAGGGTGCCCGGTTGGTGTCCTGGCATTTGAGGGGGACCAGTGCACTACGAATTCTGGCTCCTCCCAGGACCGTTTTTTACCGCATCTAGGAAAAAGGCCCTTTTTTAAGGGGCCGGAAAATGGACGTGTGCTAAAATTGAAACCAGCATGCATCCATTTTCGGCCTGAGACTTTATCGCCATTCACTGACCCGGTGGTAAAGTCTCACGCACTATCCATGTGATAAACATGCAGCGTGCACCAACTGCTGTTTACCGCCATTTAAGCAGCCCGTGGTAGAAAACAGAAAATTATTTTCTACCACGGGATTTGGTGTGCACCAAATTCGGAATTAACCGCCTGGCTCAGGCACTAGCCGGGCGGTAGTACCGATTTGGCGCATGCTATATGCGCGTAGGCCCTTACGTAGCTTAGTGAAAGGGCCCCTAACATCTTTGGCTGCAGCAGTATCTCCAAACGCTTTCAAACTGCCTGATTACGTTAAAGCTAAAATAGAAAATGTTCACAAACAGATTTTAATAACTTTTCACCAATAAAATCATCTGCAATTCCTGCTGATCATTTCTGGCAAACGTGTCCTCTAGTATCAGATATCAGACATAAATTTGTCAATTAATAAAGTTTTCTCCACACTGTAGGTTGGATCAGTGTCCCATAACTTTACTGAAGAACTTCTCCCTGGTTTTCTTGTGCTTTCTTAGGAGAGATTCTTCTTATACCTATACTTAAAAATAACCATCAAACCATTGCTTACATTCCCATTTCTTTTAAATAATTAAATAGCTCGTGATGAAACAGGTATCTGATTACTTGGAAAATCATGACATATGACATGTTTCTGAATCAGATTTTTGTAAGAGATACAGTATGGAATTTTTGAAATTAGAAATGCTCCTGTGTAAAGGAATATTGGTCATAGTGCTGCAGTTTGATCTTTTGGCTGCCTTTGACTTAGTAGATCAAGATTTGTTGTTATACACCTTCAGTGATATTGGCTTAAAGGAAGGTTCTAAATTTGTTTAGTGGTTTCCTGACTAGTAAAACCTATAAGGCTGTAAAGGATGCTAGAAAATCTCATCCTTGGAATGTGCAAGGTAGAGTCTCACAGAGATGCTTTTTCCCTATCCTTACTCATGATAACAGGAG
The DNA here is from genome assembly GCF_901765095.1 of Microcaecilia unicolor. Taxonomy (NCBI): domain Eukaryota; kingdom Metazoa; phylum Chordata; class Amphibia; order Gymnophiona; family Siphonopidae; genus Microcaecilia; species Microcaecilia unicolor. The sequence goes on along the minus strand of NC_044032.1, from coordinate 479,729,876 downwards.
TAGGAGTAAGTGCCCAGTTACCCCTTTGAAAACTTCCCCATACCTTTTTAGTTGATTTTGTATGTTTGGGAGAGGTTTCATTATTATAAGCTGCAACTTGCTATTAATATTCTCATTATTTTACTGGAATTCCTAGTTATGACTAGTTTCTTTCTTCGACTCCATGAAGAACCAATATTGGAATTGTTGCAGAACAGAAGAAATTGCATTGTGTTGTATTTTTATTGTATTTTGTAATTTTATTGTACCCTATGAACTGGCTTCAGAAAACCCAGTCAAGTTGTAAAGCATGTATAACGGGAGCATGGTGTGCTAACTCGTTTGTATCTGAGTGAGCCTGAAATGGTGTCTCCTTCAGTTAAACACCTCAATATCTCCTCCCTGGAAATCCGCTGTAGCTCTTAGTGCTTGGGGTGGCAGGGTACCTTTAAAAAATGTGAATTTGACAATGAAAATAAACTGCACTCTCCTAGCACTGCTGGAATCAGGCTGCAGTTTCCAAATACAGCAGCTTCTGGGTGTTAAAATACATAAATCTGTCATCATTAGCAGGGGCCAGGGGTCACCATCTTTGCCACAAAATACAAGAACTGTGCATAATCAGTGGGGTAGGGAGCTCAGAACAAAGTAAGCCTTTTACAAATTCTCACACGGTGATAGATGGATGTTTGCTGGGAACCCAATATCTTTAACAGCATAAGTTAAACATAGAGCAGAAGTTTCATAGCTTCTGGGATTAATGCCTCTACTCCTCTTTTCCAAATATATTGCCAAGAAATGTTTCAAATTCAAACACTAGGAAATACCTATGCATAAGCCACTATGTGCATTCTAGAAAGTGAGCAAATTCCTGGCATCCCAGCACACATGATATTCAAAAACCTGTAACACAGAATACTTTGTTTAAGAAAATCAGACATGATCGAGAGAACAGAAAAATCACAAGATCAGCCACAGGAAAAATAAAATATTATTATTTCCTGGCAAAAGCACACCTGATCAGAAAACATGGGCAGACCACTTTGCAGAAGTATATAATTCCTGCCAGGACAGAATGTTCCATGCCCTTTGACCTAGGCATGGTGCAACGTGGACAGCAATGGCATCATGAAAAGTTACTTGCCTTTAAACTCCCCCCCCCCCCCCCCCCCGACACACAGAAAAGGATGTGGCCTAGTGGTAAAATGCCAGGGTTCAAGTCCTATTTCTGACGAACACTTCTTGTGACTTTGGACAGGTTACTACCTCCCATTGCCTCAGGTCCCATTTAGAGAGTAATTTTATAATAGGAACCAAGGGTAGGCATCTATAGAGATGTTATTTTATAAAGACAGGTATAAATAAGAACATAAGCATTGCCATACTGAGACAGACCAAAGGTCCATCAAGCCCAGTATCCTGTTTCCAACAGTGGGCAAACCAGATCACAAGTACCTGGCAAGATCCTAAAAGAGTAAAAACAGATTTTATGCTGCTTAACCCAGGAATAAGCAGTGGATTTTCCCAAGTCCTTCTTAATAATGGCTTGTGGACTTTTCTTTGAGGAACGTGGCCAAACCTTTTTTTAAACCCTGCTAAGCTAACTGCTTTTACCATAGTCACTGGCAACAAATTCCAGAGTTTAATTACACATTGAGGGTTCTTTTTAACAAGCTGTGGTAAAAGGGGGGCTGCGCTGGCAATAGTGCATTGATGCATGCTAAGGCCCCCTTTTACCGCAGCAGGTAAAAGGTAGGTCTTTCTTATCTTCAGGAAATGGCCATGTGGCAAGTGAAGCACTTGCGTGCAGCCATTTTGGGGGTGGAGAGCCCTTACCACTACCCATTCAGGTGGCAGTAAGGGCTCCTGCACTAAACAGGCAGCGAGCGGCACTACTCGATTACCGCTGGGTACACACAGGCACTACAAAAATTAAAATATTTTTGTAGTGCCGGATATGACAGAATGCTGGGGGGTGTGAACTACCACCGGGCTTGCTGCAGTAGACCAGCAGCGTAAGCCCGCACTGGGGTTAATGCTGCTTTGTAAAAGGGCCCCTGAGTGAAGAAATATTTTCTCCGATTTGTTTTAAGTTTACTGCTTAGCAGCTTCATTGTGTGTCCCCTAGTCACATCTACCAGTTCCAGTCCATTCAGTATTTTATAGACCTACTACTACTACTATTTAACATTTCAAATGCGCTACTAGGGTTACGCAGCGCTGTACAAGTTAACATAGAAGGACATTCCCTGCTCAAAGAGCTTACAATCTAATGGACAAATGTACAGTCAGTCAAGTAGGGGCAGTCAAATTGGGGCAGTCTAGATTTCCTGAAAGGTATAAAGGTTAGGTGCCAAAGGCAACATTGAAGACCTCTATCATATCTCCCCTAAACCATCTCTTCCCCGAGCCTTTTTAGCCTTTGCTTATAGTGAAGTTATCCCATCCCCTTTATCATTTTCATCGCCAAAGAATGTGCCTTGAATGTAGATATGATCACTTATATCTGCTTGCGAGCTGGTATAATTGAAGGTACATACTTTAAATCACATACATGCATAGATTAATATATTTCATAATTACACATGTATGTGCTAACTCTACCCACTACTCAGATCAAACTGCCCCCTGCCCACTCACTGGCAAATTGTGAGCCATCGTATCCTAAGGGCAGTTGTTTTTTTTTTTTTGTACCCCGCACTTCCCCACTCATGGCAGGCTCAATGTGGCTTAGGTACTTATTTGTACCTGGGGCAATGGAGGGTTAAGTGACTTACCCAGAGTCACAAGGAGCTGCCAGTGCCTGCAGTGGGAATTGAACCCAGTTCCCCAGGACCAAAGTCCACCACTCTAACCCACTAGGCCACTCCTCCACTCTTCCTTTTACAAAGCTGCACTACAAAGCAGCCTGTGCTGTAGCATGTGGGTTTCCCACATGCTGAAGCCACTTTTAGCATGGCTGTAAAATGGCCAGCATTTCTATTTTCCCAATTAGCGTGCAAGCCCTTACCGCCACCAATTTACTATGCGGTAAAGGCTCCCGCCTCTAACCCCACGCTAATAGGGCAGAGCGCAGCAATTTATGAGCACTGCCTGATGAGTGCAGGGCATGACTACTCTCCGTGCTAAAAAATAAAACCTATTTTTTTGAGTGTGCCAATTCCAAAACCGACTACGTCCCACGATAATGGCTTTTAACGTGCAGTAAGCATGTGTTACTGCTTGTCACTGCTTAGTAAAAGGGACCCGTGGAGGGGCATAATCGAAAGGGGCGCCCAAGTTTTCCTGAGGACGTCCTCGATAATACAGTCGGAGACACACAAATCTTGACATTTAGGTCGTCCCTAGAGATGGTCGTTCTTAGACTTGGTCATTTCTGATTTTCGGCGATAATGGAAACTAAGGACGCCCATCTCAGAAACGACCAAATGCAAGCCCTTTGGTCATGGGAGGAGCCAGCATTTGTAGTGCACTAGTCCCCCTGACATGCCAGGACACCAACTGGGCACCCTAGGGGGCACTGCCATGGACTTCAGAAAAAGCTCCCAGGTACATAGTTCCCTTACCTTGTGTGCTGAGCCCCCCAAAACTCACTACCCACAACTGTACACCACTACCATAACCCTTACGGGTGAAGGGGGCACCTAGATGTGGGTACGGTGGGTTTCTGGTGGGTTTTGGAGGGCTCACATTTACCACCACAAGTGTAACAGGTTGGGGGGGGGATGGGCCTGGGTCCACCTGCCTGAAGTGCGCTGCACCCACTAAAACTGCTCCAGGGACCTGCATACTGTTGCGATGGACCTGAGTATTACATTTGAGGCTGGCATAGAGGTTGGCACAAAATATTTTTAAAGTTCTTTTTTGAGGGTGTGGGGGGGGGGGGGGGGGGGGAGGTTTCCAGGTTTATTAGTTATTTGATATACCGCCTATTGGAGCACCATCTGAGAGATTTTTAAGTGCTTTTACTCCAGTCAGTACTTTATATAAGGTCATTTTTGAGAATAACTTTATAAATTATCTGTTATTTTGCAAAAGGCTGGAAATATGTTTATTTGTATGAACATAATATATATATATATATACATATATAGGTTTTATGGTTTTAAACTACATTTCCAATATTTTGTATTTCATAAGTACATAAGTATTGCCACACTGGGGCAGACCTAAGGTTCATCAAGCCCAGCATCCTCTTTCCAACAGTGGCCAATCCAGGTCACAAATACCTGGCAAGATCCCAAAAACGTTCAATACATTTTATGCTGCTTATCCCAGAAATAAGCAGTGGATTTTCCCCTAGTCAATTTAATAATGGTCTATAAACTTTTCCTTTAGGAAGTTGTCCAGACCTTTTTTAAACCCCCGCTAGGCTAACTGCATTCTCTGGCAACGAATTCCAAAGTCTAATTAACTTCAGGCCCTGTTTACTAAGCCGCGCTTTAGGTGAACAAACTTAGCACGTGTTAACGCTAGAGACACCCATAGGAATATAATGGGTGTCTCTATCCTTATCGCGCTAAACAGTTAGCAAGCCTACAGCGCAGCTTAGTAAACAGGGCCCTTTGTTTCCTGTAAGTCACTTAGGACCTATTTTAGGGATTTAGGGCTACATTCTATATATGGGACCTGAAAATCTGCGCAGAATAAATTTCCACCTAAAAATATTCTATAGGCAGTGCTTAGATTTAGGGGTGGTATATAGAATATGCTTAGTTGATATCTTAGCACCTAGAACTACTGCATCCATTACACCACGGGAAATGTGGCAAAAAAGCCAGCATGTAGATTTAGGTGCACGGGAGCATATTTAACAGTGCGTGTAAATTTTAGAACGCCCACAAAATGCCCATTTCCCCGCCTCTTTTTGGCTCTACGCATTTGAATTTAGGCGCTCTGTGTTACACAATCTGCTTAGCGAGTTATGGGTGTAAATGCTAATTACTGCCAATTAGTGTCCATTATTGCTTGTTAAGTGCTGTTAAAACACTGATTGGCTTGTCAAGTCAATTAAGTTACATGCGTTGTTATAGAATACGCTTGGATTTCAGCGCAGAACGCTAGGCATGATATATAGAATCCGGGAGTTAGTGATTCAGCAAGCTTTCTATTAAATTAGATTACATAAAATTACCTTTTTGGGGGGAGAGGGGTATATTGTATCTGAACACTTATTACTATTGTACTGCAATATGTACATTCTGTAGAACTAGAAAAACGATAAAGTATTTTTGCCTCTCTACTGGATCACTTCTTACTAAACTGACATTGGCCACTGGTTTCCTCCCAAGACTGTTTTCTCTAAGATAATACCCCATCGGCATTAGACATGCACATTCTCTCCCTTTCAGAGATCTGTCTCCACATGTTCAGCATTAGAAGATCTAACAATGCAATTAGCTTAATGAGGCTTCTCAAAAGTGAATTATATTACAGGCACTTATAAAGCATACATTTGTTTTGCTGCTGCATTTTCTAATTGCTATCCAATCACATTAAGATTAAACACTGCAGTTTCGCTAATGAGGCTTATTTGTTCTGTATAATCGCTTAGATCAGAGGTACTGTATATATTAGCCCATGAAAGACTACCTTGCTTTCAAATAGAAGCTAGGTCTAGCATTAACTTAATACTGAATTTCTTTGCAACAAACTATGCTTTGAAAATACTCTCCCAGAATTGTAATCAGTCAGGTATTTTCCTGTTTCATGCATATGAGAAGAATAATTCAGGCAAGTATTCCAACCAAGTTCACTGATGGCTAGTAAACATTATGGAGCCAATATTCAGACCATGGAAGGTAGCCAGGCTGCCACCGGTGGTCGATGCTGAGCCTGGATATTTAATGCAGGGCTGTTTCTGGTGACCAGCATTGAATATCTGGGTGATTTTTGGCTGGTTTAAATTTAACAAGCGAAACCGACATTCAGCGCTGGCCAGTTAAGTTTAAACCAGCCAAAGATATTCCAGCTATTTTGACGGCCTAATTTGGCCGCCAAACTTAGCTGGCGATGTGCTGAACATTAGTGGATAGCCCCTAACCGGAAATATTCAGTGACATTTAACCAGCCAGGAGCCATTTCTGGCCAGTTAAATGGTTTTAAATGTTGGGCGATATGATTTATCTGGGGTTTTTAAAAATTATTATTGTATGGATGGTATTGAGCTGTTTAAATTGTTATATGGCCCAATGCCATCTATATAAAAAAGGGGGCAGGGCGAGGGCAGGAGAAAAAAATTATTTGGCTAGTGGTGATACTCAGTCACTGTTTGAATTTTATGTTTAGGCCTGTGAACAGCAGATCTGAACTAAACTATTAAAGCCAGCATGGTGACTGCATCATCCGAATATCCAGCGCTCCCACCTATATGGGTCAGTTTTGTGTAAGAATTAATGGGGGTTGTTCAGAGGTTCATGCCTGCCGTTAGAGTGTACCTCAAGGATCACCCATATCCCCATCATTGCGTAACATCTGCAACCTTTGGGTGATATAGTGCATGAGCAGGGATTGCTATTCTACGCATATGCTGACACTGCCAATGGACACGGACTGGGGGAGCCAGGGTTTGCAGCTGAATCAATGTTTGGGTAAAGCAAAGAAGTGCGTTGATACTGAATGTGGCAAAGACGGTTCGTATGTGCTTTGGGATGTTACAGAAGGATGAAATTCTGAACAGGCAGATGAAGGAGGAGGTGGAAATTCCACGGGTGGAGTCTATGAGATCATTGTGGGTGGTGTTGGAAGAGACGGGTATCCATCAGAAACAGATATTGCAAACGGTAAAATGCTTATTTTAAGCTGCAGCTGGTTTGACAACTTTGTCCAAATGTAGAGCCTAAGGCGTTACAGTTGGTGGGAAATAAGAGTGCATTAGAGTAATCAAACAATGTGGGATTACAGAAGAAGTAACAGAATGATGACTCAAAGACTTTAGACAGGGATGAAGCAGCGGGATAGTGTGAGGTTTGCCTTGAGAGATTATATTGGCTCCCCATTAGAGAAAGATGTGATTTAAGTTTTAGCTATTACTTTTCAGCTATCACTGTCTCAAAAAAACAGAAGATTTGGAGGTAAGTTTGCAACGTTACATTCCAAGTAGAACCTTGTGCTCGCCTCAGGGACATCTATTAGTGGTCCCTTCAGTGGAGATTATGAAGAAAAGTAGCATGGAGGGCTAGGGCATTTCAGCCGACTGCACCAGAAAACTGGAGTAAGTTACCAGCAGAGCTTAGGGGGAGTATAAGATTTAGCAGAGGTCTTAAGATGTATTTATTTAATAGATGGTAGATGGGAAAGCTGGAGATTTGATTGGGCTGATGGAGAAATTTTTAATATGTTAATTCTTCTGCTGTTTATTGAACTGGTTTTCATGACTGACGTGTAAACCATTCTGACTGAGTTTATAAAGATGGTATATAAAACTTGTATCAATAAATAAAAGAGGTTTAAATACTGAATTGGCTCATAATTGATCACCTTGGTGAACAGGGTGCCAAGAGATTATAACACGGCACAAAGAGCAACCTACAGAAATACATCTGACACCACAGAAAAGGGGCTGAACCAGAGGCTGATCTCAGTGGAAAACCACCACAGAGAGCAGAGATTAAAATCAATTATCAGCCAATCAAATGACACTGTATGCCACTGACAGGTTAGTGTAATTTGGGGTTTTAATCTTCAGTGGCAATACTTCAGTATCTAGTGAAAATTATGTAAAGGGAATATTATAGCAAGCAGAAACGGGAAAAAAAATCACAAAAAGAACTTAAAAACTATCTCTGAATATAATGTGCACCAACACCTCTTAAACAGACATATTAAGAAGAAATGGAGTGGAGGAGTGGCCTAATGGTTAGTGCATTGGGCTTTGATCCTGGTAGCCTGGGTTCAATTCCCACTGCAGCTCCTTGTGTCCTTGGGCAAGTTACTTAACCCTCTGTTTCTCCAGGTACAAAAAAAAACTTAGATTGTGAGCCCTCTAGGGACAGAGAAAGTATCTGTATATAATGTGGCTGTACCACATGAACTTGATCTTACCACAACATCACCTGTATTTGTTCACACTGGAGCCTGCAAAGGCCTCTCTGGTACTATATAAACCACATTGAGCCTACAAATAGGTGGGAAAATGTGGGATACAAATGTAACAAATAAATAAACAGACGCTTACTCTGCAGCGACTGAAAGGGAGTGTGGGCTAGGTGCATCCACATTTTCTGCACGCTTTGAATTAACAACAGCTACACCTTAGAATTTCAGAAGTCTAAAGCAAAACTGAATATGCAGGGAAAAACTATATACAAAAATATGTCATCTGTCACAATCATCTGAAAAGGATTTGTTTTGTGTGTCCAGGTAAAAATATCTTAAAGAAAGAAGCCTGGCAAAAGAAGGTTTTCCAAGTGATCTCTTCAACAGAGCCTACAAAAGTCACCCTCAATGAAACAAATCATTCTTTAAACCACCCAAGTACACCAAAACACCTCTTTCACAACCTTACCTAACACCTTCTACCTAAATTCCTCTTTCACCTCAGCTTATGATTGATCAACTGTTTTCTTAGATCTCATTTCCATACTCTGTAAGCCACATTGAGCCTGCAAAAAGGAGGGATAATGTGGGGTACAAATACAATAAATAAATACATTGCAGCTGAGTTGTGAAACCTGAGGTGCTGAAAGGAGTGCCCCCCCCTTTTTTTTAAAGAAACAAAAACTGCTTAAAATCCTATCCACTTAAATGTTTGTTACTTCATTATGGGGCCCTTTTACTAAGGCGCGGGAGGGCTAACACGTGGGTAGCATGTGCCAAATCGGCACTACCGCTGGGCTAGCTTGTGTGCCCGATGATAATTCTGAGTTCCACGTGCGCCGAATCCCATGGTAGACAATAATTTTCTATTTTCCACCATGGAGGGTGTTCCCGGCGGTAATCAGCAGTTGGGGTGCGTTGCGTGGTTACTACGCAGGTAGCGCCTGAGCCTTTACCGCTAAGTTAATGGGTGGCAGTAAGGGCTCAGGCCATAAATAGGTGCGTGATAGTTTTAATTTCAGGACAGGCCCATTCAAAAAAGCCCTTTTCCCAGCCGCTGTAAAACAATGGCCCAGCACGCCCAAAACATGTGCCCACAATACCGCAGGCCACATTTTACCATGGCTTAGTAAAAGGACCCCTATAGTACTGTTACCCTGTTTCTTAAATGTTTTTATTTATGTTCCAAATTACAAAGAAAATTAATGAATCTGCTTAGAGCAATGACAATGAGAAACTAAAACAACAACTTGCTCTAATTGGCTATTGGAATTATCTGTGCTGTTTTAAAAAAAATATCGGAATTGATTTAAACAAACGGCCTCAGTAGCCAAGGGTACCAACTCAGTGGACACACCTGTAAAGGCTTCAAAATCATGGGCCAGCCACCGCCTCTGAAAAACCTACAGAGTGAAATAGCTAAACCAATCTGCAGTAAAAAACGGAGTAGGGCTAATTGAAAATTAATCAGCTACAAGCACAGATAAAATCAAATAGACCTAAAAAGGTGTAATGTCATACACCAGAAGAATGAAAAATACAATTCACAAGGGAAGGTAAAATGTAGAAAAACCATATGGCTAGAAAAGGTACTTAGCTTCAAACTCAGGAAAGAAAAAATACACATCCGAGGGGCGCCTCTGTTATTTATGTTCACCATCTTGACTGGAATCCTGATAAGAGGCTATACAAACTTGGGGGGGGCCCTTTTACTAAGATGCGTAAGATGCTAACTCGTACCTAAAGCAGCTCAAAATTGCATACCGTGGGGTGTGCTCAGGCATCCTGTGGTAACTGCCAAATAACCGCACACTAATATAAATAAATATATATCTATAAGAGGAGGCATACCAGGAGGTGGAGAGTGGGCACTCCTGCACATTACCATGTGCTAACTGGTTAGCATACGGACAGCGCATGAGCCCTTGCCACCTGCAAAATGGGTGGTGAAAAGTGAACATGTGGCAATTTTCAAAATGGCCATGCACTAATGGCACAGCAAACAGGAAAACCTCCACGTAGACAGTACAATCAAAGAAAAGTAGAGGCTGGCCAACAGACGCTCCAACACAGGAGATAGTGCTTAAAAGATGCTTTATTCGCTACTTGGGCAAAAGGACCCGACATGGTCCGTGTTTCGGCTCAATCAAACGCCTTTCTCAAGGGTCACATAAATATTCAAGCCAAGACCTGAACTAATGAAATTGCCCAAAGAACTCCATTCGGGAGAAAATCCAGACATACAGCGTAACCCAGAGTTCAGGTCTTGGCTTGAATATTTATGTGACCCCTGAGGCAGGCGTTTGATTGCACCGAAACACAGACTGTGTCGGGTCCTTTTACCCAAGTAGCAAATAAAGCATCTTTTAAGCACTATCTCCTGCGTTGGAGCATCTGTTGGCCAGCCTCTACTTTTGTTTGCATTGTTGGCCTAGTGGTTAGAGCACCAGTTTTGCAATCCAGAGGTGGCCAGTTCAAATCCCACTGCTGCTCCTTGTGATCTTGGGCAAGTCACTTAACCCTCCATTGCCTCAGGTACAAACTTAGATTGTGAGCCCTCCTGGGACAGAGAAATATCCAGCGTACCTGAATGTAACTCACCTTGAGCTACTACTAAAAAAGGTGTGAGCAATAAATAAACATGAGCACATGGCCAATAATGCAGAAAACAGAATAAAAAGGCATTCTTATGGCTGCAGTAAAAATGGCCTTAGCTCGTGGAAAAGACCTGCGCATAGGCACAGCTTAGTAAAAGGCCCTCTTTATAAATAACTAAATACATATAAAGATATAAACATATACAAAAGATATATGTATACATTTCATACTGATATCTATGTGGGAAAATATTTTCATTTTCTTTAAACTGCAATCAGGTGTTGCCACCTTTGAACTTGATGGCTGTGCTAACAGCTTTATACATTTTCTCTCTCTCTCTCCCTCAAGAATGCCTTGTTTATGGAACAGTGCATGGTGTACTGAAAATTATAATGTGAAATATGTTAGAAAAATCTAATTACACCAAGTAGACATAACAAAGCATGTGTTTAAAAATAAAACACAAGTGTTTGGCTGCCAGTGAATGGTATGCTGGGGAAGAACACTGTCCCACCAGAGGCATGAAATAGCTTGACGTTCCATACCACTTCCTGATTTAAAACTGAAAAGATGACTCGATGGCCTGTTTTAGCTTTAGTGACACTTTGGGTTGGATGTACTAACCATCTTGCCCACAGATGCAGAATATATATTTTATTATTTATTAGGATTTATTTACCACCTTTTTTTAAGGAATTCACTCAAGGCGGGGTACAGGGTATGATACATACCTGTAGCAGTTGTTCTCCGAGGACAGCAGGCTGATTGTTCTCACGACTGGGGTTGACGTCCGCGGCAGCCCCCACCAACCGGAAGAAGCTTCGCGGGACGGTCGGCACGCAGGCCACGCCCACCGCGCATGCGCGGCCGCCTTCCCGCCCGTGCGCGACCGCTCCCGCCAGTTGAATGACAAGCAATAAAATATGAAACACACAACTCCAAAGGGGAGGAGGGAGGGTAGGTGAGAACAATCAGCCTGCTGTCCTCGGAGAACAACTGCTACAGGTATGTATCATACCCTTTCTCCGAGGACAAGCAGGCTGCTTGTTCTCACGACTGGGGTATCCCTAGCTCTCAGGCTCACTCAAAACAATAACCCAGGTCAATTGAACCTCGCAACGGCGAGGGTACAACAGAAATTGACCTACGAAGAACAACTAACTGAGAGTGCAGCCTGACCAGAATAAATTCGGGTCCTGGAGGGTGGAGTTGGATTTACACCCCAAACAGATTCTGCAACACCGACTGCCCGAACCGACTGTCGCGTCGGGTATCCTGCTGGAGGCAGTAATGAGATGTGAATGTGTGGACAGATGACCACGTCGCAGCCTTGCAGATCTCTTCAATAGTGGCTGACTTCAAGTGGGCCACCGACGCTGCCATGGCTCTGACACTATGAGCCGTGACATGACCCTCAAGAGCCAGCCCAGCCTGGGCGTAAGTGAAGGAAATGCAATCTGCTAGCCAATTGGAGATGGTGCGTTTCCCGACAGCGACCCCTAGCCTGTTAGGGTCGAAAGAAATAAACAATTGGGCGGACTGTCTGTTGGGCTGCGTCCGCTCCAAGTAGAAGGCCAATGCTCTCTTGCAGTCCAATGTGTGCAACTGACGTTCAGCAGGGCGGGTATGCGGCCTGGGGAAGAATGTTGGCAAGACAATTGACTGGTTAAGATGGAACTCCGACACCACCTTCGGCAGGAACTTTGGGTGAGTGCGGAGCACTACTCTGTTGTGATGAAATTTAGTATATGGAGCATGAGCTACTAGGGCTTGAAGCTCACTGACCCTACGAGCTGAAGTAACTGCCACCAAGAAAATGACCTTCCAGGTCAAGTACTTCAGATGGCAGGTATTCAGTGGCTCAAAAGGAGGTTTCATCAGCTGGGTGAGGACGACGTTGAGATCCCATGACACAGTAGGAGGCTTGATAGGGGGCTTTGACAAAAGCAAGCCTCTCATGAATCGAACGACTAAAGGCTCTCCAGAGATGGCTTTACCTTCCACACGATAATGGTAAGCACTAATCGCACTAAGGTGATTCCTTACTGAGTTGGTCTTGAGGCCAGACTCTGATAAGTGCAGAAGGTATTCAAGCAGGTTCTGTGCAGGGCAAGAACGAGGTTCTAGGGCCTTGCTCTCACACCAAACGACAAACCTCCTCCACTTGAAAAAGTAACTCTTTTTAGTGGAATCCTTCCTAGAGGCAAGCAAGACCCGGGAGACACCCTCAGACAGACCCAACGCAGCGAAGTCTACGCCCTCAACATCCAGGCCGTGAGAGCCAGGGATTGAAGGTTGGGGTGCAGCAACGCTCCGTCGTTCTGCGAAATGAGAGTCGGAAAACACTCCAATCTCCACGGTTCTTCGGAGGACAACTCCAGAAGAAGAGGGAACCAGATCTGACGGGGCCAAAAGGGCGCTATCAGAATCATGGTGCCGCGGTCTTGCTTGAGCTTCAGTAAGGTCTTCCCCACCAAAGGTATGGGAGGATAAGCATACAGGAGGCCGGTCCCCCAATGAAGGAGAAAGGCATCTGACGCTAGCCTGCCGTGTGTCTGAAGTCTGGAACAGAACAGAGGCAGCTTGTGGTTGGTCTGAGAGGCGAAAAGATCCACCGAGGGGGTGCCCCACTCTCGGAAGATCTTGCGTACCACTCTGGAATGGAGCGACCACTCGTGCGGTTGCATGACTCTGCTCAGTCTGTCGGCCAGACTGTTGTTTACGCCTGCCAGGTACGTGGCTTGGAGAAGCATGCCGAACCGACACGCCCAACGCCACATACCGACGGCTTCCTGACACAGGGGGCGAGATCCGGTGCCCCCCTGCTTGTTGACGTAATACATTGCAACCTGATTGTCTGTCCGAATTTGGATAATTTGGCAGGACAGCCGATCTCTGAAAGCCTTCAGTGCGTTCCAGATCGCTCGGAGCTCCAGGAGGTTGATCTGCAGATCCTTTTCCTGGAGGGACCACAGACCCTGGGTGTGAAGCCCATCGACATGGGCTCCCCACCCCAGGCGAGATGCATCCGTCGTCAGCACTTTCGTGGGCTGCGGAATTTGGAAGGGACGTCCCAGGGTCAAATTGGTCCGTATGGTCCACCAGAGCAGTGAAGTGCGACAACTGGTGGAGAGGCGGATGACATCCTCTAGATTCCCGGTGGCTTGGAACCACTGGGAAGCTAGGGTCCATTGAGCAGATCTCATGTGAAGACGAGCCATGGGAGTCACATGAACTGTGGAGGCCATATGACCCAGAAGTCTCAACATCTGCCGAGCTGTGATCTGCTGAGACGCTCTGGTCTGCGAAGCCAGGGCCAAGAGATTGGTGGCCCTCGCTTCGGGAAGGTAGGCCTGAGCCGTCTGGGAATTCAGCAGCGCTCCTATGAATTCCAGAGACTGAGTTGGCTGGAGATGGGACTTTGGGTAATTTATCACAAACCCCAGCAGCTCCAGAAGTTGAATAGTGCACTGCATGGACCGGAGGGCTCCGGCCTCCGAGGTGTTCTTGACCAGCCAATCGTCGAGATATGGGAACACGTGCACTCCCAGCTTGCGTAGGTAGGCCGCTACCACCACGAGGCACTTTGTAAACACTCGTGGGGCAGAGGCGAGCCGAAAGGGCAGCACACAATACTGAAAGTGCCGTGCGCCCAGGCGGAATCTGAGATACTGTCTGTGAGCTGGCAGTATCGGGATGTGAGTGTATGCGTCCTTTAAATCCAGGGAACATAGCCAATCGTTTTTCTGAATCATTGGCAGAAGGGTGCCCAAGGAAAGCATCCTGAACTTTTCTTTGACCAGGAATTTGTTCAGGCCTCTCAGGTCTAGGATGGGACGCATCCCCCCTGTTTTCTTTTCCACAAGGAAGTACCTGGAATAGAATCCCTGCCCTTCCTGCCCGGGTGGTACGGGCTCGACCGCATTGGCGCTGAGAAGGGCGGAGAGTTCCTCTGCAAGTACCTGCTTGTGATGGGAGCTGAAAGACTGAGCTCCCGGAGGACAATTTGGAGGCAGGGAGGCCAAATTCAGGGCGTATCCGTACCGCACTATTTGGAGAACCCACTGGTCGGAGGTTATGAGAGGCCACCTTTGGTGAAAGAATTTTAACCTCCCTCCGACCGGCAGGTCGTCCGGTACGGACACTTGTAGGGCGGCTATGTTCCCATGGATCCAGTCAAAAGCCCGTCCCCGGCTTTTGCTGTGGAGGCGCAGGGGGCTGCTTAGGCGCACGCTGTTGACGGGAACGAGCGCGCTGGGGCTGTCCCTGTGCCTGACGAGGCCTTCGGGCCGGCTGGTTGTACCTACGCTTCGCAAAAGAATAGGGTGCAGCCTGCCGAGCCCGGGAAAAACGCCCGCCCGCGGGGGCGGGTGCTGAAGGCGCCCGGTGGGAGAGCTTGTCGAGAGCGGTTTCCCGCTGATGCAGTTGGTCAACCATCTGCTCGACCTTCTCGCCAAAAATATTATCCCCCCGGCAAGGGACGTCAGCCAGTCTCTGCTGGGTGCGGTTGTCCAGGTCAGAGGCACGCAGCCATGAGAGCCTGCGCATCACTATACCTTGGGCCGCAGCACGAGATGCCACGTCACAGGTGTCAAAAATCCCCCTGGACAGGAACTTTCTGCACGCCTTCAGCTGCCTGACCACCTCCTGATAAGGCCTGGACTGCTCCGGCGGGAGCTTATCGACTAGGTCCGCCAGCTGTTGCACATTGGTCCGCATGTGGATGCTCATATAGAGCAGGTAAGATTGGATGCGGGTCACGAGCATGGAGGATTGGTAGGCCTTCCTCCCAAATGAGTCCAGAGTGCGAGACTCCCGCCCCGGGGGCGCCGAGGCGGTATCCCTCGAACTCCGTGCCCTCTTGAGAGCAGAATCCACGACCGCTGAGTCATGGGGCAACTGGGGCCGCATGAGCTCTGGGTCAGAGTGGATCCTGTACTGGGACTCTGCTTTCTTGGGAATGGTGGGGTTAGTTAGTGGTCGCACCCAGTTCCGAAGCAGCGTCTCCTTCAGGACATTGTGCAGCGGTACCGTGGAGGACTCTCTAGGTGGTGATGGATAGTCGAGGACCTCGAGCATCTCGGCCCTCGGCTCTTCCACAGAGACCACGGGAAAGGGAATGCTTATAGACATATCCCGCACAAAGGAGGCAAAGGAGAGACTCTCAGGAGGTGAGAGCTTCCTCTCCGGTGACGGCGTGGGGTCCGAGGGAAGGCCCGTAGACTCCTCTGAGGAGAAATATCTCGGGTCCTCCTCTTCCCCCCACGAGTCCTCATCCTCGGTATCGGACATTAGCTCATGTAGCTGAGTCCGGTACCGGGCCCGGCTCGACGTCGAGGCACCAAGGTCTCGGTGTCGTCGAGTGGTGGACTCCCGCGCCGGCAGGGACGGAGCTCCCTCCATCGACGTCGACTCCACCTGCGTGGCGGTCGAGACCGGCACCGCAAGCGGCGGCGGTGTCGACAGCCCCGGCGCCGGGCTAGAGCTCGCCGGCGCCACAGTCATCGGCGCCGGGGGCGCAAGCACCCCCGACGCCGGCACAGCCTGGCGCATCAGCCCTTCCAGGATCCCCGGAAGGATGGCTCTGAGGCACTCGTCCAGGCCCGCTGCCGGGAAAGGCGGTGGGGCCGGTAAGGGTGTCGGTGCCAGAAGCTGCTGGGGGCCAGGAGACGGCACCGAGGTGCCGGAACCCCGACACGTCGGTACCTCCACCACCGACGGAGATCTCTCCTCTCTGCGATGACGCTTCGGCGTCGACTCCTCTTCAGGGTGCACCGAGGGCTCCCGGTGACGGCGCTTCTTATCTTTTTTCCGGTGCACGTCACCGGCGCCGGAGGGCATGGAGGAGGAGGAGGTCGATCCCCCTCGGTCTCGAGGTACCGGGTCCGACAGGGTTCGGTCCCGTGGCTCACGAGTTGAGGGAGTGACCGGGGCCGACTGCCCACGCGGCCTCTCAACCCCACTCTCACCGGCGGACCGGCGGGCCAACGGGACCTGTTCTCCTGGGGTCGCTGCCATCGGTGCCGATGTCTCGGGCATCGATACCGGTACCGAAGAACCGGCCTTCGATACCGATGCCGTCGAGGTCGACGTCGAGGGGCCGGCGCAAGTTCCAAAAAGACGGTCCCGCAGAACTTGCCTCGCAACCTGAGTCCGTTTCCGGAGACCGAGACACAAAGCGCACGACTTGAGATTGTGCTCCGGCCCGAGGCACTGGAGGCACCAAGCGTGGGTGTCGGTCTGCGAGATCGGCCGGCCGCAGCGACCACACTTCTTAAATCCACTCGGGACCTTCGAGGACATCGACGGAAAAATCGCGTCGGCGAAGTCAAAGTCGGCAATGGTGGCTAAAATCACACCACGAAAAAATCAACCGACCGAGCGGCCACTAGGCCGCAACGTGGCGTCCCCGCTAGAAAGCGAGGGAAAAAAGGGGAGCGCGTGCTCCACACGCGCAAAAAATTTCTTTTTTTTTTTTTTTTTTCTTTAAAACAATACAAAAACAGAGGGAACCGAACGGTCCAAGCGACGATCCGCGTAAACGCGGTCGAAAATCCGGCGGCTGAACAGAGAGAGAGGCAAACGCACCACTCTCTCAGTCGCGGAAAAAAAGTAACTGGCGGGAGCGGTCGCGCACGGGCGGGAAGGCGGCCGCGCATGCGCGGTGGGCGTGGCCTGCGTGCCGACCGTCCCGCGAAGCTTCTTCCGGTTGGTGGGGGCTGCCGCGGACGTCAACCCCAGTCGTGAGAACAAGCAGCCTGCTTGTCCTCGGAGAAAGCAAAAATAAGTTAAACATAAGCAACAGACAATTACAACAGTAAAAATATTGAAACAACAATACATAATATGGCATAGTATACTACTTTATAATGTCTTCTCCAGGGCTATGGAATCGACAGCAATTAGGAGAAACACTTTAGTGCATTTGTCCCCTTAGAGGGGCATAATTGAACGAAAACGCCTATCTCCATGGGCGTTTATCTCCGAGAACGGGTCCGTGAAGGGGTGGACCGAACCGTATTTTGGGAAAAAATAGACGCCCATGTTTTATTCAACAATGTGTGAACTGGGCGTTTTTGTTTTTCAGCAATAATGGAAAATGAAAGCGCCCAGCTCAAAAACGAATAAATCCGAGACATTTATTCGTGGGAGGGGCCAGGATTCGTAGTGCACTGGTCCCCCTCACATGCCAGGACATCAACCGGGCACCCTAGGGGGCACTTTTACAAAAACAAAAAAACAGGTAAAAGAGCTCCCAGGTGCATAGCACCCTTCCCTTGTGGGTTGAGCCCCCCAAATCCCCCTCAAAACCCACTGCCCACAAGTCTACACCATTACTATAGCCCTAAGGGGTGAAGGGGGGCACCTACATGTGGGTACAGTGGGTTTGGGGGGGTTGGACGACTAATAAGCATTAAGCAGCACAATTGTAACAGGTAGGGGGGATGGGCCTGGGTCCACCTGCCTGAAGTCCACTGCACCCCCTAACAACTCCTCCAGTGACCTGCATACTGCTGCCAGGGAGCTGGGTATGACATTTGAGGGTGAAAATAAAAAGTTGTGAAACATCATTTTTTTGTGGTGGGAGGGGGTTAGTGACCACTTGGGGAGTCAGGGGAGGTCATCCCCGATTCCCTCCAGTGGTCATCTGGTCATATAGGGCACTTTTTGGGGCCTTATTCGTGAAAAAACAGGGTCCAGGAAAAGTGTCCTAAATTCTAGCTAAAAACGCATACTTTTTTCCCATTATCGGTGAAATGCGCCCATCTTTGTTCGGCAGATAGCCACGCCCCAGTTCTGCCTTCGCCACACCTCTGACACGCCCCCATCAACTTTGTCCGCATCCGCGACGGAGTGCAGTTGAAAACGTCCATAAATCGGCTTTCGATTATACCGCTTTATTCATTTTTGTGAGATAAACGTCCATCTCCCGATTTAGGTCGGAACTTGGGCGTTTTTCTCGTTCGATTATAAGCAGGATAGGGTCCTATTTATCTTCTTAAAGGATGTTTGGCACACCCACAAAATGGGATTTATTCTTTTGAAAATGGGATGCCATGTTAGCTAAAAAAAGATCTTATCTATGTTTGACTAGGCCATAAAATATCCTCCTCCCTACCACCATACAGCACAAAATATACAAATCCTTTGTTGAAACCCTCTCAGTCTTTCTGTGCTGTATTTAAAGTGGAAACCCTAGGGCCTATGTACTAAAGGCTAGAAGTAGGAACTAGGCAAGCGCCTATTTGAAACCTATTCTATAAGAAAACTAGGTATCTGCTGTTCTTTTGGGGGGTTTTTGTATTTTAGTTTTATTACGTTGCAACTTTACTTACAAGCATCCACTTGCTCAAGAAAATACAATCACCAGTGTGTTAATAATACAAAAATATTAAAAAGGAAAACATAATTTGTAGGCAAAAACATCCTCATATACCTGGTGATACATTAGACCACAAATCTTGAGATAGGGGAGGATAGAGGGGGGGAGTGGAAAATTAGCATACCAACAAACTTCTAATAATGGAAAAAGGCAATGTCATGATGTCTACAGAGGTACATTGATTACACTAAAGGACAGCAGTCATCCTGGTAAGTGTTTCTTTAAATCCAAGAAGGAGCACAGCTGTTCCGCGACAAAGAATACATATCTAATACCTAACTAAACGTTTGCAAGGGTAACACAGCATAAAAGTAGCACCAAGCATTTCTTCTTTCCTGCGTGACCCATGCAACATCAGGAAATAACCTGATTCTTCGTCCATAAAATAAACCTTGCAAACTGCAGAAATATAAACACAATACCGTATTTAAATCCTGCTCAAACACAAATGATACAAGTAAAGTGGCTCTGTCTGAGATTTATTCTTGTGAGTCCAAAATAGCTGATGTATCCAAAGCTGATTGCTGATTTTCCCCCAGTACTTTAGTTGGCAAATAAAACACATTATTAACAGGAGGAAACAAGTCTTGCGGCAAAGGCAAGACCTCCTTCAGATGTTTTTTTAACATGCCATAGGTTGTATGCCCAATACCTCTGGAAGGTTAAGTAACCACAAGTTTAGATGTCTAAATTGATTCTCATATTGTTCCAACTTGCGGTGAATCAATAGTTTGTCTTTCACAAACTTCTACAGCCGCTCTAATGTCACACGATGATCAGCCTCTAAAGTCTCAAACTTATTAGCCAGAGAACCACAGGATAATTTAAAAGAGGCAATATCCAAAGAGCAATTATCAATAGTTAGCTCCAACTTGGTAAGAAAACCCCAAATGGCACCAAGAGTTACCTCTCCTGAAGATTGAGCTGTCTCATTCCTTGCTGGATTCTCAACTCGCACCTCTGATGACAAACTAGGAGTCTCAACTTCAGGGGCTAATGGCACCAAAGGCCCGTCAGTCGGGGGACCCCGAATGGCTTTCACTGCAGTGGGCTGTGTTCCGTTCTGACTTGAGGAAGAGCTCAGGCTAACAGCCGAACCCAAGTCATCCACTCCCAAAAGGGGAGAAAGCTCACAGCTGTGTGTGCCAGTGTCGAGTGCTCACGAGGGCTGAGGGAAACCTTGCCCACAATCAGGTCAGCGCTTCCACCAATGCTGCTGGCAGCAGGGGCCTGGCCTTCACTTTTTCCCTCCTCTCGAGGCTGAGACAAAAACCCAACAATCATGAGCTGAAGCGCAAAAGACATGGGAAGCGCCGCCACCTGCAGTAGGACTCTCACCTTCCCCTTCCATTTGTACGGCATCCAGGTAAGAAAATTCAGCAGAAAGGAAAATGCTTACTCAGAGTTATGTCACTAGATCTCGGGCATCTCAGCAAGCATGCTGCCATCTTGACTTCTCCCCAGTATCCCCTGTTGTTTATAGAATATTAGCATAACATGTGCCTAAAGCCACAGGACAAGCATTAAGTATTTGCAACTAACTGTACCTTGCCCATGTTATGCTCAAATATCATCTATGTGAACACCCACCTGCAAGGTTTATGCCATTGCATCTTGGCAAGTACCTACAGGATGACAAGTCATTGGGAAATGGTTATTTACATGCACATGTGTCCAACATTTATGTGGTTCTTCTCGCCTAAAACTAGGCAGCTCCTTATAGAATTATCCCCCCTCCCCACCTGTCTATGGAAAATCAAAGCCCCATCTCCCTGTATCCTTGCTTTTATGCCACAGCAAAATGTTCTCTTTCGTACGTGCCCCAAGTTGCAGACACATTGATCAGTTTGAGGCTCCCCTGAGTGACTACCTACTTGTGAGGACTGGCTATCCTGCTAGTCCTTGGAGAATCACTTGTATCAGCACCCTGAAGTGCTAAGAAAATTGTAGAGGGCAAATATGGATTATTAGATCCATCTAGTCTGCCCAATTTAGTTTCTTGTGCAATGCCAAGGACAGCCTCTGACAACCACAGAGAGCATCCTTGAGGGACCATGCCTGAGGAGACATCTCTTCTAGTACAGGGGGCTGGCAAGTCTCTCAGTTCCAGGTGGACATACCATATGGGGTGGAGTGGGGAAAATGAATAATGGATCAGGCTTGCAGTCTTGGGAATTTCAGAGTTTCACCCTACAGCAGGGATTCTATGTTAAAGACTAAGGTCCATTCGTCATACATAGTTTAATCCACTCATACAACTGATGGTTCAGTAAACCATCTAGAATCACTAATATTAAACAGCCACTCTGAACAGCATCAACTATCCTTAGAATGACAGCTATCAAGGTGGTGGGTTTTTCTGGGGTTAACTTGAGTCTCTTAATATGAAGGGGATGTGTTTTTCCCCCCTCCACATTCAACAGTAGTTTTTATCAGTGCATC
This sequence comes from Microcaecilia unicolor, assembly GCF_901765095.1. Taxonomy (NCBI): domain Eukaryota; kingdom Metazoa; phylum Chordata; class Amphibia; order Gymnophiona; family Siphonopidae; genus Microcaecilia; species Microcaecilia unicolor. Next base: position 479,708,437 of record NC_044032.1, on the reverse strand, counting down.
ACCCATTTGCTTAATGAATGTACTTTCAGAGTACCTAAGCAAGTGGTAAAACAATAAAAAAAAAGAAAGGGTAGTTCATCAATTGTTTAGTTTAGTTTAATTGATTTGACTGACTGCTTTTGAGGAAAAGCACTAAAGTGGTTTACAGTTACAAATAACCACAGAGACCAGTTAAGTACAGTAAACAAAGGTTCCCTAGTTACAAACCAGAAGAGTTTATAAGAAGGTGTAGAGAAGGCAGGGAGGGGTAGAACCATACATGGCCAGGCCCACCGAAGACACTCACATTCTCTAGAACTTTATAGGTGGTGGTATTACTGTTCAAAAATCCAGATCATTAGGATGGATTTGAATGAGGAATATGTGGAGGATGATTGGAAGGAGACGGACAGCAAATTCTAGAAATCCATTGCTGTGTAGCTAAAAGTCAACTAGTATGTACACTCAAGCCATGTTCTGCTTGAGGAGGAGGTATAACTAAAAGACAGTGTTGAGTGGATCTCCGATGTTCCCCTAAGAGATAATGGATAAGATAGGGAAAATCTATGAGTAAGGCTCTCAAAACAAGAATTAGGATTTTACATTTTATCCTACACAAAATAGGAAGCCAGTTGTATTCTATCAGAAAGGAGGGCGGCATGATCATACTTCTTTGCTCCTGTGATCATTTTTATGGCACAGATTTGTACAAGTTGAAGACACTTCATCTTTGTGACTGAATGTAGATTATGTTTTCAAAGGAATGGACGATGCAGGTGAATCTGACAACAAAAATGACCTTTTAATCAGTAGTATGTATTCCTTTCTCATTAATAACACAGGGTTTATGGTGAGATATTCTCCTCTGTTCAGAGATAACAGGTTTCCAGAGCTCAACACTAGCACACTTTTGAGAATAATCATTCATGGTAGAGGCAACTGAGTCAGAGGGTTGAGAAGATGGGAAAGTTAGCTTCTTCACAGACTGCAGACCTTTCAGAAGCACTCCTTAGAACTATAAAAATGGCCTAGCGAAGGCACAAGTTGGAAGAGTGCCAGGGCAGCTCTGATAGGGATAGGCTAATTGTCTAACTCTCTGCGTACCTGGTCCAAAGTCAGGACTAGAAATCTATATTAAAATTTAGCTTTCCAGTAAATTCAGTAATATAGATAGATGGATAGATAGTAATCATATGCCTAATGAAAATATAGAATGGACTTATGGGAAACTTATATACAATAATTAATATTGTATTTAGACTCTACTGAAGTACAGTATACATTTTACACAAATGTTAAAATGTTGCTTGACTGTTGACTCATTTCATTTTTCTTCCAAGCATTTAGAGTGTCTTGCTGCTGACTCAGAGCCAGTGGATAAAAATCACTGCTGAGCATCATCTCCCTTTACTCCCTAGAGCTTGCTGACAGGCCAAAAGTGAACTGCCACATTTTTTTTCAAGATGGCTGACAGCACCTGACTCTGGACAAAAAACTGCTTTCACGGCTTCTACATTGTAAATGATTTCTGAGACACCAAATGATGACTTCATCCAAATATATTAAATGCAAACCATATGCTTCTTAACACTCTTCTTCCCACCGGGTTCCTACTGCTGAAAACAGCATGAAATATACTGGAATAAGTGATGTGGCTATGCATGGGTAAGTTTTCATGGAAACACACAGGACACAGCACAAAACAAAGCTGACTGCTTTCTTGCAATCTGCCCCATGTGACTGATATCAAAGAAAGACAGCTTTCATAAAGTTGTAAAAACCACTGGGTTGGCAGGAAAATGCTACTATAACCTGTGGCTATATTTTCAGCTAAAAAATACAAAGAATTAGCCTATATTAGAACCCACAGAACAATAAAGCTCCTTTATGTCATGTTAAAAATGTTTTGATGTCTCTACAAAAGAAATTATTTAGCAGTGCTTATCAAGAAAATGTACAATAAAGAGGTTCATTTGGATTTTCAGACGGCAACTGACAAAATCTCTTGAGAGACACCTTGGGACTCATTTTTGAAAGAGAAAAACATTTAAAAAGTGGCATAAAGCAGCATTTGGATGTTTTGCTTGCCAAAACGTCCAAATCGCTATTTTTTTTGAAACCTATTTTCCAGACATTTATCTATGCAGTTTGTCTACAGTGTGTCCAAATCACAAGGGGGCATGTTGGGGGCGGGATCAGGGTGTTCCTAACACTTGGACGTTTTTCTGCCACAATGGAACAAAACCAAAATGTCCAGGGCTATAATTTAAAAATTTTGGTCTAGACCTGTTTTTATCACAACAGTCAGAAAAAGGTGTCCTCAATGACAAGATGACCACTGGAGGGATTAAGGCATGACCCCCCCCCCCTTACTCCTCCAAAGGTCATTGACCCCCCTCCCACCCTCCAAAGATGTGAAAGAAACAGTACATACCAGCCTCTATGACAGCCTCAGATGTTATGGCCAGTTCTATTGGAGCAGCAAGCAGGACCCTTGAGTAGCCTAGTGGTTAGTGCAGTGCACTGTAGAGAAGGGGACCTAGGCCTATATCCCACTGTGGTACACTTTTGATGGAAAATGCGAGCCCTCTAAAACCCTCCAAAAACCTACTATACGCAACTGTACACCACTACAGTAGCCCTTAGAGGGCTCACCATACAACATAAGGGGGCAAGGGCGAGATGTGGAGGACTGGCCTAGTGGTTAGGGTGGTGGACTTTGGTCCTGGGGAACTGAGGAACTGAGTTCGATTCCCAGCACAGGCAGCTCCTTGTGACTCTGGGCAAGTCACTTAACCCTCCATTGCCCCATGTAAGCCGCACTGAGCCTGCCATGAGTGGGAAAGCGCGGGGTACAAATGTAACAAAAAAAAAAATGTGTACCTAGGAGCTTTTACATGAAGTCAGTGCCCCCTAGGATGCCCCACTGCTCTGCTGGGATGTCTGTGTGACTAAGAATGCTGGCTCCACCTACATCCCAATGGCTTGATTTTGTGCATTTTTCACTTGGCCTTTTTTTTTTCCTGAAAATGGACCAAAAAGATAAACGTACAAAAACATCTAGAAAGTGTCCATTTCTGGAAATTTAAAAAAAAAAAAAAAAAAGACAGAGATGTTTTGCTGTTTCCAGAGGGCTTACAATCTAAGGGGTCTTTTTTCTAAGCTGTGGATATACAGCAACTTAACAGTGTTACCACAGGGCGTGCTGAGGCATCCTGCAGTAAATTCCTACTCTGTGAGCGTTACCCACATGCTAAAAAATATTTTTTTTTTTGCAGAGGGAGTGTGTCTGGGGGGGCGGACAGTGGGCGTTTCAGTTGGTGCATCTACATTACTGCACACTGATTAGCACAGGATTAGTGCGTGAGCCATTATCGTCTACAAAATGGGTGTCAAGAAGTGCTCACCAAGGAGTTTGATTGAGAACAGGAGACGGTATGATGTCAAAATGTTGAAACCACTTAGGTTAGTCTATGTTTCCCCTTCCCCGCGCAGCCATTATTCTGCGTACACTCAAAACAAATAAAACCTAGGAGCTGATGCATCCACGTTCTCATTCTTTATGGTTGGTAGCATTTTTATTTAATCTTACTTATATTTTCAACATGCCAGCTTGTGCAGCGTACAGATGTACACAGAAGAAGTATAATAACCAAATAACGTTTCAAAGGTAGAGTAGTAATTTGTTATAAATCATAATCAGTGTGTCATTTGGAGGGGCTGGTTATAGGGACAGCCTAGCATGTGTTATATTCGTGCACAGATTTTTTTTTCTCCTGGTAAAGAGCCACTAAAACAGACATCATGTTATGAGAATCAGGTGCTCAGCATCCAGAGTTTCTATGTATTTATTTATGGCATTTATATTCCACATTAAACGTGAATTAGGTTGAAACCTGGGAGCAATTAACATCTTTTTTTTTCTGTGCCTAGATCAAGAGAGAAAAATGGTTTATGGGAATATGCTCCTTTTGTTTTGTGAAATGCAGTGGTATAGTATAGTATAGTAACATTGTAAATGACAGCAGATAAAGACCTGTACAGCCCATCCAGTCTACCCAACAAGATAAACTCATTATATATGGTATGTGATACTTCATATGTATACCAGGTCTTGATTTATCTTTGCCATTTTAGAAGTCTGCCCAGCAATATCCTTATTCTAAAATTATAAAAACGCACTTATTATTTATTACTACTATTTAAAAGAGAGAAATTGAATGAGGGCAGAGCTACCTTCATGCAGACGTCGTCAAGTCTAAATGTGCCAACATTTTCCAGTTCTGTGATATACATTTATTTCTTCTTCAAGCCATTTTCCAATAGCATTTTCTCAGTTATTATCCAAATGCAAACACAATTATAATGTTAATTAATAAGTTTTGGATGTTTCTGAATTCTATTACTCTGTCTCACTGTATTTCCAGTTTTGTCACAGTATAAGTCATCAAAAGGACAAAATATAAGAAAACCAATGGACTGCATTAGGGGCTTATAGCCACATTTAGTTATGCTTAAACAAATGACAGATCTGCATGAAATAAAATATTTATTTTTATTTTGACTTATGAAAACCACTTGTCCCTGAAACATGCTCAAAATAGAATAATCCATTTGTGCAAAAGAGAGAAAGTGAAGATGGGATTCCATGTGCCCCAATGAAAGGAGAGTTTAATTTTACTTCCAATTTTTATAACACCAGGCTTCCCAAGGCAGATTACAACAACAGTTAAGATTAACTCATCAGTAAATAGGATATCCTCACTGAAATTTGGCCATGTATTACTGTATTGTATAGAACAGTGTAGAAAAATAAGCACAAAATACAGCCTTTATTAGTGCTGTTTCCACCAGCTACAATAATTTTTGAAGCTGTTTTAGTGATATTCAGTTTTGATTTCATGATATTTTTATCTATATATGGGAAGCTTTCAAATAAATTAAAAAGCTGTGAAGTAAAAAAAAATATGTCTTTTGTTCTCCACCTTTTAAGGCACTGCCTATCCAACTGGAACAGCTTTTGACTTTTTACAGATGACCACGCATAGGCAGTCTGTTATAATCTTTTGCTATTGTTTTCAATAGCGTTTGATATTTTGGGGAGGTGAACCAGTGTGGTGGCAATCTCTGCCTACTGCCAGCAACCTCTGCCCACTGGCTTCAACCCATATAATGGGCTAGATAGCCTCGAACCGTCTCCTGTTCTCAATCTAACCTCATTGGTGCTAATATGCTAGTTTCTATTAATGGCAACATTAACGTATGGTCATTAATTCCGACAATAGAAATCGTCCATTTTACTGCTGCAGTAAAAATGGCCTTAGTGTGCAGGAAAGACCTGCGTAAGAGTGTGCTACCATCACTTTTTACCGCAGCTTAGTAAAAGCACCCCCAAGTTTGCACCTGAGGCAATGCAGGGTAAAGGGGCCATTTCACCAATGCGCAGTTAACATGTGGAGCCAGGCTAGAGCATTACTACATGAAGGGGTTTTGCGGCTGTTTGCCTGTTTTTGCATGTCAGAACCACGTTACTGCATTTTTCAGATTTTTTTTCCCTCAGGGGGCGCAGCATGGAAGGAGAGTGGATGTGGAAGAGGTAAGTGGTCTCATGTTAACTCTCAGCAGTTACTGTCTGCTAATGGGCACATTAACGCATAACCTGCGATAGAAAACAGTGGGAATGCCCCCAAAAGATGCGGCATTACATTTGCAGCTACTGTGTGGTAAATTTCTGAGTTAAGCTACAGTAATTGCAAATTTTAGCACAAGGGCCCCTAAGTGACTTACCCATGACTACAAGGAGTATCAGTGGGATTTGAACCCTAGCCTCTCTGGTTCAAAGACTGCTGTTTTAACCACTAGGATAAACAATTGATTGTTGTCCTCTTATCACTGTGTTTCACATTTAGGCTATTTCTTATGTTGCTTGTTGACCACTCAGAATATTAGATGGTGGGGGGGGGGGGGGGGGGGTTGAGGTGTAAAAATCTTTACAATAAATAAGTAAATTCCTCAGCAGGGGTAAAAATGTAGATTCTCAATATATATAAAAATCTCCCAGAATGGATTCAGAAAATACACAAGTCCACTAGGTTAAAAGAATTCATACTTGTAGGACTTGGGGCAGGATAAACAAGAATTAGAACACACTTCTTGGTCTTTAAAATGAGACCTTCATAACCAGAAGAAAGGACTAAAGGGCAGGAGATGAAGGGTGATGAGTTTTTAAAGATGGTTAACATCCTTCCCCTATTTTCTCTGGCTTTGACTAATGCTCACAAAGGAAGTCCAGGGAACAAATCTGGTGCATAACATGAGCAGTCTCCTGGAGACGAGACTCTCTCACATATGAGTTATCCACCTTACGGTCAGCAGGTAAATCAAACATAATTGGTATTTTGTTTTTAACAAATCTTCTATTGATTAGTCCAAAGGCTATGTTGCCCTTATCTGCCCAAACATTGCTAAACTCTTGTCTGGTAAGTGGTCAAAGGAGTTCAAATTACTACTAGCCAGTCATGAGCTCAGGTTTGGAAAGGTGAGTAATTACGTACAATCTAGCTTCAATGATTATGGCATTCTTACTAGGATAATCAAAACATACTGCCTTTCAGCAACTTGATCTCGATATCTCTCATTAACCACTAATATTCCTGGGAGAATTCTGAGTATACATTTAAAAATTCTGTGCATAATATTTTAAAATTCTTGCAAAATGCTGCATACTTCATTTCTAATTTTTGTTGTGCAGAATTCTCCCCTCAAGAGACCTGGCTACTCCCTTCGACACCCCCTCCCAGTTTTTGTTTCTCCCCAACTTAGCTTTAACCCCCCCCCCCCCCCCCCACCTTCCTCCCTCCAACACCCCAGCCCTTTCTGCCTCCTCTTCAGGATACAAAAAAGAATCAATCCCATTAGAAGATATGTGTGAATATCGCTTAATAACCAACCTGGGACCTGCACCACCAGATGTTTATCCGCGCTATATTAATATTTGTAAAGAGAATTTTGGAAGAGAAACAGGAGAAGTCAGTATAGGCTGTAAAATACAGCCGAGCTTAATTTCAGTGAGAACTGCCGCAAATATGGTTCACTTAAGAAGCTCTATATATCTTTAAAACTCCTGCCATTATTCCCCTCCCTTTGTATAGAGCTTCTTAAGTGAACCGTATTTGAGGCAATTTTCACTGAAACTAAGCTCTGGCTGTATTCGCAATTATGTTTTCTAATGGGATGATTCTTTTGTTTTTTGCTTTTGTTTTCATTTATGTCTCCCTTGAGGGTTATTTCATTGTTAAGTGATCCTCTCCACGGTGAACATCCTCTACCTTTCTCTTGCTGTCCTTGTGTTCTTTTTCCCAGCCCTCCAAACTTTGTCTCTCTCTGCTCTCCTGTTCTTTTTCTTTACCATTAACCTACACCCCACCCCGAGCAAGATCCCCAACTCTGTTCCAAAGGTCTTTCATTTTTCTTTCTTTCTCCTTCCCTGGGCACACATGTCCAGCTCTTTTTCTCTCTCCCACTTGCCTTCTCCACTCCTACCCCAGCACACATCCTTAAATCTTTCTCTCTTCCCCCAAGGTACCCTTCTCCAGCCCTCTTTCTCCACTACCCCTCTCCCAGGGCACACATCCCACATTACTTACTACATTCCCCTTCCTCCCACAGAACACATCAGCAGCTTGCTCTCTCCCCTTTGCCCCCCTCCTCCTGCCAATCATGCAAGAAGAGGAAAGCAGCTACCCATGGGATTGAAACCTCCTCCACTTCTGTCCTAGGCCTGACTTCTATGGTATCCCACATGGCTCAAGCCAGAACAGCACAGTTCAAATTGGTGGTTAGACTCAGGACTGCAGAGAAAGATGTGGCCTGATGCACAGCTGCTCTCCTCCTCCTCTTGCCATATGATGGGTATGGGGATGGGGAAAGGGAATCCATGCGAACCGTTGCTCCCTCCTGGTCCCTGTACAGAATTCTGCAAAGGAGTGGAACAGAGGTCAAATCTGCACTGCAGAGTTGTGCAGAATTCCCTCAGGAGCACACTAAAGTCCTGATGCTCAAAAGTAAATGCAGGTGCTAGGGGCAATTAGTGCCATACTAGTGCCCGTATTTACCTGCGCAGAATGTTCTGAGGGGTCTAGTGCAGCGAACGACGAGCATGATAGGCCTTAGAGCAGATAGCATGCAAATGTAGTCAAACTCAGGCTAATGAGGTAATTTTGTATTCCTCCCCAATGCTCAGAAAAGAGCACCCTAAACAAACCTGCCTTACTGCTGTAAAAACTAATGCCAGGTTGGAGCAGGTGTGAGGGTGTTGAAAGAGAGGATTTCTCATGATCCTCATGCTTTTTCATGCTTCTTTCTGCAAAATCTGCAGGTTTTGATTGCTCTTGGAAGCAGAAGGAAGCCCGTGCAAGCCCTTAAGCGCTGGTCGTGAGAAACAACAGACCCTCACACATTGGCATCTCTTTGCATCTAAATTTAAAGTGTTCATGCTAACAAAAAAATAAATTAAAAATGCCCAGTGAAAGCACACATTGGCATCTGTTTCCTGCATCTAAATATAAGCGCCCCAGCGGAAAAAATTTAAATGCTTATATTTAGGCCACAGAAAACAGGCGCCAATGTGTCCTTCACATTTGGGTTTTATCAGGCATATGCACACAGGAGCCGAGCTTAACAAGAAACTCTTCTGTGCGTGCACGAAGCACAATCCTCTCGCCAAACTCCCTAATGCTCAATGCTATGAGCGTACCTATATTTGCATCTCACTAGTGTTGAGCATTAGGGTGTTGTTTTTTATGCGCTGTTCTGGAGGTATTTTTACAGCGCTATTTGGAACAGCACTGGAATTTTCAGAATCGGGGCCTAAGTTGTTTTCCTTCAGTAACAGCCTTGCTCCAACACCTAACTATAAATGTGAGTCAATACAGAAATTAAAAACCAATCAACAGTCATAAAACAATAATCAGATTAGAAAACAGTCACGAACACCACTGTTCAAAGAACATCCAGTACAGAAAATGAAGATAAAGGCCTATGGCTAACTCTTAACAAGAGTAAACAAACTGGGGAGTGTCTGAAGTCTTCCAAATGAGTAATAAAGGGTAGCAGACCTTAGGGCTCCATCAAGATGTACAACAGGTACCAATGAAGGAACCAATTTAAAATGCATATGATCCCCTTCCCTCCCAGAAAATGTAACAGGCTATGGAACAACTAACCTGGCCCGTAAATAGTAGCCCAAAATCTAGTGTAATCTGATTGATGGCTTTTTTCCTGCAGACTAACAGGATGGTACATTCATGCTGACCTATGGAGTAAAAGAAATCTCAAATCCCTGAGTACTTCCAGCTCTTATTGAGTGGAGGCTTTCTAAAAACTAACTAGTAGACTGATTCTTTGAGGTAGAGGGGACTTGGCACATTATTAACTGTATGCTTTTCCCAGTTATTTGTTAGACTGCTAACTTATGTGTGAAATTGCTACTTGACTAACAAATGGCAAACAGCAGTACTGTCAAAACCAGGTCAGCAGAGACAACGGAGGGATGAGAAATTCCTCACTGTGGATGTAGACATCATAAACATGAATTCAGCAGATTAATGATGCACAAGAATATGATACACAAAAATACTGAAAAAAGAAGAACAATACATCTATCTGTTCAGCGGAGCTCAGAATGGAGAAATTAGGTCTTACCTGATAATTTTCTTTCCATTTAGTTCTTCACACTATTCCAGGACATATAGTAACATAGTAGATGACAGCAGAAAAAGACCTGCATGGTCCATCCAGTCTGCCCAACAAGATAAACTCATAAGTGCTACTTTTTGTGTATACCTTATCTTGATTTGTATCTGTCATTTTCAGGGCACAGATCGTATAAGTCTGCCCAGCACTATCCCTGCCTCCCAACCACCGGCTCTGGGACAGACCGTATAAATCTGCCCAGCAATATCCTCGCCTCCCAACCACCAGCCCCGCCTCCCACCACTGGCTCTGCCACCTAATCTCAGCTAAGCTTCTGAGGATCCATTCCCTCGGAACAGGATTCCTTTATGTTTATCCCAAGCATTTTTGAATTCCGTTACCATTTTCTTCTCCACCACCTCCCGCGGGAGAGCATTCCAAGCATCCACCACTCTCTCCGTGAAAAAATACAAGTGGGTAGTTATGTCCATCGACCAGCAGGTGGAGATAGAAAATACAGAACTGAGCACCACTACATAGCTCCCTGCTAGCAGCTCAGCTCCTCAGTATCCGTCCTCAAGCAAGGAAGAAAACACACTCAATCAGGAGCATAGTCAGCAATCAACATATCCAGCCCCAAGAACCATTCAAAGATAAGCCCCCTGGAAAACAGGATACAAAGACAGTACATAGAGCCACCAACAAAGGCGTCACACCACGGGAGGGCTCCTGCAATAGTGTGAAGAACTAACGGAAAGAAAATTATCAGGTAAGACCTAATTTCTCCTTCCATTACGTTCATTCCCACTATTCCAGGACAAGTGGGATGTTCAAAAGCTATTCCTACGACGGTGGGAAGCCGAATCTGCCATATGCAGAACCGACGCCCCAAATGTAACTGCTGCCTGAGCGGCACCAGCCATTCTACCATACTTACTGAACTACTACTACTACTACTACTATTTAGCATTTCTATAGCGCTACAAGGCGTACACAGCGCTGCACAAACATAGAAGAAAGACAGTCCCTGCTCAGACAGCTTACAATCTAATAGATGTGGGTACAGTGGGTTTTGGGGGCAGTTTGGAGGGCTCCCATTTACCAGCACAAGTGTAATAGGAAGGGGGGGGATGGGCCTGGGTCCGCCTGCCTGAAGTGTACTGCACCCACTAAAACTGCTCCAGGGATCTGCATACTGCTGTCATGGAGCTGGGTATGACATTTGAGGCTGGCAAAAAATATTTTTTACATTTTTTTGAGGTGGGAGGGGGTTAGTGACCACTGGGGGAGTAAGGGGAGGTCATCCCTGATTCTCTCCGGTGGTCATCTGGTCAGTTCGGGCACCTTTTTGTGGCTTGGTCGTAAGAAAAAAAGGGCCAGGTAAGTCGTCCAAGTGTTCATCAGTGACACCCTTTTTTTTCCATTATGAGCTGAGGATGCCCATGTGATAGGCACGCCCAAGTCCCGCTTTCACTACGTCTCCGACACGCCCCCAGGAACTTTGGTCATCCCCGCGACGAAAAGCAGTTGGGAACGCCCAAAATCGGCTTTCCATTATACCGATTTGGGCGACCCTGTGAGAAGGACGCCCATCTTCCGATTTCGAAAATAAGCCTGTCAATGTCCTAACCTTTGCAGCCAATCCTTTTAGCTTCTTTTTAAATATTTTCCTCATGTTATTATAGTCACCCTTTCAAAAATTAAATGCAGCTACAGCAGATTTCCTTTGTGGCTTCATTCTAGAAAGTAGCTCAAACTTGATCATTTTATGATCACTGTTTCCTCTCAAACTATGCTCTGACCTCCACCAAGGACTAGATTTAAAATGGCTCCCCCTCTTGTCGGTTTCTGGACCAGCTGCCCCAAGAAGCAGTCATTTATTAGATCTAGGAATTTTATCTTCCTGGCACTCCCTGATGTAACATTTATCCAGTCAATTTTGGGGTAATTGAATTCACCCATTATTATAGTGTGGCCCAATTTGAGAGCTTTCCTAATTTCTGGAAACATTTTGTCATCTCTCTGTTTTGTCCTGGAAGATGATAGTATAGCCTTACAAGAATACTCCTTCCCTTCACACATGGAATTTCTATCCATAATTTATTTATTAGGATTTATTTACCACTTTTTTGAAGGAATTCACTCAAGGCGGTGTACAGTAAGAATAGATTAAACATGAGCAATAGGCAATTACAGAAGTAAAAATATTCAAATAACAATACAAAGTATGGCGTAGTATACTACTTACAATGACAACACAATACGTAATAGAACATTTTAATTGATAGTGAAGGGTAAAAGCAAAGATGGAACATATAGATAGCTAAGAGAGTAAGAAGATTTTGAAAGTAAAGTGAAAGAAAGTTGCTATTTATTTCATGTTGAATGTTTATTTTGTTTGACTCAATTCCCTCTTTTATAGTGCAACCCTCCCCCCTCCAATTTGATCTCCTCTATCATTGTGATATAATTTGTACCCTGTTAACACAGTGTCCCCCACTGATTGTCCTCCTTCCACCAAATCTCTGAAACGCCTATTTTATCTACCTCATCATTTAGTGCTATAAACTCCAACTCTCTGATCTTATTTTTTAGGCTTGAAGTTCATGGGGATAACTTGTTCTCCCCATTAGACACTCCCAGTTTTTTTTCACCATTATTGAAACCTCTCTATTGTGATTCCCTAAAGTTCCTGTTTCAATAGTATACTCCACACAAAACCATATTCGATACTTGGCGACTGTCGACTCCATCCCCCCCCCCCCCCCCCCCCATTTTAGTTTAAAAGCTGCTCTATCTCCTTTTTAAAGGCAGCCGGGTTCCATCCCAGTTAAGGTGGAGTTCATCCTTTTGTTACAGGCTCCCCCTTTCCCAGAATGTAGCCCAGTTCCTAACAAATCTAAATCCCTCATCCCTATACCATCATCTCAACCACGGACTGGGTCATGAATATGGAACAGGAAGTATTTCTGAAAATGCTACCCTGGAGGATCTGGAAACCAGTTTTCTACCTAAGAGCTTAAATTTAGCTTCCAGAACCTCCATCTCACATTTTCCTATGTCACTGGTACTCAAATGTACTGAGATAGCCAGCTCCTTCCCAGCACTATCTAAAATCCTATCTAGGTGACGCGTGAAGTCTGCCACCTTCGACCAGCCAATCCTCATGTCCACCAGCCACCCAGCTACCTACATGCCTAATGACTGAATCACCAATTACAACAGTTGTCCTAACCCTTCCTTCCTGGGCAGAACTTCTTGGAAACATATCCTCAGTGCGAGAGAATAGTGCATCCCCTGGTGGGCAGATCCTGGCTACAGGAGAATTTTCTACTTTACCAGGATGATGCTCTCCTTTTAGGATTCTATCTGTCATGCCCAAAACATTGGCACCAAAACAAAATACACCCTAGGCCTAAGTTTCCATGTGGTTTATAGAACAAGCCAAGCACCCATCTGCACAACTAAATTTAGTCACGAGCAGTTATGCCAAGTAAAAGTTGGAGTAAATGCCAACACCTAAATTAGGCGTGGGCTGGTGTATTCTATAACCACGCACATAGATTGTAGAAATGCCCACGACCTGCCCATTCCATGCCCATGGCCACGCCCCTTGAACTATGCAACTTGGAATTTACACACATCACGTTATAGAATATGCTTAGATAGTTGTAAACGTAAATTCTAATTAATGTCAATTAGTGTCAATAATAGCTTGTTAATTGGCAATTATCAGTGCTGATTAGCTTGTTAACTAATTAAGTTGTGCGTGCTAATCCAGAATAAAATCAAATTTGTGCAAGCAACTTAAGTTGCGCTATATAGAATCTGGGTGATAATACGCACACGAATTGCTAAACTATGGAAAAAAAAGCTGGTATAACACATACATGAATATAACGCACATGTTATAAGAGTAGAAATCTAACAAGTCTTCTGCCAGCATTTGCCCCGAATCCGGTATCACTTTCCCCTTGCCTCTCTCCATGCATCCTGAATCAACTGGCGGCAATCAGCGTTTTGCTGACCGTTGCCGATGCCGTAAATTCAATGCTGGGTCAGGTTTGGACTCCTGCATTAAATTCTCAGGTATATGAGAGCTGCAAAAACGTAGCCGGTTAAGTTCAGCACTTAACCAACTATAGTGAATATGTGATAGACAGGACCATATAAAAAATCACGAATATCAGCACTTCACCGGCCAAGTACTGATTCGGCCTCTGGAACGTCCCCCAAAATTGCCGATTTCAGGTTGGGCGCTAACCAAGTGGCACTATCCGGCAACAGTCAATATGCCCAGACAGCACCAGACAAGGATTTAAATTGCAAACATCAAAGTGATTTACAAATCACATAGCATGTTCTGGGGTGCAGGAAAAGCAATGTGCAAGGCATTTCATCAACAGCACTATGCTTCTATGAGTACGCGCCACAAATTACAACCATTATTATTTTAACTGCAGACGTTTAATAACAGTAAGCACTGAGAGCATTCCTTTTGTTCCCCAAGGAGCGCTCTGGCCTGTAAGCCTCCAACTAAAGAAGACCAGAATTCCATAGTCAGGAGCACAAAGTCTTAATTTAAACCTTTGGTTGTTTTATTCTTCACAGATCTCTGCTCGTCTCACCCTTTTTCTTTTAGTCTCCTGGGTGGCTGCTTTTTTTATGGGATAAAGAACAATTTCTGCTAATCACAGGAATGTTAAGACTGATTAAAGGGGGGAGGGGGGGGTTCCTCCTCCAGGACTTGTAATTATTCTCTGTACTCTAACAGGCATCCCAAATTTTGTGGTAAGCCACAAAACCTCTTAAACCTGGCTATTTGAGGAAGCGTCCATTTTCTTTCTCAGTTCTACAGGTTATTTGCCTTTACTGGCACCCTTTTCCTCTTGTATGAGTGCTGTCTGTTCCGTTTCTCTTAACTCCTGGGAGGTGATATGCTCTGTGGTATACATGCACTAAAACCATGCCCCAGAATGCCCACATGCATATTGTGTTAAAATAAATATAGTCTCGCCACATGCCTATTTTTTAAAGGTATATGCAGCCATGCAATTTTTTTAAAGTCCTTTTCTGTAAAAAAAAAAAAAAAAAAAAAAAAGCTTTCCTCTGTATTTCCAGCAATGTCAGCGACTCCCAATACGTGAGACTCACAGGCACCCTAATATTAAAAGTTTATTTTACTAGTAATAACATTTCAACAAAATAAACACATTATACAAAACCTTATCTAAAATTAGCATAAGGCAACTGCACAACTACTTTTCAGAGCTAGAAATAAAACAGAAGTTGTGACTGAAAACAACGCAATTTCAGGCCCTGAGAGTCACTGACCCATCACAGTAACACAGTAATATAGCAAATGATGGTGGAAAAAGACCAATTGACCTATCTGGCAGCCCACTTATTCTGTCCACACTGCTGAGGATACAACCCAGCTGCCTGCCACAGAGAACTAGATCTTTCCTTATCCACACCCGTCTTTTTGTTTTACCTTTTGGTACTCCACCATCTTGAGTAGATGAGTATCCAAAAAGATCTACTTAGTTTGTTCTTTCCAGTATACCACCTTTCACACGTCTAACCCAATGTTCTCTGATAAAGGCAATAGCTAGTAAACTAGTATGGCCATTGCCTAAACATTAGGTCCTCTGTATTGCTTGTCAGACAGATCAAGCTGCCAAGATACTTATAATTTTCATCAGATGTATGCTTCCATTTGGTCTTTGATATATGTTAATTTGCATTAGAGTATAAGTGGAGTCATAGGAGCCAACTTTTCAAAATTATTGGGGGTGCTAAGCTGTCATGTCCCCTACCCCAACGCAAGTGGCGTCCTCGGGTTGCGCAGGGTCCTGTCGACAAACACACTTGACTGGCTCAGCCCTGAGCCTATGTGTGTGTAGTTCTTCTCTGGCTACAGGTGCCTTGATTGCCTTGCTCTCATGCACCTGGATCTGCTCTGCCTGGCTTCCAGGCTCCTTAATTGCGTTGCTACCACGCACCTGTGTTTGCTCTCTCTCTCTGCCTACCTGACCTATGGAAGCTCTCCTCTCCAGCTGGTTCCTGTCGACGTCAGAAGACTGCACTATTTCTGGAACGCTTTCCCTCTGCCTCATTGCTTCGGCTTCTATTTGGGGTAAGCGTTTCTTTACTCTGTGCTTTTGCCTGCCTTGCTTTCTTGATTTTTGACTCTGCTTGAACCTGGATTACTCTCTTGCTTGCTGCCTGCCTGACAGAACCTGCCTGTACCTGGATTACTCTCTTGCTTGCCGCCTGCCTGATAGAACCTGCCTGTACCTGGATTACTCTCTTGTCTGCTCCCTGCCTGTAAGTCCCTGCCTGTTCCTGGACTATAAGTACATAAGTAATGCCATATTGGGAAAAGACCAAGGGTCCATCGAGCCCAGCATCCTGTCCACGACAGCGACCAATCCAGGCCAAGGGCACCTGGCAAGCTTCCCAAACGCACAAACATTCTATACATGTTATTCCTGGAATTGTGGATTCCGGCTTGTTGCAAGTGGCCTGCTTCCGGACCTTTCCTTTAAGTTCTCCTTTGGCTGGTTTCTCAGCACCCCTCGTCTCATCTTTCTGCACAAGTCCTGCCGGCCACCCGCACCTGGGGGCTCAACCTCCGGGGAATGGCAGTCACTGCAGGTGAACCTCGGGGTTGCTTGGTCATCAAGCAGAATCCGGGTCCGTGTCATTCACACCCGGCACCACACTACTTGGCACAAGAACTCACAACTCTGACATAAGCCCAATGGAAATAACCCCTCCCTGGACACATACATGGAAGTTTCTCAATATTGGGGGTGCTCAAGCACCCACAGAAACCACAAAGTTGGCTCCTATGAGTGGAGTGGAGGAGTAGCCTAGTGGTTACAGCACCAGTCTGGACTACTGCTCCTTGAGATCTTGGGCAAGTCATTTAACCCTCCATTACTTCAGGTACAAAATTAGATTGTGAGCCCTCCAGGGACAGAGAAATACCCAGAGTACCTGAATGTAACTCACCTTGAGCTACTACTAAAAAAAGGTGTGAGCAAAATCCAAGTAAATAAGATGAGCTATGCTGGATCAGATCAAACGGGCCATCAAGCTCTTTGCCCTATCAATCCAGGTAAGAGGTATCCCAGCAGACTCCCCAAAAGTAGATCCATTTCTTATTGCTCACCACCATGATTAAGTGATGGCTTTTCCCAATTTATTTGGATTACAGTGCTTTATGAATTTTTCTTCAAGGAACTTATCTTCTAAACCCAACTGTGTGAACTGCCTTGACAGCGTCCTTCGGCAACAAATTTCACTGCTTGATTGTGTGCTGAGGGGAAAAAAAGAAACTCTCTCTGATATTCTTTATCTTGGAAACCCTGAAAAAGAGAAGATTCCAACCCTGGAAGGACTACCTGCTTCTACTTTGCATTACTGCATCATTAGATAAGAAATGTTAATAAAATTGGCAATAATAATAATGGACAATTTCAATTACTCCATTACTGATTGGATTAAAGTCTCATGAGGACATGCTACTGAACTGGCATTTCTAGATGCCATAAAAGACTGCTTCCTGGAACAAATGAGAGATGGGAGACCAACTTTAGATATAGTTCTCAATGGGTTTCTGGACCTGGATAATATGGTGAAGCCACTTAGCAACTGTGATCATAATGCAATCAAATCTGCTGCAGTCACGTGAGGGAGAATCTATTCTGCTCGCATTCATAACAGGAAATTGATCAAATGAGGAAATTAGAAGAAAATTTTGCATAATAGGTGGATATTATATTAAAAAAAACACCATCTTCAAATCTTAGGAAAAATGTATTCCAGACATTTAAAAAAAAGTTGAGAAAAGGTCAAATGACTGTTAGCAGGATTCAGTGGAGCTGGGAAAGCGGCTTTTAAAGCAAACAAAGAGAATCCTTTACAAAATATGTTAACGAGGCGCAAGTGAGGAAAACATGAAAGAGCATAAGCTCTGGCAAGTTAGATATAGAATTTGAGAAGTTTTCCACACAGGTAATAACTAAAATTAAAAATCTTTCAGTGAGCCAGTAGGATCACTGGATAACCAGGGAATGAAAAAAAGGTGCATGAAGAAGCCAAAGCCAATGTAGAAAAATAAAGGAATTCTTCGCGTCAGTTTTTACTGAGGATAAAGTTGGGGAAATAGCCACATTCAACTGTTCTTTGAAGGTCATGAGTCAGAGGAGATGGAAAGGCTGAACAGGTTAGGAATTTTCAGCTTGGAGGAGAGGGGACAAGATAAAGGTTATAAAATTATGTATGGTGTAGAATACGTTCATAGGGAATGGTTATTTAACAGATAATACTGAGACTAAGGGACACTCCATGAAATTTCAGAGAGATATTTTATACTGGAGGAACAGCCTAATAGTTAGAGCAGTGGGCTGAGAACCAAGGGAGCCTAGTTCAAATCCCACTGCTGCTCCTTGTAATTTTGGGTAAATCACTTAACCCTCCGTTGCCTCAAGTTCAAACTCAGACTATGAGCCTTCTGGGAACAGAAAAATACCTACTATACCTGAATGTACACTGCTTTAAATAACTTGCAGGCAATACATAAGAAATTTCAGAAAATGTTTTATTTAACATACAAATTGAGTGCCAGAGAATGTGATTAAGGATAGTGGCATAGCTGATTTTTTTTAAAAAAGGTTTGAACAAGTCTCTTAAGCACATGTCCATATATAATTATTAGACAGGCAGACAGACTTTCTTATCTGAGTGGGCAATACCGAAAACACTTTCCCACTGGGAGACACCCAAGAGGCTCAGACTGGCTGAAGCGAGAGAAGAATGCTTATGAAAAGACAGGTTTCTCTTCTACCATGTGTACAATACAATTTACTAAAACACATCATCTTTTTATTGGGTTTGCTGTATTTTTCAGCTTTCAGAGAACAAAAAGCTTACAGAGATCTGCATTATAAAGATTTCACCTTTCCAAAAGAACAACATATTATTCATTATTACTGCAATTTTCAGAGCCAGTTCTGTGGATAAAACAGTGTTCCACTGCTCATCCTGCACATCTTATAGGGATGGGCTGTCGTTTGCAAGGACATAGGAAATGTCAACATCCAAACCCCATGTCACTGTATGTCACTGACAAATGAAAACAACAGAAAAAAAAAACATGACATTTTGTGTTTTTTCATTTGCAAAGAGGGCACACCCCTAATGGCATTCTCCCTGAAAAGAAAACTTAAAACTAACCAAAACACAATGAAAAATGCTGCAAACGACATGGGAAACAAAATGAAATGAAAATTTTGGGGCTGCCCATCCCTAAAGCCTAGTTCCATAACACATGTAACTAACTTTACCCCAGGGCTGGCCCAAGGGTATCTGACACCCAGCACTTACCAATCTTTCTGTGCCCACAACCCCAGTCACACAGCCACAGAAAGTGTGCAACCAATGACATCTGCCCAGATTGTGAACCCAAATGCAGGTTTTGCAACCCACAGTTTGGGAAGACCTGCCCCTAGGCAAAATTTCAGTCATGGCCTTCTCCCCTTCCATAGTCCAACATCTCCCCCCTTGGTGTCTAGCATCTCACCTTCTCCCCCTATGAGGTGTTCAACAGCTTCTCTCCCTTCTCTACCACCTCCAGGTTAGTGTCGGCACCAAAAAACAGTCAGAATATCTATAGAAGATTCACTATGGAGAGAGCAGGACCTTGAACATCTGTAGATGCTTAAGGTTTGCCAGTTCTCACCCCCTCTGCCCCCTCTGAAATTCTTGTTTTGGTATGGGCCTTGAGCATATGCAGATGCTTAAGATCCTGCACTGGCCACAATTTATTTATTTATTTATTGCATTTGTATCCCACATTATCCCACCTCTTTGCAGGCTCAATGTGGCTTACAATACATCATGGGTACTGAAAATAGAAGTGAATATACATTAGGTTTACAGAGGGTTTGTGTTACATGGTGGTGAATTACATGATGGTGTTAAAGCAAAAGACATTATACAATAAGTATCCTGCAGATGTCATGACTGCTGTATTAGTGCTGCCACTGCCTCCCCTCCCCAAATAGTGCTAATTTAGGTGGACACCTAGTCTGCCTACTTGACAGGCTGGCCTTGCTTTACCCACATTCAGCAGAGGCATTCTCAGGGGCAGGGATAAAGCAGTGACTGAAATAACATGTATACTTTTGTATTTTCAAAGGTTTGCATGTTATTTTAGCCAGAAAATACAGTTGCAACTATCTGGGTGGTTTTTCCTAAAGTAGCTTTTAAAATGAAATTATTCTTTTCCTTTGAAAACTGGTGGAAAGTCCATAGGTATAAACTACAAGAGCAGTATGGAAATCAGTTCCTATATTGTAACATTAACTGGCAAGTCACAAATCAGAAAACTACACAGATCTACTACACACTCTGCCAAAACAATGGATTTGCCAGATTTGTTTGATGAACCTCTCTGCTTTAGTAACTGGTAAATAGATCAACATGGCTGGGTTTTGTCATTTCACCTCTTCAAGGACACAATTTCAGACATCTCACCTACCACATATTCTTCGTTTATTGCCAGGTTCTAGAATATGAAAACATCACCCTGAAACTCCAGACTATAGGCCAGAGAAAGGTAACTAGCACTACTATGAGCAGAATGGTGAACAGAGAACCTTGCACTAACACACATGATCTCATTTTAATATATTTGCCCATTTTTAAGCAATACACAGGAGCTGGAGGGAAAAGAATGAGTCAGACCTTGTTAAAAAAAAAAAACACCCAATGTCTTTATTAGTAAATTAAAAGCTCCCAGGTATTCAACATAAAATGCCCGGCATGGCCATGTTTCACTGCAAACAAAATGTTTTTTGAGAGACTGTTCCCAGAATCTAGCTTTCTATGTTTTTACAACCACATCAGCCTGGTTTTATCAGCTGGTGACCTATTGCCCCTGACGCAGCCATTTTTATACTGGTGAAACATGGCCATGGTGGGCATTTTAAGTTGAATACCTGGGAGCTTTTAATCTACTAATACATTGTTTTTTTACAAGGTCTGCCTCATTATTTTATTGTCCGTATTGGATTTGGTGGACCCACTGACTTGTTTTCTGACTCTGGAGGGAAAAGGACAGGTTAAGCCCTTGGTTTACAAAACCTGTGCATAAAGTTTACAGTATGTCACAAAGCATATTAGAATTGGAATTCTGGTGAGAGACAGAAAAGAAAAAGATTTCTCTAAAATGTCCATTTCTGAAAATTTCCAGAAAAGTAAATACATCTATTAGCACTGAAAATGTGGCTACGTTTGCTTGCTTCACTGATTCTCTTAATGCTGTAGCGTTTAAAGGACGCACACTGCTGTTAAAATAGCTGAGTCTGTCTCATCAGCCCTGCCCTTTGGTTAGAGGAGGAATACAGCTCGTGCTGGTGTACTCACCAATCACTATGAGGGTGTAATTCACATTGATGCTCCCAAACCCATTGGTGGCCTTGCAGATGTAGGTTCCCGCATCTTCACCTTCAACCTCTTTGATTTTTAGTCCTTGCTGGAGGACCCGAAACCGTGTCCAACCACTATGGATTGTTCGCCCGTCTTTCATCCACATAGTGAGGGGGGGTGGATCACCTTCCACTGGACAGAGAAGCTTAATGGTTCTCCCTAGTCTCACAGACTGCCGATGGATCACTTTGTCTGCAATGCGAGGAGGACCTAGACAATGATAAAACGAGAACTTTAGCTTTCCTTCTTTTTGTATTTTTTTTAAGCTGTTACATGATATGATTTTAGTTACTGTTTTCTATCTAAAAAGTGTCCTACTGAATCTTAAGGGGAGTAATATTCAGACTCACATTTTATTAAACTATATTTAACAAAAATGCATGTATTCAGAATGAAGTCCTATTTGTGTTTTACCATGGAGAGAAAATACATAGGGGCTGATATTTAGACTGCAGGAAGGAGCCTGGCTAACTCCCACGGTTGGTGGTCAGCCCAGATATTCAATGCCGGGCCATTTCCAGTAACTGGCATTGAATATCCAGTTTATTTTTAGCCACTTTAAATTTAACCAGCTAAATCGGTATTCAAAGATAGCCAGTTAACTTTAAACCGGCTAAAGTTATACCAGCTATTTAAGTGGCCATTTACAATAGCCGGATATGAATTGAATATTCAGGGATCGCCAGTTATCCCTTACACGCTAACTGGAGATATTCAGCGGAGGATAATCGGCTATCCCCCACTGAATATCGCCGGATAGCCAGTTAAATGTCATTAACCGGCCAGGTGCCATTCGTAGCCGGTTAAATGGTTTTGTACATCATGGGGACTAAACTTTATCAACCCCTAATGGAGATGACAGGAAGTGAAACAACCAATTCAATGAATTTAAAAATGCAAAGCAACTTATTTCTTCATAACGGTAAGGTAAGAAATCTAACATGTAATAAATAAAATGCATAGAATTAAGTTAAACGGATGGGCCATTTGGCCCTTATCTGCCGTCATGTTTCTGTGTTTCCAACTGCAACTAAAACCCATAATAAACGAGGTCCCTGCAGCACAATACAAACCGTCCCTTAAAATGCAACAAGCTAATGGTGAATAATAATAATAATAATGGTTATTATAGCAGGTATGCAAGTGCTTTACAGAAACACATGGAGGGGCATAATTGAACGAAAACGCCTATCTCCATGGGCGTTTATCTCCGAGAACGGGTCCGTGAAGGGGTGGACCGAACTGTATTTTGGGAAAAAATAGACGCCCATGTTTTATTCAACAATGTGTGAGCTGGGCGTTTTTGTTTTTCAGCGATAATGGAAAATGAAAGCGCCCAGCTCAAAAACGAAAAAATCCAAGGCATTTGTTCGTGGGAGGGGCCAGGATTCGTAGTGCACTGGTCCCCCTCACATGCCAGGACATCAACCGGGCACCCTAGGAGACACTTTTACAAAAACAAAAAAAAAGGTAAAAGAGCTCCCAGGTGCATAGCACCCTTCCCTTGTGTGTTGAGCCCCCCAAATCCCCCTCACAACCCACTGCCCACAAGTCTACACCATTACTATAGCCCTAAGGGGTGAAGGGGGCACCTACATGTGGGTACAGTGGGTTTGGGGGGGTTGGACGACTAATAAGCATTAAGCAGCACAATTGTAACAGGTAGGGGGGATGGGCCTGGGTCCACCTGCCTGAAGTCCACTGCACCCCCTAACAACTCCTCCAGTGACCTGCATACTGCTGCCAGGGAGCTGGGTATGACATTTGAGGGTGAAAATAAAAAGTTGTGAAACATCATTTTTTTGTGGTGGGAGGGGGTTAGTGACCACTTGGGGAGTCAGGGGAGGTCATCCCCGATTCCCTCCAGTGGTCATCTGGTCATTTAGGGCACTTTTTGGGGCCTTATTCGTGAAAAAACAGGGTCCAGGAAAAGTGTCCTAAATTCTAGCTAAAAACGCATACTTTTTTCCCATTATCGGTGAAATGCGCCCATCTTTGTTCGGCAGATAGCCACGCCCCAGTTCCGCCTTCGCCACACCTCTGACACGCCCCCATCAACTTTGTCCGCATCCGCGACGGAGTGCAGTTGAAAACGTCCAAAAATCGGCTTTCGATTATACCGCTTTATTCATTTTTGTGAGATAAACGTCCATCTCCCGATTTAGGTCGGAACTTGGGCGTTTTTCTCGTTCGATTATAAGCAGGATAGTAGACTGTACCTGCGATATTTACTAACACAAAAACTAAATCAATCCTATTTTCAGATGACACTCTCCCACTAGATATCTTGCATCATCTCCAAAAAGACAACCCTTTCTTATCAATACTTTTGCAATTACACCCAGGCATAAACTTGAGGCACTCCATTGATAACTCTCCTTGGCTGGAACACCATCTATCGCTATCCTCTGGAGGCTATTCATGTGACCAGTTTCTAACCCCACTTACTATTTTTGAACCCAACTTTTCAATGTTTACTCAACTTATTTATGTATCTCTTTGTCTGGAACAAAACGTCAAAAGCTGAAATCAAAGTATTCCACTTCCAGCACTTGCCCCTTAACCAAATTCATTGGCTACCCATTCAAAGAAACATCGTAGTTCAGACCTGTTTGAGGTGATCTTCCTCTGGAAAAACCATGCTAACTTAGATTCTGCAAACTACTGAGATCAAGATAGTCCACTATCCTTTCCTTTAGTAATGGCTCTATGGCCCACCACCTCTGTGTTTCTGTACAGCATACTGGAAAAAATATAAAGCAATTTTTAAAAAGTTTCTCTTTATTGAACCATTTGATTGAGTTTGTGCTCTTGATTAAAGCAAATTTTTATACAAACAGGACAAAATGTTCAAAAACAAAAAAGTGAGACAGGGATCTTCTATCTGGCTCATAAACGATCACAATTCAGTTTATGAAAAAGGCAATGTAGTAATCACTGACTCTACCTCAGTTACAGAACCCTCTCAAAACCTTTTGACTTTTGAGTGACCTCTAATCTTGTTCTGAACTGCTTTCCTTTTGTCAAATCTATTCACTGACCTCCTTGTAGTTTAGAAAAGAAGACCTTCCAAGGCTAGACAAGGTATTTCTACATGGTTTCTGCAAAACGTTTAGGGGTTGCCCTTTACTGCAAACCAGTAGTTTGCTTCATGTTCCCTCCTCAAATCTATTAGCAGCTGGGATAAACCTGTCTTCCTCCAAAAACAAAATCCACTTATAATTAGGAAGAGAAAATGCTCAAACGTGTGGATACAGACTCTCCAAACAACCTAAAAAATATATAATTGATCTCCCCCACCCTTTGCTGTTCTTTCTTGCTCCTGTTTTATTTTTATGAAGTCCCCTCCTATCCTGGCCGCATATCAAAGGGCTCAGAGATTGTCCTTTTATGTAGATGACAGAACTACCAGAGGATTTGGCAGCCTTCCGCAGTTGTGCCGTAGATAGCTTGATATGTCATGGACTTACGGAAGCATCACATGACCCTAGTCTTGCGACACGTCTACTTTTTTAACAAATTATTTTTACTGTACTGTGTTTACCAGGTCCTATTTCAACGCATGTGCACTGACATGTTGCCCTGTGTGTGCTGAAGTGCTTTTCACATTGAGGCACACTTTGGCACACCTTGTAGTGTCATCCAACACTGTAGGGTAGGATAAAAGGAGCACTTCAGCTCTGGGATATGCAATGTCACTCATGAAGTCTTAGGCAAATGAGCAGCCTAGGAAGTTTAAGGAAATTGCTACCTTCCCCATTTAAAAATAAAATCAGCTTTGGATCTAGAGACCTTTGGAAATGATGTAGGGTGAAGTGAGCAGGGGGAAATGAATCTGCACAGCGCAACAAATACCATACGAGTCTAATCAACTGCAGCTTTTATTCTGGCAGTACTAATGCAACACCAGACCTCACTTTTCTGTAAAGTACTAAATCCGTGCGGAATCACTTCCAAGAGATCCATACCACCAGATTCGCTCATTGTATTCCTGTTACTACCTGAAGCCTGAAAGTAAAGGGTATAGGAAATAATTTACCTGCTCGATTATTTAAGCAGCTTACCAACAAATTACTGATGTATCTAATACATGCACAAATGATTGTCTTCCTTTAGACTCTGAGAAAAACAAAGTTTTTAAAAGTTATAAAATATTATTTCCTGATGAAAGAAGCAATCAAATCTAGTTATGAAGTAGCACATGCAACAGAATGCAGGGTAGCTTCACATCCAGATGACACAGTATGCACTGACAATGATAAGATTTTATTTTGACACGTTTAGGAACCTGGATTCCAAACCTGTCCTGGGGCACTCCCAGTCAGGTTTTCTATAGTGAATATGCATGAGATAGATGTGAACGCTCTTCCCCACCCTCTTCCCCTATTAAAGTTTGGAAGGGGTGTCTAACCTTGGCCCTCGCCAGGTCGGGTATTCAGGATTTCCCCAATGAATATGCATTAATTATCACAAAAAATCATTACTCAACAATTCAAATAAAAATCAGAAAATACACAATTGTTAAAAACATCCTTGGTATCCAACGCTAACAGACTTAATCAAATGCTCCCTATAATAACTTCCCATGGAACCTAGACCAAATCTTTTTGACCACAAAAACAACTATGCAAATATATTTGTCTTTAGGTTGTCCACCCTTGTAGTCCTAAACGAACCTTCTCTTGTAGGTAATAGAACTGTAAACGATTTGTCAAATAATGTCTTCAGTGATAAGAACATAAGAGTAGCCATACTGGGTCAGACTAATGGTCAATTTAGCCCAGTATCCTGCTTACCAAACAGTGGCCAAACCAGGTCACAAGTACCTGGCAGAAACACAATTAGCAGCAACATTCCATGCTACCAATCCCAGGGCAAGCAGTTGCTTCCCCATGCCTGTCTCAATAGCAGACTAGAAACTTTTTCTCCAAGAATTTGTCCAAACCTTTTTTAAACCCAGATATGCTAACCCCTGTTACATCTGGAAAAGAGTTCCAGAGCTTTTAAAACATGCCTTCAAAGAAATGAAGCAAATTGGTGAGTCAAGACTTCCCTCGGCGGAACCCATGCTGATTCTGTCCCATTAAACCATGTTTGTCTATGTGTTCTGTAATTTTATTCTTTATAATAGTTTTTACTATTTCGCCTGGCACCGACATCAAGCTTACAGGATCATCACTAGAACCCTTTTTAAAATTCGGCGTCACATTGGCCACCCTCCAATCTTCAGGTACTATGGAAAAGTTTAACAACAAGTTACATATTATTAACAGCTGATCATCAATTAGATGCTTGAGTTCTTTGAGTACTCTTGGATGTATGTCATCCGGTCCAGGTGATTTACTACTCTATAATTTGTTGATAATAATCCCTTTAGGGTAAAGTGCAAAGAATTGGATCTGTTACCACAATCTAATTCTGAGTGCCGACTGTCAAGGGACTTGCAATCTCCTTACTTAATGGAACAGATGAGACACTCAGCTGCTGTTTGATACAATCCGCTGGACTTAGTCTCTACATGAATTAACATTTTCCCTAACTCAGCATCTTCAGGAGACTAACCCCCTGTTTACTAAAGCTTAGCTCGAGTTATCTGCAGCAGGGCCCATTTTATTCCTATGGGCCCTATTGCAGGTAACTCGAGCTAAGCTTTAGTAAACAACCCCCTAAACCTTGCGTACTGCGTTCAATTCTGGTTGCCATATCTCAAAAAAGACATAGTAGAACTAGAAAAGCTTCAAAGAAGAATGACCAAAATTATAAAGAGGATGGAACTCCTCTCATGTGAGAAAGGCAAAAGAAGTCAGAGCTCTTCAGCTTGGAGAACAGACGTCTGAGGGGAGATATGATTGAGGTCTACAAAATCCTGAGTGGTGTAAAACGGGTAAAAGTGAATCAATTTTTTATTCATTCAAAAAGTACAAAGACTAGGGGACATTCAATGAAGTTACATGAAAATACTATCAAAACAAATAGGATAAAATGTTTTTTTCACTCAAAAAATAGTTAAGCTCTGGAACTCATTGCCAGAGGATTTGGTAACAGCAGTTAACTACTACTACTACTACTATTTAGCATTTCTATAGCGCTACAAGGCGTATGCAGCGCTGCACAAACATAGAAGAAAGACAGTCCATGCTCAAAGAGCTTACAATCTAACAGACAAAAAATAAAATAAGCAAATCAAATCAATTAATGTGTACAGGAAGGAGGAGAGGAGGGTAACTTATCTGGGTTTAAAAAAGGTTTGGACAAGCTCCTGGAGGAAAATCCATAGTCTGCTATTGAGATAGACATAAGAAAGCCACTGTTTTTCCTGGGATTCGTAGCATGGAATACTGTTACTATTTGGGATTCTGCCAGGTACTTGTAACCTGAATTGGACACTTTTGGAAACAAAATATTGGGCTAGATGGACCACTGGTCTGACCTAGTATGGCTATTCTTATGTTCTTATGACCCATTTTGAAGAACTTCATGTGATAATGTTACAATTTAATGCTGGATGTGGTAAGAGATTGGAAGCCAATGTTATTTGAATAGTAGCAGAGAACCTAAATGGTTCAAAAAAGAGCAGATTTAGTAGACAGCTAAGAAAGAAAATCAAACCATAGAGGCTACCTGGGTATGAAATGCCAGTTGAAAGTCAAGAAAAAAAACTCTCACATACTTAAAGGAATCTACAAGAGTCAATAGGGTGCCTTGCATTTTAGGAGTCTGGAACAGGCACAGTGGCCATCCAGTAAGCCAACAGTCAAGTGATTTTGAGGGATTAAGAAGATGGATGTATCTGTAAAGGAGTGATGAGAGATCTGGGGAATGGAGTTCATGTCGCGAGATAAGATTATCATTGGCATAGAAATACACCGAGATCAAATATTCCTAAATCAAGGTGGCAAAGGGGTTGAGGAAGATGCTGAAGAGGAGGGGTGATAGTACTGAGCCCTCAGGTATGCCGCACAGAAGAGAGGAAGCTGCACAGCTGGAGGAAGGTAACGATACAGTAAAGGTACGATCAGTGAGACAGGAATTGAACCACTGAAGGACTGACCCCCTTAAGGCCTATGGTATGAAATCTGGGCAAAAAGGGAGCAGTCAAAAGCAGTGATGAGATCAAGGGCCACATCTCACCTGTCAAAGTCAGCATGGAGTTCATTCAAAAGAGAAGTAATCAGTGTTTCAGTACAATGTTGTGGCCTAAAGCTAGACTGGCGGGGATGGAATATATTATATTGGTGGCTTCCACATACTGGAGAAGCTGGGAGAACACAATTTTCTCAAGTAATATTCATAAAAATGGAGAGATTAGAGATAGGCCTATAATTGGAAAGTTAGGTTGTATCAATATTAGCTTTCTTTGGAATTGGGTGAACAACAATGGATTGCCATGCAGGTGGAACAATGCCCATATATAGGTAATTAGAGACCATTAAAAAGGAAAATTATTTGCAAGCTGTTATGACTGGGGTCAGAACCCCTCTCAAACTTACCTCTTTCCTGGGGGTCAGCTTCTTAGCTGGCTTCTGTTTCTTTTCTCTGTCCTTTCTGAGCTGGCTCTGTCTCTCTGTGCTGGCAGCTTCCAGCAGCATGGCTCTAATTGTTTCACTATACTGCACCTGTGTGTGTGGACTGAGTTAGCTCTACCTCTCTTTGGGGGTACTGGCTTCAAGTACTTCACGGTTTTGCACTGGTGTGGGTTGGGCCTCTCTGGGTCAGTGTGCTGTTGCCTGGGGCTAGGGAGTGTGACATCATCAGGGTGGGCCTTGATAAGGAAGTGGTGTTGTTTCCTTCAGAGCCTTGGCAACAGTGGTGTTTGCTTTAGGTAGGGTGGTGCAGTGTGCACTTCTGACTTTGTGTCTAGTTTCCCTGCTTGCTTTTGCTAAGAGCCAGGTTAGTGTTAGTGCAGTGTGCACTGGTGACTGTGTGTTTAGCTTTCCTGCTTTTCCCTTATGGTTCCCCTGCTTTTCCCTCTTGGTTTTGGAAGCATTGCTGTGTGTAGGGCTTTGGAAGCTCTATTGTTGATAGAAGTACTTCAGGGTTTGGTGTTGTTAGGAACACTGCAGAGTTTGCTGATAGAAGTACTTCTGGGTTTGTGCTATTGGGAGCATTGCAGTCTTTGCTGTTGGTGTTTGGTGATTTAGAATCACTTTTGGCTTATGTGTTAGCTTCCCTGCTTTTTCCTTGTGGCTCCCCTGTCTTCCCTTTTAGTGCTAGGAGCTCTTCTGGTTGCTTGCCAGAGTAGTGCTTAGGAAGCACCTTGTTAGTTTTGTTTCTAGCTTGCTAGAGCAGTGCTTAGGTAGCTTGTTAGTTTTGTGTTTAGCTTGTTAGTGTAGAGCTCTGCTTGTAGCTTGGTGCTTAGTAGCACCTGTGTTAGCTTTGTGTTTAGTTCCCTGCTCTGTTAGTTTAGGGCTTAGGAAGTCCCTTTCTTGAGCAGGGCTTAGGAGCTCCTGTTTAGTATAGGGCTTAGGAAGTCCTTTTGTCAGTTTACTGTTAGGAACACTCCTGTTGGTTTAGGGCTTGGGAGCACGTAGATCAGTTTAGGTTTAGGAGCACTTCTGTTTCCAGTCCTGGTCCCTGTGTCATCCGGTATCCAGTAAGTCCTGCCGGCTACTCGAACCCAGGAGCTCAACTCCTGGGGGGCTTAGTAGCTAAGAGCAGGTGAAGCTGTGTGGACCAGTCCGGTGTGTTCCAGTCCTGTGTTCTCCAGTCCAGGGGATTCCAGTCCAGTGTTCCAGTCTGGGGGGTTCCAGTCCTGTGTCCTCCAGTCCGGGGAATTCCAGTCCAGTGTTCCAGTCCGTGTGTTCCGGCTCGCTGGGCGGTGCCTGCAGTCCCTGCCGGTGTCGGTGTGCTTGTCCAGCGTTGGTTGGTGGGTTTTGCCTGCTGCTGTCGCTCCTCGTCAGCAGCTCAATGGCTCACGTTTGCTCCAGAGCCCAGCCCCGCAGGCTCTGAACCTGAGAACCTGACACAATCAGGGTGACAGGATAGAATCCAGGGAACAAGTACCTTGCCTAAAGGAGGAAACAAGTTTAGTGAAGGAAGTCAATGACCATGATGAAGAAATGATGGAACCAGAATTAGGGGACATGAGATCATACATTTCTAGAAGAAGGAAAGAATGTAGAAAGAAGAGTGAGTTTGGATGAAAAATAATCAGAGAAATTAAAGACTGACAGACCTGGATGAATAACATCTTTGGGGCCAATAGAGGAGAACCTGGAAATTACAACAAAGAGCTTTTTTGGATGACTAGCAGATTGATTGATTAGCCTGGTGTAATTTAGACGACTAAGATCCCTCAGTTGGGAATGGTAGAAATGGTGAAGATCATTGAAAACAGCGAGACTATCGGCAGTCTTTCAGAAGGTGTAAGGGGCCCTGATACCAAGACTTCTAATTATAGTGAGATATGTGTGTACAAAGGGGAGCAATTTCTTCAAATGCCACTATAAAGGTTGAATTCATAAAAATACACTAAAAAATGTAAATACAGCAGAACACAAAATCAGGGAGGTGATAGGTCCTTACTTCAACTCATCAGGTTTAGTTTGGGTGCTAAAAAGTGTACATTATAGCCACAACTCAAACACCAGAAAATAGGTCAAGAGGCCTGAAGTTGTGAACTAGGCCCACAGAAATCGGCCTGTGTGGTGTGACACACATACCTATGATCCCTCGTGACAAGCTTGCTGCCAAGCTTATAGAAAGAGCTGACATAAAGAAAGAGCTGTTTACAGAACAATGTGGTTTAGCTGTTGCAACTTTGAGTGGGCTAACTGTGCAAACAGGTGTTAGAAAGCAGAACTCACATCCCACCTAAATTACATGCTCCAACGAGGTCTCTTCCTGGAGGAAAATGGCAATATTCTCCTCATCCCGATACCAAAAGACGCTACGAAAAAAAGTTAATGAAATCACTGACTACCGACCAGTAGCATCCATACCAATGTCAATCAAACTGATGGAAAGCACGGTGACCAAACAATTGACAGAGTACATAGACAAATTCTCAATATTACACAAATACAGTCAGGTTTCTGTCCCTCACACAGCACAGAAACAATACTACTCACTCTCCTAGCCAAATTCAAACAGGAAATAGCAACTGGTAACAACATCCTCCTCCTTCAATTTGACATGTCCAGTGCATTCAACATGGTAAACCACAATATATTACTAAGATTACTCGACAAGTTCGTGATTGGCGGCAACATACTCAGCTGGATCAAGGGATTCCTAACCACAAGAACATACCAAGTAAAATCAAAATCAAGCATATCACCACCGTGGAAAGCAGACCGCGGAGTACCACAAGGATCACCACTGTCGCCGATTCTCTTCAACCTAATGATGACCCCACTAGCCAAAACCCTATCCAACCAAAGCCTTAATCCTTTCATCTATGCAGACGATGTCACTATATACATCCCCTACAGACCTCACTGAAAGAAATCACCAACAAAATCAAGATCGGCCTGAACACTATGGACTCTTGGGCAAATGCATTCCAACTAAATCTCAACAAAGAAAAAACACACTCTCTCATCCCAGCACAACAAGGACAACCCCACAACTATCAACACTCCAGATCACACCCTCCCTGTCTTAGACAGCCTGAAAATCCTCGGTGTAATAATAGACTGCAACTTAACACTAGAGAGCCAAGCAAAATCCACAACAAAGAAAATGTTCTTCTCAATTTGGAAACTAAAACGTGTGAAGCAATTCTTCCCGAGGGAAATATTTCATAACCTGATTCAATCAATGGTACTAAGCCAGGTAGACTACTGCAATGGAATCTATGTGGGATGCAAAGAACAAATCTTGAGGAAACTTCAAACCGCTCAAAACACGGCGGCAAGACTTATCTTCGAAAAAACACGATATGAAAGCGCAACACCCCTCCGCGAAAAATTACACTGGCTCCCTATCAAAGAACGTATCGCCTTCAAAATTTGCATTATGGTTCATAAAATCATCTAATGAGAAGCACCGGGATATATGACAGACTTGATCAACCTACCCACCAGAAACACTTCCACAACATCACGAACTTACCTAAATCTGCACTACCCTAGCTGCAAAGGACTAAAATACAAAACAATCTACGCATCCAGTTTTTCCTACATCAGCACGCAACTGTGGAACGCACTACCAAAAGCCGTGAAAACCACGATTGACCACCTACAGAAAAACACTAAAAACTCACCTGTTTAAAAAGGCATACCCTTCCGAGCCAACTTAAATGCCTGATCTACGCGATACAACAACACTAAAGTTCGTAATGCTCACTAAACAACTATACCAATGCATGATTCCTTCATGTGGTCCTCCCACATGAATCTTTCTTATCACAATCATAACCTTGTATTTGTTTACTCCAGAGACCACATACACCTCTCTGGTACTATGTAAGCCACATTGAGCCTGCAAATAAGTGGGAAAATGTGGGGTACAAATGTAACAAATAAATAAATTTGGGAGGAGAAAGGCTTTGCTTATCATGATGACTTGAATATAATTGGTCACTATGACTAGGCTTAATACATGTAACCAGATAGATAATAAGAGGGTATAAAACTGACAGCCTGTGGATGATGTTTTGGAGAACTTAGTGTCTGTGCTGCTCTTTTGTATCATGACTAGTCTCCCATATGAGAACCACTTGATTTATTTGTATTCTTGCTTGGTAAGTAAATAAAAGCTGACTTCTCATATACGTAAGCCTTCTATGTCTTTACTCTCCTCACTTAGTGGGTGTGTGGAACATTCTAGTAATCTGGGGAGGGTAAAAGAATAAACAAAAGTTAACCAGCTGTGCTGATATTCAGCACTAACCGGTTAACCTTTTAGTGGTCAAAGATAGGCCTGCTATTTAAGCGGCCTATTTTGACCACTTAACATAGCCGATTATGCGCTAAATATCTACGCCTGACTATGTCGCGCAATACAGCCAGTTAGAAGCTATTCAGCGGGCGATAACAGGTTATCTTCCACTAAATATCCATGGTTAGATGCTTAAATGTTATTTAACCACCCAGGAGCTGCTCCTAGCTGGTTAAATAGCTTTGAATATCAGGGGAAGTGTGATTATGAATTAAGCACCATATGAGTTTGTAAGTAAAAACTGAAAGCTGTATTCTTTTCACTTGGTATTACTGAGAATATGAGCGTCAGAGAATCTTGTGTGTCATGAGATTTGCTGTAACAGATTTCACAATAATAAAGCTTCATCAGAATCATCATGCACCCACTGGATATTTATTAGGATTTATTTATTTATTAGGATTTATTTACTGCCTTTTTGAAGGAATTCACTCAAGGCGGTGTACAGTAAGAATAGATCAAACATGAGCAATAGGCAATTAGAGCAGTAAAAATATTCGAACAACAATGCAAAGTATGGCATGGAGGGGCATAATCGAACGTGGACGACCATCTCTAAGGGCGTCCATCTCTAAGGACGTTCCGGCGATGGGGCAAGGAAACCCATATTATCGAAACAAGATGGACGTCCATCTTTCGTTTTGATGGTCGGGGACGCATAAATCTCAACATTTAGGTCGACCTTAGAGATGGTCGACCTAAATGTTGAGATGGTCGACCTTAGAGATGGTCGTCCCCGGTTTTCGGCCATAATGGAAACTGAGGACGCCCATCTCAAAAACGACCAAATCCAAGCCCTTTGGTCGTGGGAGGAGCCAGCATTCGTAGTGCACTGGTCCTCCTCACATGCCAGGACACCAACCGGGCACCCTAGGGGGCACTGCAGTGGACTTCACAAATTGCTCCCAGGTGCACAGCTCCCTTACCTTGGGTGCTGAGCCCCACAACCCCCCCCCCCCAAACCCACTACCCACAACTGTACAACACTACCATAGCCCCTAGGGATGAAGGGGGGCACCTACTTGTGGGTATAGTGGGTTTTGGAGGGCTCACATTTACCACCACAAGTGTAACAGGTGGGGGTGGGGAATGAGCCTGGGTCCGCCTGTCTGAAGTGTACTGCACCCACTAAAAACTGCTCCAGGGACCTGCAAACTGCTGTGATGGAGCTGGGTATGACATTTGAGGCTGGCATAGAGGCTGGAAAAAATGTTTTTTTTAATTTTTTTATTTAGGGTGGGAGTGGGTTGGTGACCACTGGGGGAATAAGGGGAGATCATCCTCGATTCCCTCCGGTGGTCATCTGGTCAGTTCAGGCACCTTTTCGAGGCTTGGTCGTGAAAAAAAGGGACCAGGTAAAGTTGACCAAATGCTCATGAGGGACGCCCTTCTTTTTTCCATTATTGGCCGAGGACACCCATCTCTTAACCACGCCCCGTCCCGCCTTGGGTACACTGCCGACATGGCCCTGTGAACTTTGGTCGTCCCCACGACAGAAAGCAGTTGAGGACGCAAAAAATCGGTTTTTGATTATGCCGATTTGGGCGACCTTGGGAGAAGGACGCCCATCTCCCGATTTGTGTCGGAAGATGGGTGTCCTTCCCTTTCGAAAATAAGCTTGATGGAATACTACTTGGAATGACAACACAATACGTACTACAACATTATAACTGGTAGTGAAGGGTAAGGCAAAGTTGTAACATATAGATGAGTAAGAAAGTAGGAAGAATTAGAAAGTAAGGTGATTGATTTGAAGAAAGTTACACGTGAGGTCAGAGAGATGGTTAAATATCTCAGCTAGGGTAGGAGTGGATAAACATGTCCAGCTGCAGTATGTGCAGCCCGAGTCAATCCTTGTGTTTTTTAAGTGAGACTAACAAGTTAGTTACTTCTTCCATTAAAGGCTTGGTTGAAGAGCCAAGCTTTCACCTGTTTCCTGAAGTAGGGGTAGCCTTGTGTTAAGCGGAGCCTTTCAGGCAATGCATTCCAGAGTGTGGGGGCTACTCCTGAGAAGGCTCGCTTGCGGGTATCACATTGTGTAATGTCTTTTGGAGAGGGTGTAGTTAGTGAAAGTCCTTGGGAGGACCTTAGTGTCCTTGGCGGTGTGTGGAGGATCATCCTATTCTTCAGATACTCGGGGCCATTTCCTTTCAGGGCCTTGAAGATCAGACATAGAGTTTTAAATTAAGCCCTGTATTGTACTGGTAGCCAATGAAGTTTTTGCAAAAATGGTGTGATGTGGTCACGTCACTTTTAACCTTCTGTGAGTCTTGCTGCTGCATTCTGAATCAACTGGAGCTGGTGCAGGCTCTTTGTAGTCAGACCATTGTATAGTGCATTGCAGTAATCCAGTCTTGATGATACCATGGCATGCACAACTGGGATAAGATTTACCTTCTCAAGGAGAGAGGCAGTGTAGCTGTCACAAATAATAGAAGCAGCTCTAGAAGGTTGCTTGGATTTGGGGAATCAGAGTAAGTGCTGAATCTAACTGTATTCCAAGGTTCCTGACTTGTGATTTGAAGGTGAGTTCATACTTCCCAAAAGGGATTTTGATGTCAGGTATGTATCCACTTGTGTTAGGGACCCAGAGAAGCTCGGTTTTACTTGGGTTCAGGCAAAGTTTGTTGTGTTTAGCCCATTCTTGAATTGATGTTAGACAAGTGATCAGTTTATTCAAGGCTGAAGGTAAGTCAGGTTCAATGGGTACGAGCAGCTGCACATCATCCACACAGATGTAGAACTGAGTGTCCATTGACCGAATCAGCTCAGCCAGTGGCTTGAGGTAGATATTGAACAGAATAGGTGACAGTATCGATCCTAGTATATACCTTCCTACCATCCTGCTGCTGTGTGACTCACGGATGGACAAGTGAACCATTTGCCACACGGCCATTTCTGGAGGGAGCACTTACCGCCACCCATTGAGGTGGCAGTAAGGGCTCCTGCGTTAACCCGGCAGTAACTGATTAACACTGGGTAAACACCAGCACTACAAAAATTAAAATATTTTTGTAGCGCAGGAAATAGTGTGTGCTGGGGATGGGAACTACCACCAGGCTGCTGCGGTAGCAAGGCAGTAGTTCTGGATTAGCCAGCGGTAAGCCCACATTGGGCTTATCGTTGCTTCGTAAAAGACCCCCTATGTTCCTAAGTATGGGTGAAAATAAAGCACAGATTTAGGAGAATAACTTAGGAGCATAAATTTAGGAGCTCAGCATTTTCTGAATATTGGGCCCACAATATTTAGTAATAGCAATTAAATTGCAAAGACTGGACATAGGGGTAAATTCTATATAAGTAGCGCCTAAAAATGAGCGCCGATAATGTGTCACACTTAGTGTGATTCTAAAAGAGTATGGGTCTTTTATAGAACTGCGCTTAGAACTAAGTTCTAAGCTGCACCTAACTGTAGGCACCTACAATTAGGCCTGCTATAGGCCTGTATCAATGTTGTAAGGTCTCCACCACCGGGAGACTCTTGAGTCCCTCGGCCCTTTAGCTGAGCTGTGTGCTGTAACCCGCTGCTAAAGAGCACACGGCAATCCACGAGGTCAGATCATTATACTTTATTGTAATCCCTTTGTGTCAACTGCTCCTCCAAAGGTAGTTCCCACCACAGCATTTCTCAAGAAGCATAGCAGTTCAACGGCATAGTATTCAAAACAAAACACAAAAAAACCCCCAAAAGGTTCCAAAATCTCAACAGTTCATATAAAAAGGTATGCAAAGCAATTCTTCAAACAAAGTAGCTCAAAAACGGCTCAAATTCCCAGCAGTTCATGTATAGTAGGTATGCAAACTAATTCTCCAAACACGGTAACTCCAGAAAGGGTTCAAACCCTCCCCAGCAGTTCATGTCAGCAGTTAGGCAAAACAATTCCCCAAACACAGCAGTTCAGAAAGGGTTCAAACTCCCAGCAGTACATGTATAGCAATTATGCAAAGTAATTCTCCAAACACGGTAGGTTAAAAGGGGTTCAAACTCCCCAGCAGTTCATGTAAGCAGTTATGCAAGACAATTCCCCAAACACAGCAGTTCAGAAAAGGTTCAAACTCCCAGCAGTTCATGTATAGCAGTTATGCCCAAAACCACCACTCCTCCTCTCTCCCTTTCAAAAGAAATCAACCTATGGAGAGTGGCAAGGGTCCCTTCCCAACCAGGCCAGCATTATACCCTGACCATCACCCGCATGACCCTTCCATGGTAAACCTGTTATCTCAGCTCCCCTCGTGGGATAGCCACCTTTTCCCTTCATCTACCAGGCTCTCCTCCCGAGCACCCCTCTCCTGTTTCACCTCCTTTCCTTCCAGTTTAGTCACAGCAGCAATCTCCATCGGCCCCTCTTGCTCTAGTTCATCCCCCTCTCCTTCCCCTTGCCAGTCCATAGGTTCCTCCCCATACCCATTGCTCAGCTGCTCTCCATTTGCTTGATTGGGCAGGTTCAGAACTCCTTCCCTCATCCTGGCTCTCTGGGACAGGTTTTTCCAACTCCCTTCTCTTGCCCTTCTCCTGACCTCCTCTGGGGGCTGTTGGGGATTGAAGTCCCTGTTTCTACCATGGGACATACTCAGGGGCTGCTGGGAATTGTAGTCTTTTCCTTTTCTCCAATTCCCCAGGGGAAAAGACTCCTTCCTTTCTCTACCCAGTCTCCCTCCCTCCCTCTCGAGCCTCCTTGTTCCTCCATTCTCCCTCTCACTCTCATATTCCTCAAAACGTGCATAAAATCTGAAAACGTCCCCAGGAACAACCCTAACCATGCCCCCAAATTGTTATGCATTATAGAATCGGATATGCGTCTAAATCCTAATTATTGCTAATCAGTTCTTATAACTGATTGATTGTTATCACCCAATTATCAGAGCTGCTTGTTGTTCAATAAATTTGTGCATACTCTTTATAGAATCATGCTAAGCGTGTCTTTAGTCGGCGTTGATTTTTCGGATGCAATATATAGAATTTGCCCATAGTGCATAACGTTTCATAAAAATGCATAAGTTGCAAAGAAGCTGAAGTATATCTAATAAAATGCATGGCAAAGAAGGAGTCCTCTACTTTCCTTTAAGTGTTAATTGCTTCTTCCTATCATCCTCAGCAAGAAAGAACTGCCTAGTTTAAAATGTTTCCTTTCCTTTTAATGCTGTTGTATGATATAAAATGTCTATAGGATTATTTATGAGTGGAATATTGTGGCTGCTGTTGTAGTTTAGCTATTTCAGCTCGATTTATTTCCAGACAAATGTGCTGATTTATTTGTCTCCACTAGAGACATGAACAACTGGAATTTCGAGTCTCTTCTGTTATATATAAAAGGAAGACTCCTCCACCTGTCTCACTGAGCAGCTGGGCCACTTAATGGACATCTTTTGCTACTGTGCACTTCACTGTGTCACCAAAAGATATAGAGAGATACTTCAAGTCCTCAAACATACAATTTCTCTATAGCAGCATCTATAGCAGGGCTTCCCAAGCCTGTCCTGGGACCACCTAAAAACATAGAAACATGACGGCACATAAAGGCCAAATGGCCCATCCAGTCTGCCCTTCCTCAGTAACCCTGTGCCCATCCTACGTAACCACCAACTTTTCTTTTTCCTAAGGGATCCCACGTACTTGTTCCATGCTTTCTTAAATCCTGACACCGTCCACGTCTCCTTGACCTCCACCGGAAGGCCATTCCACACATCCACCACCCTTTCCGAGAACTAATACTTTCTTAGATTCCTCCTAAGCCTGTTTCCTCTTAACTTCATCGTATGTCCCCTCATTCCAGAGTTTCCCTTCATTTGAAAAAGGCTCAGAACGAGGTAGTTCTGAACCCAGTCTGCAGGATACACCCAGCCAGTCAAGTTTCCAGATAAAATATGCCCACACTGGAGCCCTGACATGTACAGATCTGCCTCATGTATATTCACTCAAAACCGGCACTCAATATTCACTTGAATTATGTGGGAGACGCCAAACAATACTAAATCTCTTCACTACCACTTCTTTGTATTGTCTAACTTATAAATACACTGTATTCAGTGCATTCATTCAGCATACTTACATATCAAACAGCAAACTGCGTCTTTAATCTTTGTTTTCGGTGACCTCGGCGGTGACTCTTGCCTATGAAACTCTTTAGCAAGATAAATGGCACACACCTCTTCATCGGTTCACCTGATTGCAACAACTTATATATAATCCTTATTGTAATTTAAAGTGGTATTTATTCAATACGGTCTAGGGGCACTGCATCAGACATGCATGTTTCGCATCCCTGGGCTGTCTCAAGGACTGTCCCCTAAAGCCGTGACTAGCGCCAGCTCAGCATATGTTTCCTACGCTGGGAAATACAAAATATTTTCCAGTGCGGGACTAGTGTGCGCTGAGCAGGAAGCTACCATAGGATGACTCAGCGAGTCCCGTGGTAGTGCCCTTTTAGAATGCAGTAGGCCCACATTAGGTCTATCGTGCCTCAGTAAAAGGGCCCCATACTGTTTCAAGACTCTGTGCTTTGAATTTGTTGACACTCCTAATTTTCTAGGAATACAAAACATACAGCCCCCACAAGCCCAGAGAACTCTATGGCATGATCACAAACTGTATGAAATAAGAACAGTCACTGACGCCAGGCCCAATTCTTCATGTGGATTTTTCTGCCTCTAGGGACAGTTCCATAACTCCTGTGACGAGGGCTTGATGTCCTGAGAAACTGTGAGGTTCAGTATTTCTTTTCACAGAAGTTTATTGAAAACAAGGCCTACACAGAATGCATACTTGGTAGCTTTTTGTTATAATTTAACAAAAGAATAACTGCATTTTACCATGTCTGTTAACAACCACTATAAATTCTGCTTATTGTAATTTTTTGTTTTGCCAAAAGGGGCCTTTGAGTCTTTAATCAATAATTCACAACAGGGGATGATATATCATGAGACATTGTCTTGTTTCACTCAGCAGAAATGTGGCATTCCATAATTATACTATGCTTTGGCATGAATAACTGCAATTATAAACAGAAATTTAAACAATTTTAAAGATATAAAACCATTTTAAGATGTA
Organism: Microcaecilia unicolor; assembly: GCF_901765095.1. NCBI lineage: Eukaryota > Metazoa > Chordata > Amphibia > Gymnophiona > Siphonopidae > Microcaecilia > Microcaecilia unicolor. The sequence continues at coordinate 479,668,332 of NC_044032.1, read as the reverse complement.
GAAACTAAACATTTCCATAGTGTGTTCATGTATTACGGCAAAATAGCTCCAAAGTGTAAGAACAGAGATATATGGTGAAGAACCGGCCTTTCATCCTTGGCCATTGCCATTGGACATTCTCTCTTAGTGTTCACTGAATATGTGAATGGAGAGCTCCACAAATCAACAGCAAATTGTTAAGTAAAGGAAATATTTCATTCACAGCATTATAATACTGCCATATGTTTTGTTCTGTTGCATACTGAAAACCCTTAAATTGTGTTTTACAATATCAATGTGCATAGCTTCTTTAAGATTTAACCTATGATGACAGCACAATAAGCTCTGCCACAATTTTAGGTAATAAAAACTGGTTGGCCACTTAACAGGAATTTATGCATTGGCTGGTCAATGTCCAAATCCCTTATTTTTGTATACTTTAGTGAAATTTAAGGTAACAGCAATGTACCTAGAGCACACAATCAATTCTACCGTCAATCTTCTCTTGTAAACAGCCTCTTCCACACCAACCTAAAGTAAAGGCCTAGTTCACTTTTTCAGCACACTAACAGGGTTTTACATGCAAAATATACTTCAGCATGTGTAAAAACCTCTTAATGGATAATCACAACATTTCTGACAAACGTTTCAGTCAAAACACTAAAGTTGTCGAGTACCCAAGTGTAATTGCTGAAACATTAGCTCATTTCAATCAGTGGACTGTCTACTGACACTAGGGCACAAGCAGGATGGCCACAATCTCTATGGGGTCCTTTTACTAAGGTACGCCGAAAAATGGCCTGCGCTGGTGTAGACACGTGTATTGGACATGTGCAGGTCCATTTTTCAGCGCACCTGCTAACAAAGGTCTTTTTTTGGGGGGGGGGGGGGGGGGGGGGACGAAAATGGACGTGCAGCAAAATGAAAAATTAGTGCTTGTTCATTTGGGCCTGAGACTTTACCGCCACCCATTGACAGCAGTAAGGTCTCACACGTTAACCGGGCGGTAATCGTCAGCATGCGTACATTGTTGATTGCTGCCCACCGCGCACTGGGAAATTTTCCAATGTGCATAGCGCATGCACATAAATGAAATTACCACCTGGGCCACACAGTAGCCGGGCGATAGTTCAAAACTGACATGCGTAAAGTGTTCTTGCTTTGTCATATAAAATGCTTACAATCATAAGTAGTCCATCAGGTACGAGTTCACTTGGGGTGGGGTGGGGCTAAACAGAAACAACCCTCATCAACAGATCAACATTTCATATGCTACTTATAGAAATATGCTAGCAGACACCACACTCACCAAACAGGAATTCTAAACTTCTTAAGTAGTTTACTCCACTTATATCACGTGAGAAATATTCCGTGGTGCTATGTTCTGAAAGAATGAATAACTCTCTTGCTTAGAATGTCTGATGCCATGTGCATTTAGTAATCCTATAGAAATAACAAGTAGCAGCACAAGACTAGTCATTCCCTTACAATGTTAATCACATCATAGAGTGCTTCCCACTTGTAATGAAATGCAGACATGAAGTAATTCAACGCCTTTTGTTTTTTCTTCCTATCTGATTAATATGGCGCCTTCTATTACAATCCCATTGCATATTTTAAAAAGAAAGCGCATGAAGACCTTTCACGCAGGCACATACTGCTTGCAAAGAGGGACTTGTATACAGCAGAAAGTCATAATTAACCAATCAGATTGGCTAAATCAAGCATTTAGTTATGCTTTGAATTGGCAGTCCTGCAGGATTATTACATGACATGAATGGATTCTGCTGCACTTTTCCCAAGTAATGAACATATTCAGCTTTCACTGTTGTGCCTCACAATGCATGCATTTAACATTGTTTAATATACACCTGCTGCATCCTCTTATTTTCACACAATAATGGCAGCACTGTTTTCCCACTCAGAATTTAACAGAACACCAAAAACCTCAGCACTGATCCTTGCCAATGATTTTACACTGATGTAAGCATCGGTTCTCAAGTAGTTCAATTCAAAATCTATTGGAAACTACACTCCACTTTACTGCGGATGACCCGCTAGACAAAGACTTTGAGGCAGTGAGGAAGGAGAAAAAGTCCGGAGCTGTACTGGTGACGGGACTGGGGGGGGGGGGGGGGGGGGGGGGGGTGAGAGAAACTGGGACGTGGATGCTGAGCGAAGCACAGACTACTGCAGAAGGGCCATCCACCTGTCATCTGACCATCCACCTGTACACACGTATGTGTCAATGCATGTGTAGCTAGGCAAGCATACAGGGATTTTAAACCAGGATATTCAATGCCGGGCTGTTTCTAGTGAAATGGTTTCATTTTTGACCATGGCAACTTAACCAGTTAAGCCAATAATCAGCACTACCTGCTTAAGTGCTTAGTGATTTAAGATAGGCTGCATAAACAGCAGGTTTATTTTAAACGCCATAGCTGGTTTGGCGCTGAATATCCGCACCTAATCGGCTATGTCACACAATATAGCCGGTTAGCGGTTAGGCGCTAAAATGCACAGTTAGGTGCTAAAATGCTATTTAACCAACCAGAAGTTGTTCCTGGCTAGTTAAATAGTTTTGAATATCTGCCCTATGCTTATAAATTTAGGCCTGCCATTCACTGGCCTAGTTTTATGAGCCCAGTGCTTAAAATCAGTGCTAAGCTACTAGTTTGTTTTCCCTGCCCTAAATCCACCCCTGTTGCCAACCGCTTTTTATGCTCCTAAATATAAGAGTTTAATGTAATTCTGAGTTTAAATGTAGGCATGTAAATTTTCAAAGAGGCCAAATTAGAGCCTAACTTCCAAAGTTAGGAGCATAAATCCTTTGAATAGCCGACCTCTTGACAACACTGATTAGAATTTATCATCATTTTATTAGGTGTGACTACTACTGAAAAGGTGGGAGCTGGGGATGTGACTATATACTACCTTGGACTGAACAGAACTAACACGCCATGCACTTTATCCATTTGTACTGCACAGGTACATCCACTAGCTCTGAATTTCTCATCCAGTGTGCCTTTAGACCTTACCAGTCGTGCCGTGGCAAAAAGTCACCACCTGATACTCAGGTCCAGACCAGCATCTGGCTTTGTAATGGCTCAGGGGGCTCCTTTCTGAGCACATATGTAATCCCACTCTCTTTCATATGTAACTCACCCTGAGCTACAACTGAAAAGGTGTGAACTAAGTCAAAATACAGTACAGTCTCGATTATTCGACCTTTGCTAATCCGACCATCCGGCACATCTGACAGACCCCCTGGTGACATCACTGCGTCACTGTTAAGAAGCACACGGCTTCTCTTTCCGTTTTCCGGAGTAGCACAGAGGGAAGTTTTGCTCCTGGGAATTTGTTTCAGAGCCAGAATCTCCACAACAGCTTTGTTGTGGCCTGGGACCCTGTCTTTGTTTTCCCTTATTATCTGACTTTTCACTTATCCGACAACCGTTGGTCCCATTTACGATGAAGAATCGAGAAATAAACAGAGCATGAGCCCCAAAGTGAGAGATTAGTAGACAGCATCTAGACCAGTGTTTCCCAAGTACCCCTTGCCAGTCAGGTTTTCAGGATATCCACAATGAATATGCATGAAAGAGATTTGCATATAATGGAAGCAGTGTATGCAAATCAAGTTCATGCATATTTGCTGTGAATATCCTGAAAACCTGACTGTCAAGAGGTACTCCAGGACTGGACTTGGGGAAACACTGATCTAGACCACAGACAGCCAGGCCCAGGTCTGTGCAACACACACTGCATGCAACACCTTCTTTACATCCCTCTCCTTCGCTGAATCCCTCCTGCCTCTGGTACAGCTATCAGTGTTTTCCTAGCTTTTCTTTTGGCCCTGTAAGTCTACTCTCAAGTCTATACCACCTGCTTCACACAGTGGCTAGTGTGCCACATGTACTTTGAGCTTCAAAAGGTTGGAAAACACTGTGCTAGAGGCTATATTGTGCTCTTTTGATAGTGATTTGCACAGTGTCTAAAAGGAAGCACAAAATTATTTCCGTTCCTGCATTGCTTGAAACCCCAGGAACCGCTGTTAATGTTAACCTGGAGAGGAGACTAGGGTCTTACAAACAGTTTTCGGTCTTGTTACTCCCTTACTAAACGGAACACTTAACTTGAACGTCACATATGGTGAGCATATAAGCCTTGGGCCAGGTCCTGGGAGACCATTTGCCATGATACAATTCAAAGTAAACTTTATTAATATATTACACATAATTACAAAGAGGAAATTCCAAGGTAGGTTAACCAGCTTGGACAGCTTTTTTGGAATAGAAAATAATTTGCAATGTTCCCATACTGTAATAAAGAAGCAAAAAATACTTTAATGAGCCCCAAGGGTCACATGTTTTTATTATAATTCAAACATTCACTTTCTATAAAAGATCAGGTATTTTTAAAACAACATTCCAGTAAAATTAAGTATCCAGTGCTGCATCTAGCAGCTGGGTAATCCTTGTCAGACTGTCCTACTAAACCCAACAGGACTGACCAGTTTATTAAGCATACTGGTCACTAAAATGCCACTGGCTGTAAGAACAGGAAGATAATCCGCTAGGGAAAAAGCAAGTACGTCACCTGGCAGAGCTGACCACTTCCTTTTAGCTTATATGTTGCATCTTAGGAAATCTCATGGCTCAAATGTGTTATTAAAACAAAGCAAGGAAAACACATTTTATGTTTAACTCAAAGCTTTTGGATTTGGGAAGTCCATCCTACCTAAAATGACTGCCCTGGTGATCTAGTGGTGGCCTCTTCAGGGGCAGGAATGAACCACACTTGTTCCTGCCCCATTCTGCTCATGTGGCAGCCTTGCAAGACTGCCATGGGAGGTTCTGGCAGCTATTTTGCAATTGCAACCAACATGGAAAGGAGTGAGTCCTCTTTCCATGCCATTTCCAATCAGAAAATGGTTGCTGGGACCTCCCAGGGCAATCTCGTGAGGCTGTCACAGGAACTGTTACTACTACTACTTATTAGCAGCCATTTGGATTGGAGCAGTGAATGAGGCAAGAACGAGTGGGGTCTGTTCCTACCCCTAAAGAGGCCACTAGACCACCAGTGCCACTTTGAGAGAGCAGTTGCATGGGGCAAGAAGGCAAGAATGAGTGGGGTTTGTTTCTGTACCCAGAGAGGCCACTAAACCACCAGGGTTACATTAAGGTATGGGTGGTCAGGTGGAAAGGGGGAGCAGGAGAGAAGTCGCTTGGGAGGGGGCTTTTATGGTCAGGGGAAGGACTGGAGAGCAGTTTCATTTCCGGCTTTGGTTTCTATGGAAACCAAGCAGCCCATTTCAGTCACAGATTCAGTTTCGGCAGAAACCAAAGAACCTGGGATCAGTCGGGCTCCACCTTCAGGTCAGCCCATGCAGCCAATAGAGGACAGAGATGCTGGTTAACCTGTGTAGCTCAAGAAGGTAGTCTCAAGACTTCAGCGAGTGACGGGGACAGAGCTACTGTCAGCAAAGGAGAGAGCTGAGATGTGAGCCTAGGACTAAAGGTGAAAGAGGTTCAGCCTTAAGCAGATGGGAGAAAGAAAGAGAAAGTTGGGAAGATTAAGAGGGAGATGAAAGAGGGGGAGGATCAAGTCATGTGATGTGGGCAAAGGTGAGCTGCACAGAGATCTGAATCTGGGAAGAGGTCTGAGCCTTGGGGGTGGGGAGTAGCCAGAAGGGGAGTAATTAGTGTGGTAAACTGGGAACAGTGACCTTGGGGGGGGGGGGCAGGAGCAAGCTAAAGGATCAATTTCAACATCGAGAGATCAAGCATAAGAAGGAGGGCAGTTAAGCGGATTTCAAGTCCTTTTTATCTTGATCAAATTCAGGAAAAAATATGTAAAATTCTGCATCGCTGAATAATAAAACCTCTTGTATGTCAAATAATTACTCAAATATAGTGATCATATTTTCTTATTTTCACAAATAAAAGTGCACAAAATTCTGCAGAAATCTAAACACTGTGAGCAGAATTTCATATTTTTGTGAATTCCTCCAGAAGTAACTGAGTGAAAGCCATAAAGAAAGAATACAGGGAACAAGAGTGAAAAAGAAAACTTTGTTCTACAATCTATGAAAAAAAAATTGCATCTTTTTAGGCATCTAACATATTGGTGAACAAAAACAAAACAAAACTGGAGAACCCTGCTGATAACCTATCACCACCAAGCATAACTGCATGCATCTTTAATAACTGTTTTAGATGAAAGTAAGACACCCATTGGGACAAATTCATCAAAGCTGGAGAAGGGAAAATATCTCAGGATTTCCAATAGGAAAACCATATTCGTCAAATTGGGGGAAAATAATAAGTATGTGTCACACTGGGGACAAAATTATAAATCTGCCCGAATCATGTATTCCTGCCTCAATAAAATTTCAGAGAATACAGTGCAAATTTACCCACTACAGTTAAACTGAATTTTGGCTCCAGCCATTTCTTTCTCACTATGAGCTCTGCAACCAGATGGTTGTTGTTATACAGAAACAATTTGTGGTTCGTTCCCTGTTTCTGTGTCTCATCCTCTTCTAATCCCCTGTTTGAGATGTCCTGGGATGATTGGCTGCTCAAGTTTCTGTGGATTGACACTGAATCTCCTGAACTTCTGGTAGTCAATGTTTAACCTTGTGCACAACAGATGGTTTAATAAGTAATTAGCCGTTTCCCCTACAGACAGGGATCTCAGTGTGAGCCACACAAGCAGGAAATTGTAAGTGTCACTGTTTATGTCTGTAGGGAAACAGAAACCACCATGGTTGACTCAATGCCACATTCATGGATATCTGTAAATAAATTGCTGGCTTAATGTTATCCGGAGTGGAAAGCAATTTGAACTATACTGACAGGGCTCTTTTTTTGAATCAGATAACATTTATTCTTTTTCCTCTTCAGTTTGAGAGTGGTAACTTGGCATTTAGGGTGGGGACTTTCTGGAGTCTAATGAGACTGGCCACGTGGTTAGAGCACGTGGCCGCAGCCTTAACATCTCAGGCAGCTTGTGTCAGGATTTTCTCTAGTTCAGTCCTGGAAACTTGCCAGATTGTCCAAAATTCCGAGCACACCCGGAAACTCCCTGCATGCTACACAGATGGACAGGATCAGCTACGGCATGAGCTGCAATGCTGCTAATGGAAAACAAAACAAAGAGCCTACAGCAAGTAAAAGTTACTCATTACTTTCAATAACAAAGATCTTTGGAGGAGTAGCCTAGTGGTTTGTGCAGCGGACTATGATCCTGGGGAACTGGGTTCAATTCCTACTGCAGCTCCTTGTGACTCTGGGTTAAGTCACTTAACCCTCCATTGCCCCAGGTACAAATAAGTACCTGCATATACTATGTAAACCGTTTTGAATGTATTTGCAAAAATCACAGAAAGGAAGTATATCAAGTCCCATTCATCTTCTGTTTTTTTTTTCTTCTAAAAATCATGGAAGTGGGGGTGAAATGAAATGAAATGTTTCAAAATTTAAAACACCAAAAAATACCAGGAGAAAGCACTATGAAAATGAAAGGAGGAGTACCCTCAAACTTTAAACACACCCATGTAGTAGTCACCTTTGGCGACCACTAAAGGGTGAAATACTGCCCTTCTTTCACTCACTCCAAGCGGTGCTTAAGTGCAATAACGTGCCAACTAGTGCTATAATATGTCACCAAGGCAATCAAACCAAATGTGCACTGAATCAAAATATCATCTTAATAATAAGCTTAACAATAATACTCAGGAGTAAATAAAGAAGTACTTATCTTGTGAGCCCAGCATCAGTGAACATTGAATAACGCCAAAAGCTCCGATAAACATAAGGCTCCAGAAATGTAGCACAGATCACACCAATTCCCCCTGCAGTAAAGAACGCTCAACGCTGCAGGTTTCAATTCAAAACTTTCATCAGGGACTCAGGTGAGGGCCAGCTGGAAATTCTATGTCTGAGAGACGGCCCTCACCCGAGCCCCTGATGAAACCTTCAAATTGAAACCTGCGGTGTCGGGCATTCTTTACGGCAGGGAAGTTTGGTGTGATTTCAGCTATATTTCTGGAGAACAGTCACTGGGAAATAGTTATAGCAGGCTATAATCTGACCTGTTCAGGAAAGACAGGCTAGAAAGAAAGAGCATTATATGTTAAAGATAATATTAAAGCCACCCAATTGCGGGAACCTACAGGGTAAGGAAGAGGCACTGTGGGGCAATCTGGAAAGAGAGAATGATAAATGTATTTACATTGGTGTGATATATAGGCCTCCTTCACAGACAGAAGTGGACAGAGATTTAATTGAAGACATTCAAAATATAGATACGAAAGCGGAAGTACTACTAATAGGTGAATTTAATACACCAGATGTTGATTGAGGTATCCCTATTGCAGGGTCTTTTAGAAACAGGGGAAACTATTCGAGCAGTTTGTGATGGAACCCACTTGGGGTGGGGCTATACTGGACTTAGTGCTTACTAATGGGGAGAGTGTTTCTGATCTTATAGTAAGTAGGTGATCATCTAGAATCCAGTGATAACAGATGCTGTGGTTTAATATTAAGATGGGTGTGGAGAGGCTTCATTCAAAAGTGAAGGTTCTAGACTTCAAAAACACTATCTCAAGGAATTGCTGCCTGGATGGAAACATCTGGAAGAAGTTGGAAAGCAGTGGGCAAAACTGAAAGGTGCTATTGTAAGAGCAACAAACCTTTTTATAAAGAAAGTAAATAAAAGTAAGAGGAAAAGGAGGCCGCTTTGGTTCTCAAAAGTAGTAGCTGAAAAGGTAAGGAAAAAGAGGTTAGCCTTTATAAACTACAAGAGATCGCAGAAAGAGGAAAAGCTATGAAAAGCTGGTAGAGTAATCAGGAAAGCAAAAATGCAAATGGAAGAAAAAAAAAATAGCCAATATGGTAAAATTGGGGGGGGAGGGGGGGGGGCAAGACACTTTTTAGACAGGTTAGTGATAGGAGGAAGTGCAAAAGTGGCACTGTGAAACTCAAAGGTGAAGGAGAGGAATATGTAGCAGCTGATAATAAGGTGGAATTGCTTAACAAATATTTCTGTTCTGTGTTCACAGTAGACGGGCCAGGAGCGGGACCACAGAAAAGGGGTGGTAGTCCCTGAACAATTTTCAGAGGACTGTGTTCACGAGGAGCTCACTAAACTAAAGGTGGACAAAGTGATGGGGCTGGATGGCATATATCCGAGGGTACTGAAGGAACTTAGGGAAGTTCAAGTGGCTCTGTGGCTTTCAATGCTTCTCTAATGTCAGGAGTGGTCCCGGAGGACTGGAGAATAGCAGATGTGGTCCCTCTCCACAAAAGTGGTAAGGAGTTGGGAACTACAGGTCAGAAAGTCTGACTTCTGTGGTAAGTAAATTAATGGAAACGCTATTAAAACAGAGAATAGTAAAGTTTTTGGAATTCAATGGATTACAGGACCTGAGGCAACATTGTTTCCATAGCGGCAGGTCTTGCCAGAGAAATCTGATTAAGTTCTTTGACTGGGTGACCAGAGAGTTGGATTGAGGAACAGTGCTAGCTGTGGTGTATTTAGATTTTAGCTAGACTAATAAATAAACTGAGCGCCCTCAGTATGGGCCCTAAAGTGACTGACTGGGTTAGGAACTGGTTGAGTGGAAGGCAACAGGGGGTAGTGGTAAATGAAGCTCATTCTGAGGAAAAGGATGTTACCAGTGGTGTGCCACAAGGTTTGGTTCTTGGGTCAGTTCTTTCTAACATTTTTGTTAGTGATATTTCTGAAGGGCTGTCTGGTAAGGTTTGCCTCTTTGTGGATGATACCAAAATCTGCAATAGGGTAGACACCCTGATGGTGTGGATAACATGAGGAAGGACTAAGCAAAGCTAAAGGAATGGTCTAAAATTTGGCAGCTAAGATTTAATGCTAAAAAATACAAGGACATGCATTTGGGCTGCAAAAACCTGAAGGAATGCTAGAGTTTAGTGGGTGAAGAACTTTTGTGCAAGAAAGAGCAGTGGGACTTGAGTGTGATCATATGTAATGATCTTAAGGTGGCCAAACAGGTAGAAAAGGTGACAGCGAAAGCTAGAAAGATGCTTGGGTGCATAGGGAGAGGAATGGCCAGTAGGAAAAAGGAGGTGATGATGCCCCTGTATAAAACTCTAATGAGACGTCATTCAGAATATTATGTACAATTCTGGAGACCACATCTTCAAAAAGATATAAACAGGATGCAGTTGGTCCTGAAGGTGGCTACTAAAATGGTCAGTGGTCTTCATCATAAAGTGTATGGGGACAGACTTAAAAATCTAAATATGTATACTTTGGAAGAAAGGCAGGAGAATGGAGATACGATAGAGATATTTAAATAACTATGAGAGACTTCTGAGAAAAATAAAAAGTCATGGGATAGGATGCAATGTCCTTCTGTGGATTAGGAACTGCTTATTGGAGAGAAAACAGAGGGTAGGGTTAATTGGCCATTTTTCTCAATTGAGGAGGGTGAATAGAGGAGTGCCACAGGGATCTGTACTGGGACCGGGGCTATTTAACATATTTATAAATGATCTGAAAAACGGAACAACGAATGATGTGATTACATTTTGCAAATAGCACAAAGCTATTCAAAGTTGTCAAAACACATGCGGATTGTGAAAAATTGCAGGAAAACCTTAGGAAACTGGAAGACTGGGCATCCAAATGGCAGATGAAATTTAATGTGGACAAATGCAAAGTGATGCATATTGGGAAGAATAACCTGAATCATGGTTACCTGATGCTAGGGTCCACCTTAAGAGTCAACACTCAAGAAAAAGATCTAGGTTTCATTGTAGACAATACGCCTTAATCTTCTGCCCAGTGTGCAGCAGTGGCCAAAGAAGCAAACAGGATGCTAGGAATTATTAGGAAAGAGATGCAAATTAAGACCAAGAATATTATAATGCCTCTGTATCGCTCCATGGTGTGACCTCACCTTGAGTATTGTGTTCAATTCTGGTTGCTGTAAAGATATAGCTGAATTAGAAAAGGTTCAAAGAAGAGCAACCAAAATGATAAAGGAGATGGAACTCTTCCCATATGAGAAAAGGCTAAATAGGTTAGGGCTCTTCAGCTTGGAAAACAGATGGCTGAGGGGGATATGATTGAGGTCTATAAAATCCTGAGTGGTGTAGAATGGGTAGAAGTGAAGTGATTTCTCACTCTTTCAAAAAGTTCAAGAACAGGAGACACTCAATGAAATTACATGGAAATACTTTTAAAACAAATAGAAGGAAATATTTTTTCACTTTGGAACTCACTGCCGGAGGATGTGGTAATAGCAGTTAGCACATATGGGTTTAAAAAAGGTTTGGACAAGTTCCTGGAGGAAAGGTCCATAATCTATTATTGAGATGGACATGGGGGAAGCCACTGCTTGCCCTGGGATTGGTAGCATGGAATGCTGCTACTATTTGGGTTTCTGCCAGGTACTTGTGAACTGGATTGGACACTGTTGGAAACAGGATACTTGGCTAGATGGACCATTGGTCTGACCCAGTATGGCTATTCTTATGATTCCTAAAACCAGTCCTTGAGGTCCACAACCCACCCTGATGTTCAGGATTTCCACAACAAATATGAAAGAGACTTATTTGTATTCACTGTTTCCACTGTACACAAATAGATCTCCTACATATTCACTGTGGAAATCCTGAAAACCAGGCTGGGTTGTGGACCTCGAGGACTGACTTTGAGGACCCCTGAATTAGAGAGTTGACTGAGAGAGAGAGTGCATGGACTCAAGCTGATTTGGGCTCTGATGTCCCAGATCGCTGGAAAGCTATTTGGATGCACAGTCTCTCATATAGGTCACCCTCACACATCATGAGTTCAGATGAACATGATAATTGCATTATCTGGCAACTGACTTTTTCCAGAGACTGGCCAGAACAGGGGTTCTCAGCTAAATCCTTGGGTCACACCAAGCAGGTCTGATTTTCAAGATAACCACAATTTATATGAATGAAATAAATTTGCATGTACTGCCTCCACTGTATGCAAACCTCATGCACAGTGGTTGTTGGTACCCTGAAAACCTGACCGGCAATTGATATATCACAGAGGCCTTCACCAAGGCATACAGCAGTTAACAAGTACAATTTTTCTATACAGGTACTAGTACTGTCCCCAATGGGCTCACAATCTAAGTAACATATATAATACCTGGGGTAATGGAGGGTTACGTGCAGTGGCGTTCCTACGGGGGCTGACACCCGGGGTGGATCGCCGATGCGCCCCCCCCCCCGGAATAGCACGATGCCCCCCCCCGGCGAAAGAACCCCCCGATCCCCCGGCAAAAGAACCCCCCCCCCGGGTGCACGCCGCTGGGGGGGGGGGGGGGGGTTGCCGCGCACCTGCCAGCTCTTCGGTTTCATGCTCCCTCTGCCCCGGAACAGGAAGTAACCTGTTCCGGGGCAGAGGGCGCATGAAAACGAAGAGCCGAGAGGCGCGCGGCACCCCCCCCCCCCAGCGGCGTGCACCCGGGGCAGACCGCCCCCACCTTGGTACGCCACTGGTTATGTGGCTTGCCTAGGGTCATACGGAGCTACAGAGGGAATTGAACCCGGTTCCCTAGGATCTCAACCCATTGCCAACTGTTAGGTAGCAGCAGGAATCAAACCCAGTTCCCCAGGTCCGCAACCCATTACACTAACCATTAGGCCACTCCTTCACTTCAGCGCTATAGAAATGATAAGTAGTAGTAGTAGTAGTAGTCAGCTTTCAGCCTCCACAAGTGTCAACTACTTTCTTACCTACATGTTTTCTGTTTTTATTTGGATTTGATATATCACATTACCTAAGAAACACGTCACAGCGATTTACAGAATAAATAATATGATGAGGAAGAATCTAGACAGCATAGAAGAGACCTATCCACCACACAGAAGAAAAGCAACCACATAGTCAGTTATTCCCTTCTCTCAGTGGACATCTTCAGCCAAACTCCTTCTGAGATAAATGTGTTTTTAATTGGGACTTAATTTTTTTTTAAACACAACTCAGCCTGAAGAGCTACATGCAACATCTTCCAAAGAATAGGAGCCAGACAAAAAAATAATAAAAAATGCCCTGGCCCACATAAGTTGTATCTAGCAGCACTATATTGAGCAGAAAAGGATGGAAATAGCAAAGGGCTTCCATGAGATATCTCAGTTCTCTAATGTAATTAGGGCTGTTGATTGCATTTATGTGCTTTTGGTTCCTCCAAGAAGCTAAGAAGATATCTACTTGAAATCATTCAGCATTATCACTATACAAGTATTCATGTCAGTAATGATCAAGTTTCCTAGTTACTGCCACAGTTCTGTACATTGTTTTGGCCAATATCTGAAATAACCAGAAAACTTGACCATTACTGACATGAATGCTTGTATAGTGATAATGCTGAATGATTTTTAAATCTGTGGATGAATAAGAATTCATCAACAATCTCAGGATTCAGTCTAGCTCTCCTGTCTTCCACAGTCCCTCCTGCAATAGAAGATGTGCTGGTAGCAAGATGTACAGGATCCCCCATGCAAATTCTGCTAGAAGTGGACAGTATGTTTGCTTGTTTTTCCAAAAAAATAAAAATATTGTCTGCATCAATCAAACATAAACAACAGTCCAGTTCATTAACAGGCTTCAAAGTAGAAAGTTTGTCCCCATCCTCAAGGGCTCTGTCCTCATTCCTGCCTCATCCCCGCCTCGTCCCCGTGGGATCTGTCCCCGCCCTGTCCCCACGAGCTCTGTCCCCGTCCCCATCCCCACAGTTACTGTGGGTCCCCGTCCCCGAGTCATTCTCCAGTTGCTAGTTCATGAAAGCTATGTACTGGATATGGTCATGGGTGGATTCTAGGGCCGCAAGTTAATCGCAGTTAACTCTGTAATGCATTAATTATTCATCGCAATTTAAAAAATTAATCATGATGCAGCATCTCCTGTCTCCTTCAAATATCTCTTCTGCTCTCTTCCACTCCTGATACCTGTCTTCAGTGCAATCCGGCATCTTTCCCCTCACCCATGATTCAACATCACCCCCCCTCCCCTCAATGCCGGTCTACCTTAAAGCTGGTCTTCTGTTAGTCCCCAGCAGTATTGCACATATGTTGCCTGCAGTCTGGTCCAAAGCTTTCCCTTTCATAGATCCCACCTATGCAGAAACAGTAAGTGAGGCCACAGGAGGCGGGATGGGCCAGAGGGAAAGCTTAGGAGCAGGCCACAGGCAGCTTATGTGCAACGCTGAAGCTGCCGGGGGACCAACAAAAGACCACCTTTAAGGTAGACCGGCAGGGGAGGGGGATTGAGAGAGGGGCAGGTGAGTGAGCTTCAAACCTGTAAGCAGAACTGGAGAGGACACTGGTAGAAGCTATGAATGCGGTGGTGAGCTCCAGCAGCTATGAGAAGAGCTTGGTACTGCTCACCATTAAGTTTGTGTCACTGCTCATGGGGAGTGGAAGGGAGGGAGAAACGGGGGGATAGGGAGAAAGAGAGAATGGACCCCTGGAAAGAAAGAGAAATAATGGACCTATACTTTTTAAAACATTATTTGTCGTACAGCAGTCATCACAGACTCTTTACCTTCTGGACAAATTCTTGTTATGAAATATCCTAGCCACTGCCTTTGCCCTCACGTAGTACAAGATTGTGTCTCCAAGATTTATTCTCATCTTTACTATGATACATTATTCCTTTCTCCCTTTAGCTTTATCTTTCAAATCAAGGACAACAGTAGTTAGCCGATGCCAAGAAACAGTAGTAAATCTGCAAGATGGAATAACAGCATCAGGAAACATTTCCATTGTTAACACAGAGTTGCTTCCGATGATACCTAGTACTGTACAAGAAACAGATCCTGTTGTCCTGGACTCCTTAAAAAGTTTCTCATAAGAAACTTAACCCACAAATGTCACTATGTTCTCTACGATACATCCAGTGCTTGCTGATGGGGCAGAGGATCAAAGGTTTTTTTCCCCCACAGCCTCAAATGTCCAAAGAAAGACATTCAATGTTTACAACTAGTCCAAAACGAAGCCGTGCATCTTCTCATTGATGCCACCCGGTTTGATCACATTTCTCCTTTGCTTCATGATGAACATTGGTTGCCCATATCTTTCCACACTACATACAAACTGATCCTCCTAGTCCACAAAGCTCTCCATATGGATCAACCACTGTATTTATCTCAATATCTACATCCTTACCAACCTTCCAGGGTTCTACCCTCTTCTCAAGCACACTTACTCCAGGTCCCTTCCCTTCATCAAGTTCGTCTCTCCACATTGCACAAGTGGATATTCAGCGTCTTAGGCCCACAACTCTGGAATGCTCTTACCCTGGCCCTCCAGTTAGAAACCTCACTACCATTTTTTAAGCACACCTTAAGGCCCATTTGATCAATCAGGACTTTGAGTCTAGTGCTGGTTTCTAACCTGCTGGCTTGTTTGACCCGCATGGTGGTGTTCAGTTTCCTCTCGCCAAACCGTCCTCTCTTGCTTTCTCGTCCTCTCCCTCCTGTCCTAAAGTTAATCCTTCTCTATCCATTTCTCTTTGCTGTCCAGTTCTATTGGAATTCTTTTCCCTCTATTTACTAGTTATTATACTATACTGTGTAAATCGCTTTGATGGTTTTCCTGTAGACAGTATATCAAACCTCTAAATAAACTTAGAAACACATCTAAAGAGCAATGCTATGACTCGGTGTATATAGTTAGGCAAAAATATAAATCAACATATGCATCCAGCTTCTCCTACATAAGCACACAACTATGGAATGCACTACCAAACATCATAAAAACAATGCACGACCTAACAAACTTCCGAAAATCACTAAAAAACAACCTGTTCAAAAAGGCATACCACAACGATCCATCCTAAATACCAGACAACGAAACTTATACCAGAACTGAACAAAACCAAACTCTCTATACTTGACTGCTTCATATACTTTATCACTAATGAACTTTAACGCTATACCACTTTACTTCTCATTCTGGAAATGAACTCTCTATACCTGACTGCTTAATTTACTCTGTCACTTACGAACTTTAA
This sequence comes from Microcaecilia unicolor, assembly GCF_901765095.1. Classification (NCBI taxonomy): domain Eukaryota; kingdom Metazoa; phylum Chordata; class Amphibia; order Gymnophiona; family Siphonopidae; genus Microcaecilia; species Microcaecilia unicolor. The sequence goes on along the minus strand of NC_044032.1, from coordinate 479,652,312 downwards.
TGCAATAACACTTTGTATTTCTCATTCCAGAAATGGCGATCGCCATTACGGCATAATGTGAGCCACATTGAGCCTGCAAATAGATGGGAAAATGTGGGATACAAATGCAACAAATAAATAAATAAATACGCAACTGCACAGAACAGTGGCACCTGTGTGTATAAGTGTGCTACATGCTATTCTATACGGTAGCACATGTTTTAGCATGTAATTGCAAGGGGAATACTCATGGGCAGAGTTTGGAAGGGGCAATGATCATGCCTAAGCTTAACGCATCGACAAAGGAAACAGAAGAATAGGCACCCTCGCAATACTACAGAATTGATAAACACAACGAAGGTGACAAAAAATGATCGAAGCTCTAGCTTTCCAAATACAATCACGAATAAAATCGCATCTTATGCAGCTAACAGATGTCTCTTGTCTTACAGTAATCACTTAATTGCTCGAACTTACTTGGTTCAAGCAAGTAAGCGATCATTTTAAGGCAACAGACATCTTTTAGCTGCATAAGGAGTATTGTATTTGGAAAGCTAGCACATTTAGAAACATCCATAAAAAGACTGCTGAAACAGGCCTTTGTGGCCGAAACACGATTTGTGTTGAGTCATTGGATGTTTTAATAAACCTTTTATATTGAGAACATTGTCTAGCTTCAACCATTTTTTTCCCGCCTTCACTGTGTTTGTAAGCTTAAGGCACGCCAATACACATTACATTAGTATTCTAAAACAGCATCCCGGCCCACAAAATTAGAATTAGAGTATTTTATTTATAAACTGCCTTTATCCAAAGCGGGAGATACAAAAAATAGACATACATAACAAAAGCACATACAAAATAATACAAACCTTGAAAACCTTTGTAACAATGGTACAGAAGAACAGCCTTTACAAGTCCTTGAGTCCAAAAAGAAAGGCAAGAGTTCAAATAGGAACAAACTATGCCATGTAAAATGTTAATCTTTCAAATTCATGTTTAAAAAAGTAAGCTGCAATTCCACCTTTAGTTGCCGGGGCACTTTATTCCACTTTACATGTGCCAGCTCTAGTTAACAGTAAGTGACAGTGTTGAAGAGTAGGTACCAGGATATTACAATGCTTCTGTGATTGCAACACGCGCATTGGAGCATACTGCACCACAGCCTTCTTCAACTAAGTAGAAAAGTCATGGTACAGCGCACAAAGTGTAAGCAATAGCATTTGTACAGAACAAGATACTTCACAGGCAGCCATTTCAAATGCTTAAGGTAAACAGTCACATTCTCAGTTCTAGTTCTAACAACCGCACTGCTAAGTTCTGTATCACTTGAAGTGACTGTATACCAGATTTGGTGCTCAGTGCGTTGCATCAGAACACCTAACTGGAGAAAACTAGACGAAGCTTGTTTTCTGCAGAATTCTGTCAAAACCTGACCAATTTCTGCTATGTTTCATGGCAAATGTGCGGTAATTATTTCTTCAGTAAGACATGTGTTCTATGAATCACAACAATTGAAATTTGTTTTCGATGCTAAACAGTTTGAGCTGCCATTTGTAACTCATGGGAAAAGTCAGGATGGGGGGGGGTGGGTACTAGGGGCTATATTGTATTTAGATGTAATTAGGCCTTCTTTCTTTCTTTTGTACACTTTTTGGGTTAGCACCGACTTTCAACACTAGCCTCATAAATCCGGCTCACACATCTAGGCAAACAAATGGGCAGGTTTAAATTTATGAGCATAATTTTTAATCTCCGAAATTAAGATGAGTTTTCAGCTGAAAAGTTAGGCTCTTAAGATTGGCTGAAAATAAGGCAAAACTTTAGAAGCATAAATTTAGGAGCTCAGCTTTTTTTTTTTTTTTAAATATCAGGCCTCAAGTGTTTTTCAACTTATTTTTAATCTTACTTTATTGGCAGCAGTTGTTAAGAATTGTGTCTGATGGTGCTT